>NC_133064.1:12429242-12732272 GCF_048771995.1 Taeniopygia guttata
TGCTGATTTTTCATTACACTTACAGCTAGTTACACTTGTACTCAGTTTTTGTCAGAAAATACAGAAAGAACTCCTAGGTCACTCTGCCAGTCACCTGGCAGGCGGGGACAGTCCACAAAGCCGACGGGGGGGGGTCCATGGGGGAGGGTGCAAACGTGCGTGCAGAGCAGAGGGAAGAGGGAGAGGAGCGCGCTCTCACAGCTGCGCAGGCGGGGAGTTAAAAACAACCTGCGCAGAAGGCAAAAGTGGGGAGAGCAGTGGGGGTGGGACGGACCGGGGCGAACGCGGGGGATGTGGGCATGGCGGTGGTAGATCCGGAGTGCCCGATGACATATTCGATGGCGAGAGTCCGTGAAGCTGCAGAGGCGGCCGCCCGAAAGGCGGGGGAAGACAGCTCCCTGACTGTGGCAGCCGCGTCTGCCGGGGGGGCAGCTGAGGGACAGCGGGACGCTTCCCTCGCTGCAGCTCTGGTCGCGGGCATGCGCGCGATGGTAGAGCGGAACCCGGAAGCCGCGGGGGGAGGGGATATTTTGCATCTCGAATGCGCGGCACGGGCGCGAGCTGTGGGTACTGGCACAGAGCCAGGAGAGGGGCAAAGCGAGGTGGAAGCATCAGGGCCAGAATGGGATCAGGAGGGTGATTATGTCAGTCTCGGGGGGGACAGCAGTGACTCTGAATCAGTGGCTGTGCAGGGTGGAGCTAGGCTAAAGCACGGCGGGGTTCGGAGCAGAGGCGTCCACACCCCCATGATGACGCAGACAGGGACGGGGCATGACCAGAATGTAAACATCCCTCAGGGCACTGTCCCATTGCAGTTCCCATGGCAACAGCTAGCCCAAGGCCACAGCCAATCCCTGTCAGCTTCAGATACTGCCAGAATAGAACAGTTATTACAAGAACCAATCTCTCAGACCACAGGGTTTGAAAATGTGAATCAATTGTCAGAAGAAATGCTCAAAAGTTTATCAGAAATTCAAATTGAGGAGCAAAGTTAAGTCCCGACCTCAGTTGGTCAGGCGGCAGCGCCACCTAGTGGCGGAACTACAACATTGCAACAGGTTTTACAGGACTGGGCAAGCCAAGCCACTGCGCAACCCAGTGGTGGGACTGTAACATTGCAGTACTTTTTTCCAGTTTCTAATAAGAAAAAAAACAGGGTGAAAAAAGCTGCATCTACACAACAACAGGAACCTCCGCTGACCCCAGAACAGCATGGGACTCAGGACACTTCTGCTGAGGCGCAGCAACAGGATGATACAATACACATCACTGCTTCGGAGGGTGTCCCAGCTTGGACAATTCCAACATCAAGGTCTGCCAAATTTTCAGGTCAGGGAGAGTCAATTTTAATATCAAAAGGGGTTGTTGAGTTTCTTTTACGGTATTTAAGCACAGCCTTGGAGTCGCAGCCAGAGCTGTTGGTTCATCTTCCAAAAATTTTCCAAATAATGCAGGGCAGTCGTGTGTTCTCCTCCACAGCAGATGCTCCATTTTTATCCAGAAGCACTCAGCCTTCATCTTCGCAGATGCCGCAGACGCCATTGGTATCAGTGAGTGCTGCTGCACCAAAGGTGCAGTCACAACAGATGACTCCACTCTACAGGCAAGTACCCACAAAATTTCCAGCTTTGCCGAGCGCTAAAGTGGACTGGCAGGACATTCGAGCAGAATTGGAAAAGGAGAAAGGTTTATTGCAGGACTCGGGAAACATAATGATGCCAGTGAACTATGACGCTCAGGGCCAAAACCCGAGGTGGGAACGCCTGGCTCGTGGTGCAATCAAAGATTTAGCTAAAGCCATTTGAGACAGCGGGTTGTCATCACCATATTTCAAACAAATGTTGAAAAGCATTTTTGGCATGTATGATTTAACACCTTATGATCTTAAATATTTCGCAACATCAGATTTACAGACACCCAAGCTCTCGTGTGGCAGAAGGCGTGGAGGAGATCCCTGGAGGAGCTGAGATCCAGATACCAAGGCGGGCCAAATGTGAACCTCACCATGGTGCAGCTTGCCAGTTACCCTCCTGAGGACGATCCAACTCAACAGGCGGTGAGACTCCAACGGCACGTGCTCAGCGACATCAAAGAGGCAGCACAGAGGGCAATTCTTCAGATTGCTCCGGCGGGGGTCCAGGACAACATCTACACCGAGATCAAACAGGGTCCTTCGGAGCCATTTTCTTTGTTCGTGGATCGTCTTTCCCAGGCAGTGGAGCAACAAGTGACTGAGGAGGGGGCGAAACCACATCTGACCAAAAGCCTCTCTTTCTCCAATGCCAACCCAGAATGCAGACGAATCATCAGCATGATGCCGCACCAGGCCACCTTGGCAAACATGATAGAGGCATGCAGCAAGGTGGGGACACCACAACATGTTGCATCCATCATGGAGGAGCAGTTGGGAGACCGAATTGAGAAGCGTGTCAAGGAAACTCTTGCAAATTATACAAAGAGCAACACCAGTGCAGAAAGGCAGTGCTTTGGGTGTGGGGCACAAGGGCATATTAAAAGGAACTGCCCACAATTTGAAAAACCCAACAAGCCACCAGACCTTTGTCCTCGATGCAGAAGAGGGAGACATCTCGCAAGTGAGTGTCATTCATAGACAGATGTGGATGGAAAACCTCTTCCGATTCCGGGAAATGGGAAAAGGAGCACGAATCGTCGTCAACACGCTCCAACACAAATCCTGGCAGTGACACAAAACCAGCAGGGACAATCCTTGGGGAACAACAAACAGAACCCCTCGGCAGAGCAATCTCCAAAATCCCCAGTGACACAGACTTGGTACCGCCCGGATTGCAATGCGTCCTGGCAACCTCCAAATTGATGTGCCTTTTGGACAACAGCCATGCAGTGATACCCACGGGTGTCACAGGGACTTCTTGGAAAAGGCAAGATTTTTTGATAATGGCCAGGGACAGAAGCAGCATTCTTGGACTTGTTGTTTATCCATCTTTGATTTCGGCAAACCATAAAGAGGAGTTGATGGTCACAACAAAAGCCCTTCGACCACCTCTGACAATTCCACAAAATACACCGATTGCTCGAGCCATGGCTTTGCCATCTCACCCAGAAAAGCAAATAATGCCAGTGTTCAACAAGCAGGACTCTTTTTCTGGTGACCAAGCAGAAGTACATGCATCTTGGGTGAAACATTTGAGCCGAGATCGACCCATCGTTACCTGTCAGTTGACTTGTAATGAAAAAACAATTGCCATCACAGGGATGCTCAACACAGGAGCAAATGTCACAGTCATTTCATACATCTTTTGGCCCAGGGAATGGGACTTGGTTGCACCTTTGGGCTCTCTCACAGGCATAGGGGGAAGTTCCCTATGCATTCAGAGTGAGAATGCAGATGTTGTCACAGGCCCGGGAAGAAAAACAGCAATCATTCATCCTTTCATCGTGCAGAAGCCCATCACATAGTGGGGAAGAGACCTTTTGGCACAGTGGGGACTGAAATTGGAGTTGGATTTTTAACAGGGGTCACTGTGGCACTCACCACTCTGAAACTGACTTGGAAAACAAATTATCCCATTTGGGTGGATCAGTGGCCCCTTGAGCGAAAGAAACTGAGTGCACTGAAAAAGTTGGTCCAGGAACACCTGCAGAAGGGACACATCAAACCAACAGACAGCCCATGGAATTCCCCAGTGTTCGTCATTCGCAAGAAAACTTCAGGATCTTGGAGACTGCTTCACGATCTCAGAAAGATCAACGAGGTCATCGAAGACATGGGACCACTCCAACTGGGACTTCCATCTCTCGCAATGATCCTGAGAGATTGGTTGCTTGTAATCATCTATCTCAAAGACTGTTTCTTCAGCATTCCACTCCATCCAGGTGATGCCCCACGTTTTGCATTTTCTGTCCCGAGCATCAACAGAGAAGAACCCCTACTAAGGTACCATTGGACAGTCCTTCCACAGGGACTCAAAAATTCTCTGAGTATTTGCCAATGGTACGTGGCCCAAGCTTTGCATCCAGCACTGGAGAAACATCCAAAACCAAAAATTATTCATTACATGGACGATTTGCTCATTGCAGCATCAACAAAACAGGAGGTGCAAGAGGTTTGTGACTGTGTGATTGCACAGGTGCAAAAAGCAGGACTGGAAATAAGTGCACCAAAAATACAAGAAATTGCACCTTGGAAATACCTGGGATGGAAGATCACAAAGTAAACAGTAAGGCCACAGAAACTGGAAATGAACACAAAAGTCACCAATCTGCAGGACTTGCAACAGCTTTTGGGGGAGATCAACTGGATGAGACCAATCCTGGGAATCACCAATGATGACATCTCATCATTGCTCGATCTTTTGAGAGGGGACAACAACATCAAATCTCCCAGAACTCTGATGCCTGAAGCACGAAAAGATCTTGAGAAGATCACAGACATGATTCAACAGAGACGAGCACATTGCTTTGTGCAATCACTGCCTTTTCATTTGGCAGTGCTGGGGGAAACAGCACAGTTATATGGGTTGATTTTTCAGTAGGATTTATCTCAAATGGACCCTATTTTGTTGATAGAGTGGGTTTTTTTAGCTTACAGGCCCTCAAAAACAATTCTCACACATTTAGAGATGATAGCTCAGATTATTATTAAGTCAAGGACCAGGTTGCTGACAATGTCAGGCAAAGATTTCTCAGTCATTCATTGACCTTTAAAGAAAAAATATTTTGAGTGGGCAATGCAAAAATCACAAGATTTTGCAATTGCTTTGTTAGGGTATCCAGGAGTTTGTACAGTTCATTTTCCAGCTCACAGCATGTTAAATGCAAAAATAAGTTTTAGAGAAAAACCAAAAATAAGTCAGGAACCAGTGGAAGGGGTGACAGTGTTCACTGATGGTTCAGGAAAAACTCACAAATCAGTGGTCATATGGCAAAATCCAAAAACAGGGGAATGGGAATCAGATATTAAAATGGTAGAGGGTTCACCACAAATTGTAGAATTGGCAGCAGTGGTCAGGCTTTTTCAGTTGTTTCAGGAACCCCTCAATCTGATCACAGATTCAACACATGTTGCAAATGTGGTCAAACGATTAGAGGGATCACTTTTGAAACACACAGACAATGAAATTTTATATTCATATCTATCATGCATGAGAACAATCTTAGAAAACAGAGAACACAAATATTTTCTTGCACATATCAGGGCACATTCCTCACTTCCAGGGTTTTTAGCAGAAGGGAATGCTCACGCAGATAGACTCACAATGACCATATCACAGACATTACCAGACATTTTCGAGCAAGCAAAATTGCGCCATGCATTTTTCCACCAAAATGCACAGGCATTGATGGAATCCTTTCACCTTTCTGAAAGCCAGGCAGAGGAAATCATCAGTGCTTGCCCAGACTGTCAGCTTGTGCAGCCCCCTGCATCTACAGGGGCTGTCAATCCGAGGGGACTGCAGAGTCTTCAGCTGTGGCAAACTGATGTCACAAAATATCCATCCTTTGGGAGGCTCAAAAGCATTCATGTTTCAGTTGACACATTTTCAGGGGCAATTTTTGCATCATTACATACATGGGAAACCGCAGAACATGCCTGCAGACATTTTCTACAAGCATTTGCATCATTAGGGGTGCCACAAGAAATAAAAACAGATAATGGTCCAACTTACACAGAGAAGGTGCTTGACAAATTTCTGAAAAAATGGTGAGTCAAACACATTTTTGGTATTCATTATTCTCCCCAAGTCAAGCAAGCATTGAAAGAACATATCACACCCTGAAATCCCTCTTGGATAAACACAAAAGTGGGGAGGCAGGCACAACACCTTATATGTGGTTGAACAAAGCTCTGTATGTGTTGAATTTTTTAAATGGTTCTTTCTCAAAGCCCACTCCACCAATTGTCAGACACTTTACAAACAGCACACAAGCAAAACTAAGGGAAAATCCTTTAGTTTTGGTCAGAAACCCAGAGTCATGACAAATTGAAGGCCCATTTGCATTAATAACTTGGGGCAAGGGTTTCGCTTGTGTTTCCACAGAGCGAGGACCGAAGTGGGTGTCAGCAAGGCACGTGAAACCTTATCGGGAGCAGACGCCAGTGGATGTGGACCCGAGAAGCAGAGATGCAAGCACGCAGACGAAGGCAGACAATGACACTGCAGACATCTCATCAGACAAGGATTGGTAACTCAGAGACTTGGGGTTTTTTATAGGGAATCAAGTGTTATTTGGGTGTTGCTGCATTGCAGGGTTTCTCAGAGAGGGTGGGGACATGGACATGGGATTCAGACAGATAGTGCTTATGTGCTCATTCTCTTGCCTATTGCCTTGGGCAATAGGACAGACTTTCCTATGAGACAATCAAGGGAAAATGTGTTGGAGACTTTGGCAAAGGCAGCGTGTCTGGACAGTATTTGCCTGACCCATTCAAAACCGGGGAAACCATTCTCAACATGCTTGGTAGGTGTGCCAGTGGAGGAATGGCCAATCCCAAAAAAGCATCCCTCCAAGGTTTCTGAAGTATTTTTCGGATCCTGTGGAAGGATGGCATGTTTGGACACAGTACCTTCCTGTGGCTCACTTTGAACCTCCGGAATTGGACATTTTTGGGTCAACAGAAATGAAATTCTGTATTAAATTTAACCCATTGGGAGTGACAGAGACAGATAACCACATAATAAATGTCACGCCAAACCAACTCTTTTATAGAAATGTATCATCCTGGTGTAATTACACCAAAATGATGAGCAAACCATCCCTCCAAAATCCAGCCATTTTACCAAAGGGAGTGTTTTTAATTTGCGGAGACAGAATTTGGCCTGCTATCCCTGCAAAAATCAAGGGCGGTCCATGCAGCATTGGAGAACTCTCATTGATAACACCCAATTTGGAAATTCTGAGGGAACAGACACGCAGGGAAAAAAGATCCATTGAACAACACAGTCCAAATTGTGATGATGAAGTTTATACCTGGAACAAGGCTCGGAGAATTGCAATAGCAATTTTCTCAACCCAAGCAGCATCAGGGGTGGCCTTGACACAACTGGACCACATGGCATGTTGGTTGAGCAAACACACTCGTGCCATTTCCTCTGCACTGAGCGACATGTTAACAGATATCGACAGTGCAAGACAAGCAACACTTCAAAACAGGGCGGCAATTGATTATTTGCTGCTGTCACATGGGCATGGGTGTGAAGAATTTGAGGGGATGTGCTGCATGAACTTGTCTGATCACTCAAAATCTATTCATGAAAATATAAAGCAAATACAAAACAGCATCAGCAAATTGAAAGAAGTTACAGGATCCTGGTGGGATGATTTCATTAACTTTTTTAATCTCTCACCATTGTGGAGGGAGCTTTTGAAAGTAGCATTTTATATTTTTATAGGGCTTCTAGTTCTTCTGCTTGTTTTGACACACATTTTTCTGTGCATTCGATGGGCCAAGAACAAAGTGGCAAACCAGGTGTTTCTGGTTCAAACAGGAAGGGGAGACGCTGGAACTCAAAATGTCCCTCAGACATTTTTTGAGGTTCCAGGCCCTGGTTGGAGGCATTTGAGACCCTGGCAGGAAGCTGGAAACAGCTGTGATTTTGAGTTTGAGCCATGGAATGATTTACCAACTTTACAGGTAGAACAAGAAGTCACAAAAGTTTAGATATTATGGAAGAAGTAGTTACAAAATAGAGGGTAGAATTTTTTAGTATTGTATAAGGGGGTTTTAACACCTGTATAGGGGGGGTTTTACTTTGTACATGGGGGTCAGAGGTTTTAAGATGGAGGAATGTAGGCCGGTCCTGTTCCTCCTCTTTCTTCTTCCTTGCCTCCATGTTCTTGATGATGTTGGCACTTATGGATTGGTTTAGAATAGAAAAGCACCATTTAATATAGGTAGTAGGTATTGGGGAAAAACTGTAAACATGTATCACGTAATGTATCATATAAAAGATAGCAGCAGCCAGGGGATGAGAGAGAGAAGAAGAAGACAGCAGACAGAGAGGGTGTCAGGGGTGTGTGTGCCTCTGCCTGAGCTGCTGACCAAACCGCAGTAGCCAGAGAAGACAATCTTTTAGATAGCTTACAATAAACTGCCTTGAGACCGAATAACAAGAGACTGCTGAGTTTACTTTGGAAGCATGGGTTGGAGGAGCGACTTTACCACCACACGGAACCCCTGAACCAGGCCGGGGTTCCGACAAGGGTCCTCCAGGGAACTTCGAGAGCTACAACAGCCAGACCCCTGCCAAACCGCATCTAACATTTTCCACTGCATCAGCAGTGGTCCCACATCTACAGAGCAATCATCAAACAGGGCATCCATGAGATAGCCTCCCACGAGAGACCACGTCTCCCTGGAGAGCGCCTCCGCAGGGTCGGAAAAGAACCCTTGCTGCCTCGCCCACAAAAACAATCTCTCAAAATCGCTCCAGGAAACAGAAACATGTTTCCTCTCCAGGAGGTCCCTCCAGACGTCCAAAACCAGACACTCCATCATGAAACCCATAGAGGTTTCCATTACCAGAATAGCAGTAGACAAAATGCCAAACAGGGGGGGGGGGGGGGGCAGGAATAAGCACGATCTCACCCAGCCTAAGAGTCAATGCACTTCTGCGGTCACCAGATGTCACTATAGGACACGAGAAAGCACAACACTAGCCGCTGTTATTGTCAAGGTAAAAAGGCTCATTTATTTTTCTGACTCCAGCATTTATAGTTTTCCAAAGGTGACGGTGGATTGGGGGGTGAAAGTACCACCTCTCCAACCACACTGGACAAACTACCAGTCAATCAAATTTCTCCACCTCTATGAAGGAATGCAAAAACAATAAGTTATTTACATAAAGTGTGTGAGAAAGTTTGCTACAAGAATGTAAACTCAGAAAGCTTTAGAAAATCTTAAAGAATCAGGGTGACATCAAGTCACTTGGGTGATAGTTGCTCATAAATGTCTAGCTATGATCCTTTCATTTAGATATTTATATAGGGCATCAATACCCCAATGTGTTTTCTGGTGTTCCTCCCTTATTAGGGAGCATAATAAATAGGAGAGTATAACTAATTTTCCTTCTATGGTGGCCCATCCCTCTTGGTTATAGTCTCCTTTTTGCTCATGGATCAATTTTTTTTGTCTAATTTGTTGTATTTTGGTTGGAATCAGGGCTGCCTCAGTTATTACCTCAATTTCTGCCACTTCTTTTGCTTCCCTATCCGCCAGCTTGTTCCCTTCTTCCAATTATGAGTTTATCTTCTGATGTGCCTTAATGTGCATGATTGCTACTTTCTTTGGCAACTGGACTGCTTCCAGAAGTCGTAGTATTTCTGATGCATGTTTAATGTTTTTGCCTTGAGAGTTCAACAGTCCTCTCTTTCCAAATGGCTCCATGAGCATGCACTACTCCAAATGCATACTTTGAGTCGGCATATATGTTTATTTTTTTTCCTTTTGCCAATTCTAAGGCCCAAGTTAGAACAACTATCTCGGCCTTTTGCTCACAGGTATTCGTTGGGAGGGGTCCAAATTCTATAAACTCCTTGCAGGTAGTAATTGCGTTCCCCGCGTGTCGTTTTCCACTGATGACATAACTGCTTCCATCAGTAAACCAGACTTCTGCATTCTCGAGAGGAGTGTCCTTCAGGTCAGGGTGACTGGAATAGGTGGCCTCGATGGTCTCCAGGCAGTCATGTTCCACTGGTTCCCCTTGGTTTCCACTGAGGAATGAGGCTGGATTGACAATGTTAGTCACCACTATCTCTATATCATCTTGCTCCACCATAATAGCTTGGTATCTCAGGAACCATTGTGGGGAAAGCCAATGCCCACCTTTCACCTCTAGCACTGCAGACACCGTGTGAGACACTGGCACAGTCATTTTCTGGCCCAGGGTGAATTTGTGTGCCTCTTGGATGTTCAGTACAACTGCTGCAACAGCTCTGAGGCATCCAGGCCACCCTTTAGCTGCAGCATCAAATTGCTTAGAGAAGTAATCCACTGCTCTCTGGTACGGGCCAAGGTCCTGTGCTAATATTCCCAAGGCAATTCCTTGCTTCTCATGGGAGAACAAAAGGAAAGGCTTACTCACATCTGGAAATCCCAGAGCTGGAACTGACATGAGGGGTTTTTTCAGTTGGTTGAAAGCCTGCATAGCTTCCTTTGTCCATTGGATGCCCCTGCTTTCAGTTGCAATTAGTTCATATAAGGGCTTAACAAACAGTCCATAGTTATAGATCCATAACCTGCACCACCCTGTCATACCCAGGAAAGTTCGTAGTTCTTTTGCAGTCTGAGGTTTTGGGGTCTGGAATATTGCCTCCTTCTGTCTTTGGTCCCGGGTACGTTGTCCAGCACTGACTTCGTAACCCAGATAAGTTGCTTTCTGCCTTACTACTTGGGCCTTTTTCTTTGATACCTGGTACTCTTGGAGCCCCAAAAAGTTCAAAAGGCTTACTGTCCAGGCCACGCATGCTTCCCTTTTCTGTGTGGCTATCAGGATGTCATCTACGTACTGTAGCAGCTTCCCTTCCTCTGGAGGGGCTTCCCAGGTCTCTAATTCCTTTGCAATTTGTTCTCCAAACAAAGTGGGTGAGTTTTTAAATCCTTGTGGGAGTCTGGTCCCTGTAAGTTGAGTTCTTTGCCTGCTTATTTTTAGGACTTTCCCATTCAAATGAAAAAGTTTTCTGGCTGACTTTGTGGATAGGAAGGCAAAATAAGGCATCTTTTAAATATAAAATGGTAAACCAAGTTACTTCGGGTGTTAAGCAAGTTAATAACGTGTAGGGATTGGCCACCACAGGATACAGATCTTCAGTTACCTTGTTCACGGCTCGCAGATCCTGTACTAACCAGTATGACCCATCAGGTTTGCGAACTGGTAGGATAGGGGTATTAAAATCAGATTGACATTCTTTTTATAATCCTAGATGCAAAAAGTTCCCAATTACTGGGCTAATCTCTTCCTTATCCTCCCTCCTCAAGGGATACTGTTTAACCCTGACAGGTTGCTTTCCCTCTTTTAGCCTGATCTGTATAGGGGGAGCGTTTTTTGCTCTCCCTGGTACATCAGAGGCCCATACCCCAGGGAATACCTGATTCATTATCTCTTCATCAATTTCAGTTTCCTTAATGACTTCACTAGTGGTTAATATCAAACTCAATATTTCTACATATTTTTGATCCATTACCTCCAGAGTCATTGCCCCATTTTTAAATGTAATAGTTGCCCTGTAATTGTCCCAGCAAATCACTGCCCAAAAGTGGCTCAGGGGATTTGGGCATATATAGAAATTTGTGGATCCCCCACTGCTTTCCCAGTTTGTATTTTAGTGGCCTAAAGAAAAATGCCTTTTCAGTTTGGCCAGTCACACCTGTAACTAGCATAATCATTTCCTATGGGCATCAAGGCTGTATTTAGAACCAAGTATGTTGCCCCAGTATCGATAAGGAATTTTACTTCTTTCGCCATTTCCTCCAGCTTCAGATTTACAACCAGAGGGCCTGCTGGGGTAGTCTCCTCCGGTCCCCCCTAATCCTCCTGCACATGGGCAACCACCCTTTTCCTTTAAGTCCCTTGACCATTCTGTTTCCGTTCTGGACAGTCCTTCTTCCAATGGCCCTGTCTCTTACAGTTTGCACATTGATTTCTGCCTAATTGAGGAGGGCCTTGCCTGGATGGCCCCTGCCCGCTTTCACGTTTTTTCTCTGAACCTGACTGGGGTTCAGGTTGTGTCTCACTGTGGTTTCTTGGAAATTGGTGGGGGGAGGAGGAATGTTTTGGAAGGTTTTCATTTTGGGTTTTGGTGTGTGCTTTTCTTTCTTTTTTCTTTTATAGTAGTATAGTAATAGTAGCTTAATAAAGTTTTTCCCTTTTGTTATTAAGCTTGGCCTGCTTTGCTCTGTTCTCAATCGCATTTCACAGCATTCAGTTGAGAGGTTGCATTTTCATGGGGGCGCTGGCATTGTGTCAGTTTCAAACTATGACAATAGGTTGCGTAGATCTTGTTCTTGTTCCTCTAGTGCTGTGCAATAAACTTTATCTGTCCTGGTGCACCTCTGTCTTATACTACAGGCTGAGCAGCACCATTTAAGTTCTCCCATTTTGCTTCTATTTTCTTTTTCAAGAGCCAAAATGAGGGGGTCAGAGGGGGGCCTGATGCCACAGTGCCTTTGCCAATCAGGGTTATTTCGAAGGGAGAAGAACACATCACAGTAAGAAACCTCCTCCCATTTCCCTTCTTTCCATAGAAATAACATTAGCTGTAACAAGGTATTATTTTCCAATGTTCCTGTAGGAGTCCATCTTGCCCCCTCCTGTAGGCGATATAATGGCCACCAATGGGAGCAATATTTGAATAAACTTTTTTTATTTTCCATGCCCCCTTTACCTGATATTTCTTTCCAGTGTGCTAAGACGCACCCTAATGGGCTGGCCTTGGGTACTTCCTTACTCTGTTTTGCTCCCATTATATCTTTTAGAGCAAACTTAACTTATTCAGTTCTGAGTGTTCAAATATAAGTCACAGATAAAAAAACCACCAATTTTTTTGTGATTAAAAAAAAAATTTATTCAAATATTCAAATTAAAATATTAATAAAAAGTTATAGGTAATCAAATAACCAAATTAAAATATTGATATCCAAATTAATAATCAATAATACTTTAATTAATTACCTTTAATATTAAAATATTAATGTATTAATTAATAGATCATAATTAACTTTTATTAATTTCTTGTTTTCCCAGTCCCACACAAATTTGCAAACTCCTAAGGGTTCAATCCAAACCACTGGGAAGGAATGAAAAAAAATTCCTTAGTTCTTTTTTTTAATATTAAGGCTGTTCCACTCCTTTATCCTTTCCCAATCTTCTTCAAACACATCCCAGGTTTCAGGGGCTAGGTGGCTTTTTCCACAGATTAAATTCACTATTTCACACCTTGCTTGTTCAACCCCTGGGTTATAGTATCTCGGCAATTCAGGGGTGCATGCACGACATGTGGATCTCTGTCTATATGAAATACAATACCACCTCTTCTGACACTTTAAACATCAGAGGAGAACCCAAGCTGTGTGCCAGTCTGGCTTCCAGCAGAAGGTTGTCAATCCGCACACGAACGCCACTGCATGATTGATAAGAACTATAACATCCCATTGTGAGATGCTCTGCCCAGAGGGAGGAGCCAAGCATTTCTACCTGGATATAATCTTGAGTTTCTGGAACACCAGCACAGCTTTTTCTGCACTGGATTTCCCAGAGGAACAGCTGCCTCTTCCACTGCAGGAAGACTACACCCCTTTTTTACAGGATCACTGCTCCAACAGAACCACACCCACCACTCCAGGAGGACTGCAGCCATAATTCCCAATTGGACTGTGGCCAACACCCTGACTAACAGGGTGTCAGGTTGTATTCTGACTCTGTCAGTGCTGTTTTGGTTCACTGCATTGTTTATTTTATCTTTTTATTTTCTTCCCTAATAAAGAACTTATTCCTGCCCCCATATTTTTGCCTGAGAGCCCTCCTTAATTTCAAATTTATAACAATTCGGAGGGCAGGGGTTTACATTTTTCCATTTCAGGGGAGGGTCCTGCCTTCCTTAGCAGACACCTGTCTTTTCAAACCAAGACAATACAGGATCTTTCCATATGATAAGGGGTCTTCTAGGTTCTCTCTTACTTTTGTTTGGATCTCAGTTAGCTCTATACAATTATGCTGTAAAATTTCCATTTGTTCCCTAGTTAGGAATTGAGCAGGATTTAAACATTTTGAGTTGACAAGCTCTAGATTCTTGATATTCATCAGGGTTATTTCATACCTCAGGATTCAGCTGTCTGTTAGCCACTGAGGAGCTTTTTGGCTTAACACTGTCCTCAAGTCATGGGGTGTGTGTACTTGAATCCTCCCATTGATTGTAAGCTTTAGCGTGTCTTCTAATAAGGCAGCTGTGGCTGCCACAGTTTGAATACAGTCTGGCCACCCTCTTTCAACTGGATCCAATAATTTTGACAGATAAGCCACTGGCTTCTTGCTTCCCCCCAATCTTGGGTTATTACTCTATATGCTATCCCTTTATTAACATTAGCAGACAGATCAAATGGTTTTCCTAAATTAGGCAGACTCAAAACTGGGGCTTTCATCAATCGAGCTTTTAAGTATTGGAACTGTTCGGTATCCTCCAGAGTCCAGGCTACAGGTTCTGCGCTTATTAATTTTTCATACAAAAATTTTACAGTTTGAGTATACTGATTGTCGTAATTTGACACAGAATAGAATTTTCTCAGAAGGAAGAGGGTCAAGCCAGTCAGTGATTAGATTAAATATTGGCACTTGGGGTGACCAATTGAAAGCTGGACATGCGTCTGAGAACACAGAGGGGTTTAAAGCAGAACTCCCAAGAGAACTTTCTCTCTTTAGTTCCAGTCAGAACGCAATGCAGACTCTCCCCCACCCCCCAGCCTGTGGCTGGGTGGGGGAGGGGAGCCACACGGACCAGCTTGAGGGCTGGAACCGGGCTGGCCCCCTGCAGATGGAAGGGTGGAGAAATCTGTAAATCTGTGACAGTCTGCCAGCAGTACACCACCGCAGGGAAGGAAAAGAGCGGGAAGGGGGGGGGAGGGGGGGCAAAGGAAGGTGCCCAGCTGTGGGAGCCAGAGATCTGGGCAGAGAGCCATCCAGAGAGTCAAGACTTTTAACCAGTTTGTACCCGTGTCAAACCATAACACTGATCAAGCCGTAATTTACAATAGCCCGTTAGACCTAATAGCTTTCTTATATCTTTTAGTCTTGGGTGGTGGAATTGACAGGATCCCCATAACTCTTTCAGGACTGAGCTTTTTGTACCCTTTTCCAATTAGATGCCCCAGGTATTTTACCTCTTCTTCTATAAATTGTAATTTTTTCTTTGATACTTTTAATCCTTTTTCTCCCAGGAAATTTAGTAAACTTATACTGTCCTGTTGGACTTGGTCTTTGCCTGATATTAGTAGGTCATCCACATATTGTAGAATTTGTATTTCTTCCCCGCGTACAAAGGATTTTATAAGATCCTCTAGGGCTCATCCAAATAGATTAGGGGACTCTGTGAATCCCTGTGGGAGGTGGATCCACCTAAGTTGTTGTTTATATTTGCAGTCTGGGTCTTCCCACCTCTAATGGACTGGCCCAGAAAGCATCTTTCAAATCTCTTACTGAGAACCATGCATGTTCTTGTGGAATTTGACTGAGAAGAGTATATGGATTTGATACTATTGGATATCTGCAAATAGTTAATTTCTTAATTTCCCTCAAATCCTGCACCAATCAATAGGTTCTATCAGCCTTTTTGACAGCTAGAATTGGTGTATTATGTGGTGACATGCATGGTTCTAGTATGCCTTCTTCCACGAGTCCCTGTATCACAGGTGTTAGTCCTCTCTGGCCTTCAGGAGAGATGGGATATTGTTTTATCCAAACGGGGGAATTTCTGACTGCATTTGTAAAGATGTTAAAAGGCTCCAAGATGGTTTGGGTGGATACAGACGAGAGATCACTGTTGATTACTCTTGGAGGATAAGGTTTATTTGGGATGGAGAGAGGTCCTGCCTCGAGCTGCTAGACACAGCACGTGGCCGGGCCTGAGGTGATGGGGGAGGCGAGAGACAAAGGGAAGAGCAGGGACTCCAGGAGGGGGGAATCCAGGAGGAGGGAGGAAGTTCCAAGAGGGTGTCTGGCCCCTCGGAGACCCCTTATCAGGGGGGCTTCAAGGTGGGCTGGAACAAGACTTGGGCCAATGGGGTTACAGGCACTTGATGTTTCAGGGGAGGGTTACAGGTGTGGGGTGAACTATACATTCTGGGGGGGTGAGATGGAACAGTCCATTTGACTTTTGGACCCCTCTGTAGGTAAGGTTATTGTCCAGCCAGTAGGGGGCATGATATTCATCCTGGCTGTACTATTGTGGTTCTTCTGCTAGACAATCATATTTATCTATCCTTCCCAACATGCATTTCTATCTTAATTGGTGGGATATTTAACAACCCTCGCCCTCCTCCTTCTGCCCAGACTATTGGGTTAATTTCTTCTATAACCCATTCAGTTATTAACATTATTTGGGGTACCATCCTCCCCTCCTTTGGGACTACTCCAATTCCCATCTTTACTTGCAGGTCCCACCTGAATAAGTTATAACGTAGTTTCGATATAAAAAAGAAATCAGCCCTGCATGCCTTTGAGTTGCCTTTTATAATTAACCTGAGCTTTTATATTTAACCTGAGCTCCGAACGGTTCCCCTTTTGCTCCCCACACTTGGCAGATCTTTTTGCTTAGCTGAGCCCCTCTGGGGAGCTTCGTGACACAGGATCGATTAGCACCTGTGTCCACTAAAAACTCATATTCTTCACTCTGGGGGCCAATTTCTATATTTACCAGGGGCTCTTTCTGGTGTCCGATCTCATCCCCCAGAGTGTAGAGCCTCTGACACCCCTAATCATCATTTATTCTCAGAATCTCTTCTAGGGTGTCCTGTTCTTTCTCAATTTCCTCATCCATTTGTAATTTTTACAGGACTGCTTAACGTGCCCTTTTCCACTGCAGTAATAGCAATGCACATCATCTTATGGTGTTTTTCTCTATTTACCCAGCTTTTCTTTATATTCTGCCCCCCCCGCCCCACCCTTGGCTCCCCTCTTCCCATTCCTGCACTTTTTCCAGCTACTGCCACCATAATTTTTGCTTTTGTTATTTTCCTCATCTCTCCTTAAATAAATTTTCCGAGCTTCCCTTAACAGATAGTTAATTCCCCTTTCTTGCCAGTCCTCCAATTTTCTAATTTCTGTCTAAGGTCAGGCCAAGCTTTGGTAACAAACTGTACTTTTAATAATACTTGTCCCTCTGGTCCATCAAGGATCAATGTGGGAATGTAACTGAAAATTTCATTTTAATTGATTTAGCCATGCCCCCAGGGATTCATCCTTTTCCTGACTCCCTTCAAATGCCAATTTGGTATTGCTGCTTTTGGGTACAGATTCATTTACGCCTCTTATAATTAGGGTCCTGTAGCCTTGCATGTTTATGCAGCCCTCTTCCTGGTTGGGATTCCAATTTGGGTCCACTACAGGGAGTTTTTGGTCACCCTGGGGTCCAGTATGATTTTCCTTCTCCCAGATCTTTTTCCTTGCGGACCTTATGAGGCGTATCTCCTCTGGGGAGAAGAGAATATTCATAATAGAATGCAGCTCCCCCCAGGTATATATATATTGGGACCCAGGAACTGATCTATTTGCTATGCTGTGCCAATTGGGTCTTCCACTAAACTAACCATCTCCTTTTTAAATATTCTTACTTCAGAAGCTGTCAGGGGTGCCTTTATAAAACCTATTCTTCCTACCCCCTCACCTAGTGGAACTTCCTCTAGGTGAAACAGACTGTCTGGATTTACCTCTGGCCTTACACCACTTTTTGATCTAGTATTACAGTAAGGGCCAGCATCTGAAGGGTAATTTGAGTGGCTCACTAAGTCCTTGTGATCATTTTGGGAGGGTTCAGTTTTTAGGTTGGAGGATATATCCAGAGTTCTTTTCTCAGGGAAAGTGTTGTATTCTGACTTACAGGCTGAGCAAGCTGCAGGTTAGTGGAGGTAGGAGGCAGTGGGGAAAAAGCATCAAGGGGTGGATATATACGAGGGAGTGGGGTTGTTGGAGGGGGTAAAAATGACATGGAGATTCCCTGAGGAGATAGAGGAGGGGCGGGGATCATTGGAGGGGATAAGGGTAGGTTTTGAGAAGCAGGAGGCTGGGTGTTAAGTGGGGGAGTGGCTTGATAGTTTGGAGGAAGAGTTGGTGGGGCTACATAATCCAGGGGATCCCACCATGTCGCTGTCGAGACGGTTGCGACACAAAGCAGAGACCACAAGCAGTCTCAGATGGCAACTCTTTATTAGAAAAAATGGCTGACTTTTTATACATTTTCTAATAGTTTAGAGTTCTTCTATCCCGGCTATTGGCCACAATGAATCAACATAGCAACATTGGTGAAAAGTAACAGTGACTTCAGCTAACTTTCTAAAAATACTTTGTCCAGCTGCAAAGTTCCCTCTTTATCTTTCTTCAGTTCCTCTCTTTTTTTGGTCTCCTTGGTAACAGCCTTGGAGAGAGCTCCTTATCAGCTTTTTCTTGCTTCTCAAGCTTCTTCTCGCTCCTTTAGCTAACAGGCCCACTGTTAGCCCCTTCCACAATTCCCCCTTTTTGTTTTTGAACTGTAAACACAGCTGCTATGGATTTTTGCAGGGCCCTTTGCAAAAATCCAAGCAGACAGGGGAAACACAAAACAACAATTACAACTATCAACAAAATTAACATTCCCATTCTTAACACAATCATTCCCATACTTGATCCATCTATGCATGCTTTTAAGTTTCTTAACTACTCTACCCTATAAAGTTATGTCTAATACTGAAACCTTAAGCTATAACCACCCAAAGTGCTCAGAACGAGATCTAGGAATACTAGAACAAAGGTTCCAAAAACCTGCATTGTCCTGATAAGTGCAAACCAAACCCACACCTTTTAAATACTGTGAAGACACATTAAGACTGATGAGATACATGTCCTGATATATGGCCTTAGCCAGTGTCATCCACACGTTCTGCTTCAGCTGCGGAACCATCCATCCTGTCCCTTCCTGTGTGCTCCAACTAAGGTTTAACACAGCAAGCAGGAACCCATCAAGGACCATTATCTGTCAAAACACAAGCATAACCTCTCCCCCAGGTTATTAGTTCCACTGGACCAGACCACATACCAGTAATTAAATCCTTGATCCATACCTTAACATTTCTACGGAAATCTGGTTGTTTAGAATTCAAAGAGGAAAAATGGTAAAAAATTGGAGATAACTGTGAGTCAGGGACGCAAAAAATTTAACACATAAACAGCTTTATCTAATCTCACTTGAGGTGACTCCTGTTGCATTCCCCATTTTTGTTTTTGAACCTGACGTTTAAGAAGACCATCAGCCCTTTTGATGATTGCTTGGCCCGTGGGAACATGTGGAATACCTGTTGAATGCTCAATGCCCCAAGCACGAAACAATGCTTGCATTTTCTGCAAAGCGTATGCTGGGCCATTATCTGTTTTTATATGACATGGAACACCTAAGATAGAAAAGGCATGATAAAAATGATGAATAGCATCATGAGTTTTTTCTCCTGTGAATGCTGAAGCAACCATTGCATGAGAAAAGGTATCCACTGTAACATGAACATACTTAAAGTGACCAAATTCTGGCATTTTTGTAACATCCGTTTGCCATTCCTCTAAAGCGGATAGACCCCGAGGGTTGGTACCATAATATTGAGAAACATGAGTCATGTGACATTCAGGACAAGAAGAAATACTTGATTTTGCTTCACCAGGAGAAAATTTAAATTGCTACTGTAAAGCTTGAGCACTCTGATGAAAAAATTAATGAGACAAAACTGCCTGCTGCAACACATTAGGTACAGTTTTGATTGCAGCAGCAGCTACTAAGGAATCTACATAGGCATTGCCTTCAGCAAAAAGTCCAGGTAATGATGTATGGCTACAAATATACATGATGAAATAAGGATGTTTTTGAGCACAAATAACTGTCCATAACTTCACTAACATGGTAAGTAATGGTTTCTCTTGAATACTATACAACACTGCTTGATCTAAATGTTTAACTAGATTAGCAACATAAATGGAATCAGTAACTATATTTACAGAATCAAAAAATAAAGAAAAAGCCAAAAGAACAGCACAAAGTTCAACCAATTGAGGAGATCCTTGCTGAATCATTGTCTCATATTCCCAGTGATCATCCTTTTTCAAGGCCACATCTGCCTTTCTGTTTTTCCCTGATCCATCTATAAAAACTGTTATACCTTCCACTGGAACAGGAGAACAAATTTGCTTCCCTCCAAAAGAGATTTCCTTGGCCAATTTTAAAACAGGATGATAAGGCAAATGGTATTTTATTTGGCCTATAAAACCAGATAAGGCAGATTGCAACTCATGATTATTTTGAAAGCACCATTCAAAATACCACTGTTGTACAGGTATCACAATGGTCACAGGGTCGTGTCCCAAAATCTCATGACAACGCCTGCGACCTTTAATGATAATATCTGCAAAAAGCTCATAAAGTTCTGGTGCTGCTTTCCGAGATCTGAAAGATAAAAACATCCATTCAAAAATATGCAGTTGGTCTTCCCAATTATCACTCCATTGACACAGTATTCCATATGGTATTTCATGGTCCTTGAAATTAAAAAATTGAACACCAACAGAGGTATCTATTCTGTTAACAAATTTTTGTGCTAAGGCTAATTCAATTTCTTCTAAGGTCTTCTTTGCTGCCGGAGTCAATTGCCTCTCATCAGCAGAGGAAGTGATCCCTGGTAGCAAATCAAACAATGGTAGCATCTGATAATTTGATATGATTGAATCCAACCTATTGCACCAACCAATTTCTGTGCATCAGTAACAGTTTTAACATCAATGTCTCATTTTACAGGTTGAGGCATAACTTGAGTGTTAGTCACCAACATACCTAGATATTTCCAAGGCATGTGTTCCTGCGCATTCTCTGGGGCAATAATCAGATCAAAGGCTTTCAAATTCATCACAGCACATTGTTTAAGAGCTGATAACTGGTTTTTGTTGTCAGATGCCAACAAGATATCATCCATGTAATGATAACAATAACAGTTATTAAATTGCTCCCTCACTTTTGACAAGGCCTGCGCCACAACCCATTGACAAATAATTGGCGAGTTTTTCATGCCTTGGGGGAGTACTCTCTATTGATATCTTTTATTGGTTTCAACATGATTTGTGGAAGGCATAGTAAAAGCAATTTTTTCTTTGTCTTGCTCAGCCAATGGAATAGGAAAGAAACAATCTTTCAAATCAATGACACCTATTTGCCATTCCTGTAGAATCATTGTGGGTGTAGGAAGGCCTGGTTGTAAAGCTCCCATTGTTGCCATTACAGCATTTATTTGCCATAAATCATATAAAAGTCTCAATTTTCCTGATTTCTTTTTTATTGCAAAAACAGGGGTATTCCAGGGGCTGAATGATTCTTCAATATGTCCCGCTTGCAATTGTTCTGCGACTAATTCTTGCAGGGCAGTAAGCTTTTCGGTCGTAAGGGGCCACTGGTCAACCCAGACAGGTTTATCTGTCAACCATATCAAGGCTACAACTGAATGTTCAGCACCCTTCATCACAGTGGCCCCTATTAAAAATCCATGGTAATTTTGACACCCCATTGAGATAAGCAATCTCATCCCCACAAAATTTGAGGAGCCTCAGCAACATAGGGTCTGATGTTAGCTTATTGGCCATCGGGATGTTTCACATTAATTACAATGGCTGACAAGCCACCTGTTGTAGCTCCACTCAACCCCATTAGTCCAAAACTTGCATGAGTGAGAGGCCACTATTTAGTCCAACATAGTCGCAAGAGTGTCAATCAAACCTGTTACCGATATGGTTCCTGGATGACATCCACTGGCTGTGAGGATGCATGTCTTTTCTGGATGGTTCTCTGTTACTTTCTCAGTCCAGAACACTTGAGGTACTCTTGTTGATCCAAAACTTCCTGTGCCGTGACTTCGGTCCACTGTATTGGGAACAGAACTCACAAAGGGTACAAGTTGAGCGATGCAAGTTCCTTTCTGAATAGTGACGGAGGGGTCATCAATTGCTACCATAGCATGAATCTGTCCTAAATAATCAGCATCAATAAGTCCTAAATGCACATGAATACCTTTAAGTGTAGTACTTGATCTCCCTATCAAAAATGCACTCAATCCCCGTCCTATTGGGCCATAGGCGTCAAGGGGCACTTTGCATATTTCTTTTGTCAAAATAGTTACTGTGTCAGCGGTGGGTATATCAATCCCTGCAGACCCACTTGTTTCCCCTGAGTAGTGTTCACAAATGGGTAGCTTTGCAATACCGGGAAGGCCCATAATTGCTGCTGTGGTTGTCAGGGTATTTGTGTCCCCATGTGCCCCTTTGCTCTCTTCTTCCTGTTTCCCTGAAACAGCTGACCATTTGCATGATATTTACTCCTGCATTGTTTAGCATACTGTCCAAATTTAGCACAATGATTGCACATAACATTGCTGCTTGCATTTGACTTAGATGTTATTTTCTGGGTATTACACTGTGCCCTTGCTGTCCACAATTATAGCATTTCGATGGAGGTCTCAGAACTGCAGCAACAGCTGCCATTTTATGCTCTACTGAACCAACTTTTGAGCAATCAGTAACCATTTCAGGCAATGTGGGTTCCCCAGGTAAGGTGTCAATAATCTTTCTACAGTCTGGGTTTGCATTTTCTTTCCCCAATTGTATACACAATCTGTGTCACAAAGGTTCATCATCTACCTGTTTTTCAATAGCTGCAGCAAGCTTTTCCACAAATTGCAAAATGGTTCTCTCATCCCTTGTTGTATAGTAACATATCTCTGTTTTGGAGCTGCCATTTCCATTGTCTTAATTAAAGCACCCATGCCTATTTGCTGAGCTTGTGTCAAAATTGAAAGATCCCACCTTGCCTGTAAATCTGGTTTGGCAAAAGGTCCAGTGCCCAATAAGCCATCAACACCCACAGCATGACGAGGGTCATGTTGAGGCAGCTGCATATTTGTTAAACCTGTGCACTCAGCCACTCGCTTCTGAGATTCTTGAAACACAACATATTGTACTGGTTGGAACAAAATCGTAGCAAGATGCATGATGTCATAAGGTGCAAGCATATCCGCATTAATTACACATATTAATTACATTACCTCTGAGGAATTAATACCAAACTGAGCCACTTTTGATTGAAGATCTTGCACAACCTTCCAGGCAAAGACGTGATGACTATCATTCTGCTCTGTTCCAGGAACTGCTTTAAAACCTGGAAAAGCCATAGGGTTATCACAGGCAACATATGCATTAACACTCTGCTCCTGAGATACTTTTGGGGCACCTAATCTATTATGTCCCAATTCCTTTCTTCAGCTGCTTTATTCCTAACAAATTCCAAAAACTGCTGAGGCTGTCGAGGAAGCACAGTTGCTTGACATGGAGGCAAAGTCCATGGGGCAGTAGGACTAGATTGTGGGAATGTGCCCCCTGTTGACAGAGTGAACCAGTTACCCTTTGTCCCCTTAAAAAGGAAAAAAGTCCAGAAGTTTCTCTCCTCAATTTGGTTAAAAGACAACTCGTAGGACCTTGGGGACTTCACCTCAAACTTAAGGATAGCTAATTGGACAGGAGCCAAAAAGTCCCACCTAAGCAATTCCCTAGAAAAGAAGAGAACAAAAGAAGTTAATCGCTTTTGTGAAGTGGGTTTAGTAGAAGCAAGAACCTCTTGTCCTGACTCGGTTTTTCTCTGTAAAGAGCTTTTTATTTTTGCCTTTTATTAAAACCTTTTGTTTCCAACACTGTCACAGGAGCCATCCTGCTCATTTTATGCCTCCTAAGGTAGCTGAGCTATCAAGGGTATAATGCTTTTTTCTGAGAGCTTATAAGACCAAGCTCAAGAAAACAGAAAGCATTACTAGATCTATTAGAAGGTGAACTGTCAACAATTCCTTGCCCCAACTCAGGTGTTACTGCGGGTGACTCTTTGCTTGATTTGCTGTCACTGTCAGGCAATGGAGGATACGACCTTGCAAACTGTTCATGCAGCTCAGAGGGGAGCAGGGGGGGAAATGACTGGGGTTGAGCGGAGGGAAGTGGGGAGGCAGACGGCTGGGTTTCTCTCTCTGCTAAAGACATTTAAGTTAACTGGCGCAGCGGTGTAGTATATACAGACACCATCCCAAGCTGCTGTGCAAGTGTGAGATAAAGAGGTTTAGGAGTTTGATAAGGAGATACTTTGGCAGTCTGCCCGGAAGCTTTGGCAGCATTCCCAGAAGCTTTGGCAGCTTGTCCAGAAGCTTTGGCATCCAGCCCAGAAGCTCTGGCAGCTTTCCTGGAAGCCTTGTGTTATAGGTAATAAACATAATTTGCGCCATTCCTTATATAGAATATATAATGTTAAATACTTGTTAGATTATACCTGGTTTGTACTAGCCTCCCCCCCCCCTCCCCTCCGAGACCAGGTGTATGTTAGAAACTAATTTACAAGTAAGAAGATAGGCTCGCCAGGAGATGGGCCATGTCTGGAAGCTTCGGGAGACCCCAGGCGCTGATCATCGCGTGAACGACCCGAGATGGATATCTTGGAGATCCCCAGACAGATACATGTGAATGCAGCGTTCCAGTAAATTTCATCACGGGATTCAACAACTCCGGACACTGAATTATTAACATATGGACTCTGAATAGAAGAAAGGACTGATTGCAAAAATCTTGGCCTCAGGCGGAATTTTCCCTATAAAACTCGCTTGTGCCAGGATAGAGGTGTGTGGGCATGGAGGAAAACCTCTGCTGAGGCTGACTCCTTGTTGCACATCCAGGGCCGACCCCGGGCTCGGCTCTGTTCTTTCCTTGTGGCTGGCTAGATAAAATTTGATTGCAAAATAAATATTTTATTTTTCATATTAATTTGGCCGGGCAAATTTTTCATTTATAATACTTGGCAGCTGGCCTAGAAGCTCTGGCAGCTTTCCTGGAAGCTTTGGTAGCCTGCCTGGTAACTTCCATGTCACCTGTACCTTCTTCAAGGATGGATTCAACAAGTTCCCCATCAGAGGCCCCATCTGACTCATCCCGCCTGTCAGTCTCTGTTATCAAGCCTGATTCTTCATCCACGTCGCGCTCTGCTTGTTCTCACTCTGTTTTCCACTCCTTTAATGCCTCAAAAAGCAATCCCCATGTAACAGCTAGATCGAAAACAGTCTTATCTCCCACGCAGATGACTTCCCACAGTCTGTCCCAAACTTTTTTCCATGCTTTAAGACTAAATGCTGTGTCAGGATCAGTGCCAAAATTCTGTGATTTAACCCACAGCAACATACTATGAAGAGCATAGTCTGAAGTATTAATTCCCTTACTTGTTAACAAAGCTTTCCATGTAGCCAAAATGGTCTCTTCCTCATTAGATAAGTTATTTCCCGTTATTACTACTTGGTGATTCACCTGCTTCCAGGTGTCTTGATAGGGGAAAATCAGTCCTGGCCTCCCTGTGGCTTCCACAAGCCACTCTCAGCTGCACCAACACTGCCTCCCCCACTACTCCCCACTGGGTCAAGGTTGCCAGTCACTAGGACCCCGCATCGGTCCAGACTGAGTATGTTGTTCAGGCTGTTGTTCCACTCGGTGATCACCAGATGTCATTGTTGAGGCAGTTGTGACACAAATCAGAGACCACAAGCAGTCTCAGATGGCAACTCTTTATTATCAAAAATGGCTGACCTTTTATCCACTTTCTAATTGTTTATAGTTATTCTATCCCAGCTATTGGCCACAATGAATCAACATAACACCATTGGTGAAAAGTAACAGTGACTTCAGCTAACTTTCTAAAAATACTTTGTCCAGCTGCAACATTCTCTCCTTATCTTTCTTCAGTTCCTCTCTTCTCTTGGTCTTCTTGGTAACAGCCTTGGAGAGAGCTCCTTATCAGCTTCTTCTTGCTTGTTTAGCTAACAAGCCAGCTTGTTAGCCCCTTCCACACTACCTCTTTTGAATAACACCCTCATTTTTTTTATCCTTTTCCTCTGATTTCTGCTCTTTATCCTTTTTTAGTTTGTATACCTTAGAATCTCCTTCTAAGAATTTGACCCAGCAAGTAACATACCCTACTTCTTCTGAATTAGGGTTCTCTTGGTTACGCACCTGCTGATATAATAAATTACATAACTACTTATCTCTACTTCCATACCAGGGTCACTTTAAGGATTTTTGTTGTAATTTCCTCTTTGGCCAATGTTCCACACAATATTAAACCCTCCTGACTTGATGTAACTTTCCCACTTATTCCAGTCATCCAGTATATCGCCAAGGGGGCTTCCAGGAGGAATATTCTTATTCTTTTTCCTTGGTTGCTGTCCTCGTCTGCTGTGGTTCTGACCCATGGTGGCTTTCAGTTACTATAAGCTTTCGGACTGGTAAATAAAACTGCTTACTGTTACCGCCCCTTTTAAAAGTTCTGTTTCACTCTTTTTTAACTTAAGAGAGAGATCTCCTTTTTATCTCTTTCTGTTTATGCAGAAAGGTCTCCTTGCAGCAGTGGACTTTGGTACCCCTGGGCACTCTTATCTGGCGTTCTTATCAAAGGAGCACTTACTCTTTGTCACTCACACACACTCATTCACACCCTCAGGCCTGTTCATTCATACTTCTCAATTTCTGCTTAGCCAAGTTTTTGGTTCTTGGTGCCCTGCCCACCTGGACTATGTAAGGCACCTTTTTTGGACACCCCTGAACCTTAAGTACTCATACCCATAAGTTTGCCCACTGACCTAGGTTCAGCACCCTGTAAATTTCCCTTTTTTTCTTTTTTTTTTTTTAATTGAACAGAGGAAGGAAACATTAGCAAACCTCTTAGACTTACACAAAGTGGAACTCTATTGCCAGAGAATCACTGGTCCATGTAGGCCCCCACCCTGACCCCTTCCACCTCCCCTGAGGTTTGGCTATCCCTCTTCCCTAGAGATAGCCTCAGAGTCAGGGATTCAGACCTCCACACCTTTCCCAAGCTGGACTTCCCAACTCCCATTACCCTTGAGGAATGGGCCACATGACTACCCCTCGCAGCTGCAGTGCTATAAAGGTCCTATGATACTGTAACTCCCCTCGCCTTGGGGTGGGCCTCTTCAGGCTTCACTACTGCCGGGCCTCTGGGAAGGACCCTGAATCTGGTCACCTCTGGTGTCAGTTAACCTGTGAGGCTGTCTGCATGTGACTCACTCTCCCCCCACAGTCCCCACAGCGCAGGGAACAATGGCTTGCTTGCAGGTCACTTACACCTTTTGCCACAGCCCCCCCCCACCCGCCCAGGGATCAGTGGCTTGTCAGGCTTTAACGGGGACTGCCCGGGTGCTGGAACAAGGAGGGGTGGGGGGGTGCCTCAGTCGGTCTTCCCTTTTTTGCTTCCCTCTGTTCCCAGCTGGCCTCCTTGCAGAAAGCTGGAACCGTGGTACTAGGTGTCTTCACTCACTTTGGGGCTCTGAGCTCCTCAAGATGCTGGCCCTGTCTCAAACATGCTCTCCACACACACATACTTGTCCCCCCTGTCCCCTCGGGCCCTCCCCCTGCCCATGGATGGGTGATACTTACTGGGTGGCGTCCCGCTACGCTGTGCCTCACATATGCCCCAGGCCTTTTTCCTAGATACTGGCTCAAGGATCCTCCATGGAGGACAGGCAGCCATTCCGTCCTTCACTTGGGCGAGGTCGTATCCCGGACAAGTCCCCATCTGTTAAAAACAGGACCACGCTCCCGGTACTAAAAGTGATCTCAGCATTTATTATAAAAAAAAGGCCTAACGCATGGGGGCTCGCGGTTCAAGCAAGAGCGTTCCCGTCAAGGATACTGCAGTGCTGGTGCTGAGTCTTCTTGAGCAGCGATGTCCCCGATGTTCCAGGTGGAGCAGCACAGATTCACTGGGTCAGATGACCCCTTTTTATCCTGTTTTTTGTTCCTTCTGATTGGTTTCTGTTTGGAGCCTTCATTTGCATGAAGGTTTAAGGCGCTTGATTGGCCCATTACAGTTCTGTCCAGGCTGGCTCATTTCGCTTGGGGGGAGTGGTGAACTTTACTTAGGTGTAATAAGGTACGTTGAGTACCGTATTTCTTATAACTACCCTTTTAACCCCTTTTACAATATAATAACCAGTCTAACAGTACATGCCTAACAATTATCAACTATTTTACAACAGTTTCTAACCTATTTTTGACAATAGCAATAAGTGGAATAGTAGCAATATGGTCCAGATTCACTCGGCTTACCCCTAGAGCCACTCGTGGTTGCACAATCGAACAGTGAACCCCTCCCCAGTCACCCTATCGACCAGGGGACCCCTCCACTGCTGGCCACACTTGGCCGATGGCTGCCAGCAAAACCCCAAACTTTTATTCATACAGGGACAAGGTTGTGCACTCAGATATCTCTGTGCGGCTTATCAGCAGCCCTATTCCTTTTCCCTCTCAGAGACCTTCTAAGGATACACACTGTTTTATCCGCACACCAACAGGTCTGTCTCTGCAGGGGGCAAGCCGAGACACAGAGCTCTCTGCGGGATTTGTAATTTTCTCTTCTTCCCCCTCCATTCCCTCTACCCCCGCGGTCCGTTGTCCCGATCCTTTGTTCCCTTATCACTCACCTTCGCCACACGGTCCGGTCCCTGCCCCCCCACCCCCCCCCGCCTTCCCCTTCACCGCTCCTGCTCTGGGGTTTCCCTGCCTCTGTCCCCTGACTCCCATCATATTGGCGGCAGCTTATGTTCCCTCCCCGCCCCTGGCACAGGGTATAACCGACCCTTGGTCGGTGCCCCGGTGGTCTCGGGAACATGCTTCTACAATAAACACGTGTTTTCACCCGAGCCCCGTGTCGCTATTTCGTCTGTTCCTGCGCTAGAACTGAGCCTCGCAGAGCCAAAAGGGGAAAAGCGGCCACTGCCTCTCCCCCCCTCCCACCGTGCTCCGGCAGGCGCCCGCCCGGAGCCGGTCTCGCACGGCAACAGCTCTCCAGGGAAGATTCTGGGGTGTGCTAGGAGGTCTGCCCTCCCCCCCACACACACACCCCCCACCCCCCACACCTTGCAAGGACAGAGACACTCCTGGTTGGCTCTTACCACAAATGATTTGCAGAAAAAACTCCACAACTTCCAACTTGTAAAGCCGGTATTATTTATTTCAGTGCTGGACGCATGTGAGATAGCTCCCCAAAGGACACGCGCACCTCCGAAAATTCCCAAGTCTGTTTTATCCCATAACCTGTTGCATATGCATAAAATACATATGCATATGTGTTAAACTGTCTTATCAATTTTATGAGCCTGCGCAGTTCTTCAGTCATGTAGTTGTAATGTAGTGTTTGTAACCCAGATTCAGTTTTTCCGTCTGATTCAGCCCCAAGGTCAGTGAGGGCCCCTCTCCTTATCACTCTTCAGCTTGGATGCTTGCATTCCTTTCTAAGTAGTCTTGAATCTCCTTTGTTCTTTCTGCAGGCCTTTTTGCTAGCACACAAGTTAACAGACTACACAAGCTTGAACAGTAGACTTCAGCTAAATCCAAAATTGGTTTCTATCCTGTGAGTTTGCGGGCCCCAGGTCGGGCAACTCCCTGAGGGCTCCCCTGGCAGCGGGAAATCCTCTTGAAGCAGTTCTTTTTCAGGAAAAGCAGACACACAGGACTTTTTCAGTCTTCAGGTTCTTGTTTTCTTGTTATCTTATCATGACTTCAGCACACTGTCTACACACAGACATTGCATGCATGAAAACAGCACAAAAATTTCTAACAAACTCATGCTGCAAGGTCTTTTTAAGTCTAATAAAAAACTAAACTACCCAATTAAGAAGTGACACCTAGATTATTTCCCTTTCTTACCCAAAACCTGACCCCTAAAGACCCACAATGCGGATTTTTCTACCCAATTACAAGATACCACCCAAACCCAAGAAGAAGGAAGAAGAAGAAAGGAACTCGAGACAACACCCTGTATCCTCCATCTTGTACCTGTCTACAATATGCAAAAATTCCTAAAATCTAAATTTCTCACCCATGTGACATACTAAACTACTCTCTACGGTCTCGACAATCTATGTCATACTTTTGTAGTCTCTAGTTTACTTTGAGGCTTAGGAGGCCTTCTCCATGAATGAGGGTCAAAGTCAGTGTTTTCCTGGGAGTCAGAGAACCTTAGGGCAAGACAGGGGAATATTTCCCTTGCCCTGGGTCTCACACTACCCCATGTTAAATTTCCAACCCCCTGTCTCAATGCCAGCAACTCGAATCGTCTTTCTTCAAACATAAACAAAAGTTTTAGTACAGATTGCATTTATCCCTGTCAAACCATGACAGTTATAAATATTAGGCCCTAAAAATTGGTCTACTTGTTCTGTTAATTCAATAGGGTCTTCAAGTAGACCTCTCAATTCCTTTTTGAATGCTCTTACTTCAGAAGAATTGAGTGGGAGGGTGACAAACCCAATCCCTCCTTCTGCCCCTCCCAATGGAACTTCCCGGAGGGGGTATAGTGATGCTGCTTGGTCTTCCCTTTGTAATTCCTCCCACTGAGTAGCTCTTCCCCAGGTATTCTGACTTCGCCCATCAGGGGGATGGGGGGGTGCATTAGGTGCTGGTGGATATGGAGGGGGGAAGACAGTCTAAGGGGTCCCACTTTTTGTCTTCTAATTTAAACACCTTCACTTCTCCCGGAGAGTTTACCTCCCCCCAGCAAGCGGCATAATCCTTTTCTTCTTGGCTGGCAGCTTTCTTGTCATTTATAAGTATTTAAGGCTTGGCATATTTCTCTTTCAAAAGACCTATGTAGAGGCCAGAATAAATGGTCTGATCTTATCTCCTCTCTTATCTACTTGATCATACAATAATGTATTGTTTTGATCTTATTTTTATTCTTTGTGTCAGGGTTCTGTTCCTACTGTGCCAGCTTTATACTAAGGGAGATATGGGGAGGTATATCCATGGGTGCTTTCTTTTTGCTTGCTTTGTGTCCAATTCTTATTTGTTTGTCCCAGCACCTCCTGCACTACCTTGGTGGCCTTCCTTCTTTCTTAGCTTCCAAGCGAATGTAATTATGCACTCTGTACAGGTTTTTTCCCAGTTCTCATCAGACACAGTCTAAGTCCTGGGAACTAAATACCATCTTCCACACACTAATGATCTCTGCCTGTCATGAATCAGCTTCTGCCTCCCTCCAGGCTTCTCCTATCCTTGGGCTACCTACTTCTTTGTGCCTTACATAAATTAAGAAATGTATTTCCTGAAATCTGGTTCTCAGTTCTACCCTATGGCACTCCCAACACCAGGCACTCCTGTGAGAGGCAGTACAATACCAACTCTTATGATAGGTTTTACACTCAATCCAGACCCAAAGCTCACACCTAGGTCCACAACTCAAATGTAAAATTGCGCTCATACAAGTGACACAAAAATTTTATTATAAAACAATACAACAAGCACTCTGCCTTTGTCTGGCCAGTCACACAAAATGAGGGACGTACACATACATCTCACACACATTTACACCATAATAAAGTATTTTTGCTGTTGAGTTAGGTTCTGATATTCCTATACCAATGCTTATTAATTACACAATGCCCTTTTCAAAAAAAAAAAAAAAATCATCTTAAACTCCTCTAAGATTCCCCTAACTTAAAACTTTTTCCTGCTACTGGAATACTTATAAGAACCCCAATACATAAACAAACTTCAAAGGTCCTGCTACAAGGTTCTCAAAAGCCTTTTTTTCAAGCAGACCTAATCAGTTCCTCAGATCTCTCAGGCAGTGTTTCTCTTCTTATCAGCTAAACACTCCAGATCAGCCAAACCAGTCATGCCTCAAGGATATACTGGGGGCTAGGCCCTGCCCCTCCCCTTTGCAGGCTCTATGTTAACCTTTTAACTAGCCTAACCCCCAATATAACCTAGATTCCTATAGGCCATCAGACATGGGGCGAGTGCAGTACTACCTAAGAATTAGGATTTCTGCGGTCGAAATTACAGGCAATCCCTCTCCTCTTCAAGCCCTTAATTCCCATTGTAACCCCAAAGTGGCGAACGTTTCCCTTATTCCGGGTTCTTAGATTCTGACATTCACTTCGTCTTGTCACTGGCCAGGCCCCTCGCAGGGAGACAGAAACGCGATTAGAAAGACTCTTTACTCACATCGCAGATCGGAGACTGCCCCGTCTGTGTCTCACGTACACACACACACACACACACACACACACAGATTTTTCACAATCCCCTTTTTATGATATAATCACCTGTCAAGGTTCTTCGTGCACTGGTTTAGGAGTTGCCGTGGTTTCTTAGGGAGGTTTATCCCCTCTCTCTTTTTGTCCTTTTTTATCCTACTGACCAAGAGTTAACCTGCAGTCTCTTGTAGCAGCAGGAAAAGCCCAAGCAGGCCGCTGTAATTTTAAATGGGACACCTCCTGCCCAGGACCCCTGGAGCCAGGGAGACTCAAGGTATATCTCAGTGGAACCTCCAAATTGTAAAAAACAGAATTCACTGCTTAGAATTATTAAAAGTTTAATAATAATAAGATAAAAAAAGGACAATATTTCCAGTGCTAGGGAGCTCCTGGCCAATAGCCAAAGAACACTCTGGTGTACACAGTGTTATCTTTATACTGCTACATCACTGACGTACATGCATATTCATGTTTCACGCATTATTCAAACATTCTTTTGAACTTTCTGATGTTTTGAGAATTCCTTTGTGTGAAAAATGTTTTTGTGATTCATGTCAATCGGCAACGGAAGCAGAAAGTGCTTGTATCTGCTGGGTCGAAAATGGATACGTTCCTTGGGATAGCTACAAAGAATGGTTTTGAAATGTTCTATAGCCAAATAAAGCATCAAAATAGGAGTAGTGAAGTAAAGAGATGAGGTAGCAAGATGACTGATGCTTAGAATAAAATAGAGGACGTTGTGGTAAAGCTAAGGGGATTGCAACAAAGCAACTAAATGCTTATGTATAATGAAAAGCTTAACAAAATCATGTAGCAGACACCAGAGAAGGGGCCTCCCTCCAGACGACCACAAGAAGGACAGGAAGCTAACGACCACCTGGAAAGATGAAACTGCTGATTCCAGCTAATTGATATTTGCTAATTCGGACTAACCAAGCACATTGGAAAATGCTTTGTAAGCTTAAAAACAGTATATATATTTTACTGAACTTGCAAGTGGTGTGCGCTGTGAGTGGAGAAGTGACTCGTCAGCCACCCAGCACTGCTTGCTTGCTTTCTTTAAAATAAAAGATATAGAAAAAAAATTCAGCTTGGCTATTGAAATTTTATATCACCTTGTTTGACTTCTTCACACTCCGGCTTATCTGCATGACATCCTGTGTGTCAGGTCAATATATTTTATTTCTTCTTGTGTCTCCATCCTGCTGTTTTACATCCTCTGATAAGGATTTAGTATTCTCTCCTTAAATTTAACCTGGTATTCTCTAATTGTCCTCCAGTGCTTGGGTTTGTGTCATGGCTGTCTCATCACTTGGACAGGTCAGTCAGTGGATGGCCTTTCACTGTTTTTAGTTACACAAAACCCCTTTTTTTTCTTATGTTTTGCTAACATCTATATCACAATACATTCATCACACTATTATTTCCATAAGTGATACATAGATATTATATTAATTACACTACTATTTCTATGAGAAATACAGTGCATACTCAAGCTGATAGACTATATTATATTAACAAGCAGCTAAAAAGAATTTTAATTGATGCTATTTCTAAATACTTATAATCACTAGCAATGTGCATGTGAAAAATACCGATCACCTGTTTTAAAATTTTAAAAGGTTAACAGTAATAAAATGGTTATAAAAATAGAATAAGAATTTTGACAATCAGAGTTAGGACAATAAAGAACAATAAAAACCAAAGAAATACGGACAGTCCAGGTGCCTTCCTGTCGGAGTCCAGGACATCCCTCTGGCTGCCCTGGCTGTCTCGAGACCCTGGCAGGGGTCTCAGAGACCCTGGCATGAAATCAAAAACATCTGTAGCTTTGATTTTAAGTTTTTGTAGATAATAAGATAAATAGTGATTGTTGTTAATGTTAAGATAAATAGTGATTCTTGTTAATGTTATATGAATGCTTTAAAAAGATTGTCTTCAACTATTTTAAACATTTCTTGAGCGTCCCCTTTTTCAACCTCTGGGGCACTTACCTTTAGCAAAGCAGCACTTTTTGCCTCTTTGTCTGCTAAATTGTTCCCCCGAGTCCTGCGGTTTGGTGTCCTTTTACATGGACTATAGCAATAGCTTCTGGCCCTCTAATGGCTTTTAGGATTTGTTTAATTATTTCTTCATGAATCAATCCCTTTCCTCGTGTGTTTAGCAGACCTCTTTCTTCCCAGATTTTCCCAAAGGTGTGCACCACCCCAAATGCATATTTGGAATCAGTGAAAATTGTCCCCTTTTTCCCTTCAAGACCCAGCAAAGCCCTGTATACTGCATACAGCTCACAGGCCTGAGCTGACCACCCTGCACTCAGGGGCCCAGATTCTACCACCCCTCCCGTCCTCCCATCTATGACTGCATATCCCGACTTTCTTTTCCCGTCTATCACCCTGGCAGACCCATCCACAAACCATTTCTCCCCTTCCTCGAGTTCTTCTTCTTCTAAATCAGGTCGTATTTTGGTCTGTAATTTTACCATTTCAGCACAGTCATGGAGAGGATCCCCTTGGACTGCCCCAAACAGGAACTGGGCAGGATTTTGTGCTGGGGTAGTTTTTAGCTCCAGGTCCTGGGAATGGATTAAAATAGCTTCATATTTCAGGAGCCTGGCATCTGTCAGCCACTTGTCAGCTTTCTGCTGCAAGATGCTTCTCACATTGTGAGGGGAGTAAATGGTTAATGAAGCCCCGAATGTTACCTTTTTGGCTTCTTCTACTAATATTGCCACTGCCACAATTGCTTGTAAGCAGGTGGGCCATCCCCTGCTGACAGGGTCCAGGAGTTTGGATAGATATCCAACTGTTTTCTTTTGCCCCTGCCCAGTCCTGGGTCAGAACTCTGTGGGCAGTGTGGTTGCTCACATCTACAAAGAGCTGAAAGGGCCTTTTTGGTCAGGGAGACTCAATACTGGAGCTGCCATGAGGGTTTCTTTCAATCCTCTGTAGCTCTCTTCATCTTTTTCGGTCCACTTAAGTCTGTCTGTGGTAAGTTTGTCATATAAAAACCTTACCTTTTCACTGTACCCTTCGATCCATTGTCTGCAAAAGCCCAAAAGTCCCAGCAATTGCCTGACTTCTCTTTTTGTCTGGGGAGGGGGCAATGCAATTATCCCTGCCACCCAGTCTGGGTCTAGTTTCTTTTTTCCCTTTGTCAGCCAATGTCCCAGGTATTTCACTTCAGGTTCAGTGAATTGTAATTTAGACTTTGAAACTTTCAACCCTCGTCCTCCCAGGAAGTTTAACAGAGCTATAGTTCCAGTCCTTACTTCGTCCTCCTTAGAGCCAGCTACTAATAAGTCGTCTACATATTGCAATAGTTTGGTTCCCTGGACTGGCACAAATTCGCTAAGCACCTTTTCCAGGGCCTGACCAAAGAGATTTGGTGAGTCCACAAACCCTTGAGGAAGAGAAGTCCATCTTAGTTGTTGCTTTCTATGTGTGTCCGGGTCCTCCCATTGGAAGGCAAAATAATCATGGCTTCCCTCAGCTAGGGGACAAGTCCAGAAGGCATCCTTTAGGTCGATCACACTATACCACTTGTTATCTGGGGACACATTATTCAGCAAAGTATATGGATTAGAGACCGTAGGAAACAGGGTTTTTGTTCTCTGATTTACTGCTCTTAGGTCTTGTACCAACCGATAATTACCATCTGATTTTTGAACTGCCAATATAGGTGTATTATGTCTTGACATGCAGGGCTCCAAAGTGCCTCTTTTTATTAAATCCTCGATTATTGGTTTCAAACCCTTCCTTCCCTCTAGGGGGATGGGATATTGTTTTACCCTTATGGGGTCCTCTGGTCTCTCAATTTCAGTGTGAATTGGTTCTATGTCTAATTTTCCAGCTTCCCCCGGAATGTGCCAAACCCTGGGATCAATTTTCTTTTCATCCTCAGTAGTTAGGTTGTATACACTTACCATGAGTTGTGAGTCCTTTGCAATTATACTTATTCTTAACATCACCATTAAATCCCTTCCCAATAAATTGTATTCTGTTTCTTCTACTAATAAAACATCCCCAACACAGATTTTATTATCTGATTCTATTTCTACATTCCTTAGGACGGGGGACTTGAAAGGGCTCCCCTTTAGCCCCAATTACAGTCATGAAATCCTTACCTTTGACACATCCGGGGGCAGTCTTTGAACTGTGGTTCTTTCTGCTCCAGAATCAACTAAAAATACCAGCTCCTGTTTTTGGGGTCCAACTTTCAATTTTATCAAGGGCTCTCTCGATGTCCGTGACCCCAAGTTATAAAGCCCCTGACACCTCTATTATTCTTGAAAGACCTTTTCATCCTTTATTCGTTTCTTACAATCCCTCTTGAGGTGTCCTTTCTTTTTACAGTAAAAACATTCAGGGGCACTTACTGGTTTGTTTTTCTTTTGGGTGTGTGCCGGCTTTCCCTGGGGCCTTTTGAGGTAGCTCTGGTTTTCATGTTGTTTGGGTGGTTTTACCTTCCCCGTATGGGAAGGCCAGGACTCTTTTAAATAGATCAGGTTTGTTCCTTTCATTATCGCTACCTTCTGTGTTTTCTCTCCTCATCTTACACTGAGTTCTACTGGCGAAAAGAGATTTTTTTTTTTTTTTTCTTCAGTGAGGAGCGTATGTGTGTTTGTCCCTGTGTTGTGTTAGATGGCGGGGGCGGGGGGGGGAAGGTTGAGAATGTCTCGGTGTGTCTGCAGCTGATATTCCTGCATTAGGGGTGATGCCGACCGATCTGGAGTGGGGGAGGGGGGGGCTGCCGAGACTTGTGCTTGTGATAGAGGAACTTGGTATGGGGGTGGCAGCTGCCCCGTACTTACCTTGTAGCCAGTTGTCTTAATAGGGAACAGCCGCGCGCTGGCATATTCCTATAGCCTGGCATAATCTAGCTCTTCACTCTTCATTGTCCCACTCTCATTTTAGGCGTAAAATGCACAGCACAACTTTATATTGACCAGAAACAAGACAAATTCGCTACCAATTTCCAAAAACCGTGGTCGAGAAGTGAAAAGCACTTAGATTTCAGCCCTGCAGAGTAGTAGCAGCAGCTTGTGCTGTTTTTAAAACTGCTGCCTGCAGGAACGGGTTTTCCCCACGCCGCGTGGCAGGAAAGCCCGAGCCGTGCTCCCCCCGCTGCCTGTGCATGGCAGGAAAGCCCGAGCCGGGCTCCCCCCGCTGCCCGCGCTCCCCGCCACCACCGGGAGCCGCCGCCGCCCCCCGCCGCTATCGGGGTAGGTCGGAGCCCCCTCCGCTTCCCCCTCCCGCCGCGGGGAAACTGAAGCCGCCCCGCACCGCTGCGAAGGGCAGGGGCAGGCAGAGCCCCCCCGCTCCCTCCGAGCTGGCACTGCTGCGTCTGCTGCTGCCGCGCGAGTTTTAAAAACTGCAGAGGCACGCTGCTTGTGGCTGCACGGAGCTGCGCAGCCTTTTTAAACATTAACTTAAGGGGTATTTTACTGTTCCCTTGTCCCATATTTAAAGTTTTCTTACCGTATTCCAAGTCAGTGTCGACAAGTTGTTCCGAGAAGTCAGTTACCCGCGTGCTAAAATATGTATTTCAGTCCTATCCCGAACTGAGTTTACCAAGTGTTTAAACCGGTCTTCTCCTGACCGAACCTTGCCAACCTAAATGACCACACAGCGAACCGATCTGTGGGTTTTTCGGCTGGAAAATGAGTGAGGTCTCTTTTACCTGTTTTCCTGGGCTCCCCGAGCCCAGAGCCGGTGAGGTTACCAATTTCTCGAGTCCACGAGAACGTACCTTCCCTCCCCCGACCCGTCCGTGGGTGGATCCCTGTAAACTCCCAGAGTTTCAGGTCGTATGCGTGTTGTGAGTATACCCGAGTCCTTTCGCTTCCCCCGTAGCCGGCCACCTCCCTCTCGGGCTAGTGGAACTGCGGTTTTTTGGGGTCCTCACTCGCGCCGTGGCTATGCCACGTCTCACTCAAACACGCACCCACCCACGCGCCACCCAACCACGCAGTACTCACGGCTCCTTTTCCCGCGTGGATTCTTCGTGCACGTCGATTTTACGAGTGAAAAATTGCTGCAGCCTCGGAGATTTAGCTCCGAATTCCGAGAGCTCTGGGCCCATTTATATCCTTTCCTTAATGTGGCTTTTTGGCTGCTTTTGGAATCTGGTTGGTTCCGTGGAGTTCCGCAGTCCTGTCCGGCTGCTGAAATCAGCAGGGCGCCGCCCGGATCCAGGATAGGGAACTCCCAGGATACCCCCAAACCAGATCACGTAAGGGGTCACCAAGTTTGTTATAAATGAAAAATTTTCCAGCCAAATTAATATGAAAAATAAAATATTTATTTTGCAATCAAATTTTATCTAGCCAGCCACAAGGAAAGAACAGAGCCGAGCCTGGGGTCGGCCCTGGGTGTGCAACAAGGAGTCAGCCTCATCAGAGGTTTTCCTCCATGCCCACACACCTCTATCCTGGCACAAGCGAGTTTTATAGGGAAAATTCTGCCTGAGGCCAAGATTTTTGCAATCAGTCCTTTCTTCTATTCAGAGTCCATATGTTAATAATTCAGTGTCCGGAGTTGTTGAATCCCATGATGAAATTTACGGGAACGCTGCATTCACATGTATCTGTCCGGGGATCTCCAAGATATCCATCTCGGGTCGTTCACGCGATGATCAGCGCCTGGGGTCTCCCGCAGCTTTCCAGACATGGCCCATCTCCTGGTGAGCCGTATCTTCTTACTTGTAAATTAGTTTCCAACATACACCCGGTTTCGGAGGGGAGAGGGGGGGGGGGGAGGCTAGTACAAACGAGGTATAATCTAACAAGTACTTAACGTTATATATTCCATACAAGGAATGGCGCAAATTATGTTTATTACCCATAACAGTCTGGGATGCTGTTGATATTTGCCTTTTTGATCTTGCTACAAAGAGAGATAAGGTTGCAGCTTCTTTGCTTCCTATGTGCTGTGTAATAATTGAAATAGTTAACAATTGTAATGCTTGGAATCTTATCTCTGGAATTTCTACTTCGCAGCAGCAAGCACCATCTTTAACCCTGCAGGGGCTCCCTACTGAGCTAACGCCACCTTTGGCCGCTTGTAATATTGCACTGGGAGAGAGAGGGGAGCCCTGCCCAGAAAGCAGGAGGGAGGCAAGCTCCACCGCACTCGTAGCCAGTGATATTAAGCCCATGAGCACGGTTAGTTCCTTCGACCTCATGTGCAAACTCTACGGTGTCGGGAACACAAGTCTTGATCCGGACAGCAGCGCCCTGAACCTCCAATTGAAAATTTGCATGAATATTCTAGGCTCCAGGTCCAAACCATGGCAGTGCTTTACAAGAAGTTTCCGTACAACAAGATGGTGCCCCCCCCACCAAGCGTGTGCACTGCCGCAGATGCCATTTTGTGACCATTGAGACTACTGGCCTCCCGCTGCAGGGCCACTTCTGGCTGCTTCTGTTATTGCAAAGTGAGGGGGAGACGAAACAGTATTACAGTTCCATAGAGAAACACAGACAGAAGGAGCAGATTAACAGGATGCAGCTCAACCATATCCAAAGAAAGAACCTGACTTATTTCCTCCAGATACCAGAGACTCTTCAAATTCTAAATCAAGGGCTCATTCAGAAAACAGCTTAAATACAACTAAATTGGCCAGAAATTAGGAGGAAAGCATTAAAGGATGGAGACTGACAGAGCGAGTAATATTACCACAGCTTCAAATTAAAGTTGATATCTTACAAGATTTGCAACAACTCCTAGGAGAGATCAATTGGGTTAGACCTGTTCTAGGACTTACAAATGATGAATTTTCTCTGCTTTTTGATTTGTTAAGAGGGGGCTGTAACATTACGTCTCCAAGGACTTTCACAACTGAAGCTCAAAAGGCTCTTGAGAAAGTAGCAGAAGCCTTTCAACAAAGACAAGCAGACCGTTGTATAGCATCACAGCCTTTCTTTCTTACAGTACTAGGAGAAAAGATGCAGTTGTATGGTCTCATATTCCAATGGGATGTTTCTGCAAAAGACTCTGTTAATAATAGAATGGGTCTTTTTACCTTATAGATCTGTCGCCCTGATTCTTGAGTTTTTCTAAAGCCTTCTGAGTTTACATTCTATTGGGAAACTTTCCCACACAGTTTCTGTAAATAACGTGTTGTTTTGCATTCCTTCATGGGGGTGGAGAGACTTGATGTACTAGTGGTTTGTCCAATGTCTTTGGAGAGGTGGCACATTCACTCTCCAATCCACTGTCACCTTTGGAAAAGTATAAAAGTTGGAGTCAGAAAATAAACTTTCTCTTTTACCTTGCAAAGTGGCAGGTGGCTCGCGTTGTGCTTTCTCATGTCCTATAGCGACATAGATCACCAAAAACAATCTTTACAACAATGGAAATGATGGCTCAGATTATAATCAAAGCTAGAGCAAGATTGTTAACTACAGCAAAGCCCACTCATCGCTTCCAGGATTTCTGACAGAAGGCAATTCCAGGGTAGTTAAATTGACAGTAACTATTGCAAGCACATTACCCAATATTTTTGAACAGGCAGAGCTGAGTCATGCTTTTTTTCATCAAAATGCACAAGCACTCATGCGAATGCTTCATCTCTCTAAAGATCAGGCTAAAGCAATCATAAATACATGCCCCGACTGTCAGCTAGTGCAACCCCCTGTTTCCACGGGAGCAGTTAACCCACAAGGGTTGCAGAGCTTACAATTATGGCAGATAGATATTACCAAATACCCATCGTTTGGGAAACTGAAAAATATTCATGTTTCAGTTGAGACCTTTTCAGGCACAGTTTTTTCCTCCCTACATACAGGAGAAACAGCCAAGCATGCTTGTCAGCATTTTTTGCAAGCATTTGCTTCGTTAAGTGTGCCTCAAGAAGTCAAAATGGATAATGGTCTTGCTTATGCAGCCAAACAATTGGCCACATTTTTAATGAATCAGAGTGTTCGCCATACATTTGACATTCCTTATTCTCCCACAAGCCAGGCAATTGTCGAAAGGACACATCTTTCCTTAAAATGTATTTTAGATCAGCAAAAAGGGGATGCAGTGTAGGGAACACCACAGATGTGACTAAGTAAAGTCTTATATGTTTACAATTTTTTAAACAATTATCTTGCAGAACTTGAACCCCCAATTTTTAGGCATTTTTCTAATAGTACACATGCAAAATTAAAGGCAAATCCTTTAGCTCTAATTAGAAATTCAGAAACAGAACAAAGTGAAGGTCCATTTCCTCTAGTAACTTGGGGCAAAGGGTTTGCTTGTATTTCTACAGGTACCGGACCCAGGTGGATTCCAGCAAAGATTGTGAAACCATATCACGTGAGAAAACAGGCTGACAACCCCACTAGCAAAGAAGAAGGCACACAGGCGTGAACTATGCAGAAACAACTATTCATGCCTGCAATCTCTTGGCCTCATTGCAAAAACTGTGAACCCTGGGTTTTATATCAATGTAAAGAGTGTACAAGAGTACTGTAAAGCTTTTTAGGCTAGAGTGTAGTGTAATTCATGTTATATCCCTGAATTTAATAAAATAATTGCAGCCATTGATTTTTTGGTTGTAGTAGGCTGTGAGGAGAAAAATAACCCTTGCCTTCCTATTCCTAGAGAAGAATGTAGGAAGGAATTTGCAAAATAATCAGAAAATGTCCAAATTTTTAAAATTTAATGTGCACATGTGCACCAAATACTTTTGTGCCTTATTGTTTGGTAATGTTTGAACAAGATTGGGAAGAGACCAAAAAAAAAAAAAAAAAAAAGAATATTCTTAAAAATTCACCTGAAAATTAAAATTTGAGAAAAGAACCTCTTGCCTAAAAATAATTTTAGTGAAACATGAAGTTCAATCAAATATTAAGTATGTGGTTTGCTTTGTTTGCTTTTGGTAGTGCAGCTTTGCCACTTAGCCAGCCTAGAACAAATGTTTGGGTGACTTTAGCTAATGTTTCAGGGTTAGATACCTTGTTTTTATCTACTGCTACTACTCCAGAAAATCCATTCTCCACTTGCTTAGTGTACCAGTAGAAACCTGGCCTATACCAAGAAAGATCAACAGGGCTATGCAAGGCACCTTCGCTGGGTCAAATGTGTGGAATTTTTAGACTCCAGTTCATACACTGGAATAGTAGACTCCTTATCTTCCTAAAACAGCTGCTGAACCTCAGGAATTAGAGCTCCTTGGTTCTGTAAAAGTAGAGTTTTGTGTCAAGTTTTATTACTCAGGAAAAAATCAAACAGTAGTGAGAGATGTTTCTCCTCATCACCCTATATATAAGAACCAAACCTTTTGGTGTAAAGACACTTCTGAAGTTCCATCTACATTTAGCTCTGTTTCTCTTCAATTACCACAAGGGATATTTTTTGTTTGCAGAGACAGAGCATAGCATGTTCTTCCATCAAACATTAAAGGTGGTCCATGTAACTTAGGGAAGCTTACATTGTTGACTCCTAGTATGGGAATGATTGCTAGTATGAAGCTCAGAGGAAAAAGGTCATTTTTCCATCAATATGAATTAGAGTGTAAGGATGCTTTTGAACCTTGGGGCTTTGGAAAAAAGTTTGCAACATCACTTTTTATACCACCCATTGCCTCAGTGGTAGCACTAAAGCAGTTAGACCGGTTGGGATGTTGTCTGCAATCTAATGCTACGTCCCCTTGCATTAAGTGGTTTCTTAGCAGATGTCAAAAGTGTTAGGCATGCAACCTTACAAAACATCAGCAATAGACTTTCTTTTGTTAGCACATGGACATGGATGTGAAGATTTTGAAGGGATGTGTTATATGAATCTATCTGATCCCTCAGTCTATTAATAAAAGCATACAACAACTCAAAGAAGGTGTATCAAAAATAAGAGTAGATGATGGAGCTTAGCTAGATGATCTGTTTAGTGGATGGGATTTAACACCATGGTTTAAAAAAATGTCTCATGACAGGTTTATATATTTTAGTCGTTATAGTAGTAGTGCTAATAATGGTGCCTTGTTCGCTTCAGTGTATACAGCAGAGGATTGACAAATCTTTTAATGGAATTTTTTTTGGTGCGTGCACAGAGAGAGGGGAGATGTAGGAAATGGAAAGAGAAACTTCCACAGATACTGATGGGTTTGATTTGCAGCCTTGGAAGAAGCTTGGATTGATGTAAAAATAAAAGTACACAGACATTAGGCAGAAAAATTATAAACTTATGTTTCTATAGTTGTAAGTAAGAATATGCCTTAAGTAAGTAAGAAACTGTAATGGGTAAGATGGTGAAGGGTTTTATAATATAGTAATGTAATTGTATAGAGTAAGCTAAGAGTTTAGATGTTATAATAGAAGCATATGTGTGCACGTGTAATAGCCTGTTGGATAAAAGTATATGCAGTGTGGCAGAATTAAGTAAAGGTGATAAGTTAGAAAAACAAAATAAACTTTGTGGCAACTTTCTATTGGATAAAAATGTTATTGATTGCCTTGTAACAAACCTTTGAGGCTGATGTTTATCTGAGTAATAAATCGTTTTTAGCCCTACAGTAGTCCCATCCCTTCAATTAAAGCGTCGATAATATACCCTCACTGCAGTAAAAGTCACTGGCAAAGGACTCCAGGGTTAAGAAGGCTTCTGCTCCTGAAACAACTGGGAAAACAGAGACTGATGCAAGCAATTATGTGATTTAAATGATTCTTCTTCTGTGCTTAAAGAACTTTTCCTAATAGTTATAATTCTTCTTTGCATAATAGACAACTGTGTAAACATTGCTGTTGTTAGATATTTACTGTTGTTAAATGTAGATGTGACAGCCTGGGCAGAGAGCAAAAAAGCTAGATAAGTTTTCTCAGAATTGGCCTGGGAGAATTTAGGGAGCTGGAGATAAACAATGATAGCCAATTATTATAAACAACCTGCAGGTGTTGTTTTTCTAATATCTGTTTTCTTGTTATTCTCATAGGATTGTTTACAAATAGGCGTCTTGTTAATTAGCCAATCAGGTTAAATGTATTGATTAAATGACCAATCAGGTCCACCTGTATCGGAGGAGTGTATAAAAAGAAGCAGTTCAGTAAAGACAAGGAGGCGCTTATGCCACTTAGCGTTCTGACGACTCTGTGTCATTTCTTGTTGAACAGTGACATCTGATGACCAAGTCGTAGAATTACATCTATCGACCCTTCATGGATCGTGAGACGGACGAAGACGCCTTGCAGCCCGCTCGCGTCTGGACACCTTCTGTTCCCCCGAAGAGGTAACAGTGACCTTTCCCCGCGTTCTCCTGGGAAGGATTGGGATCGCAGTTTTGGCCCTAATAGCTTAAAAGCTAGGGTGGGAACGAGTTCCCCAGCAAAGCAGACAGTTGGTACCCCGAGATAGTCTTGCTAGAATTTGGGGGATGGTGCTTTCACGATGGGAAGTCACCTCTCTACAGAAGAGCACGCAATTATTTCTGTTTGGAGGGACATGATTCCTTTTATTGGTATCTCTGTGTCAGATGATTTGCTCTGCACTCTGCTTGCCTGGGCCAAATCTCATGATTTTCCAGGAGATGTAGACACCACTTTTAGTTCACAGACGTGGGATGCATTGGGCTACCAGCTGTGGGAAGACTTTGCTAGTGGGGATACTACCGTGCCTCAACTTATACCTGTATGGAGTGTCCTGTCCAGAGCCCTGTGAGGCCAGACCCCCAGGGGAAGAGAATCGGAAATGAGAACCTCGAAGGGCAAAGATGTTGCCTCTGTGAGCACCGACACCCCGGGGGGCGGATGGGCGGGCCGGGCAGCTGCCGGCTTTTCCCTGGCTCCACGCGGACCCGCGGGGGATGTGGGGGCCCCCCGCGGAACCTATCTCTCGCCTAAAGATTATGTTCCGCCAAAATATCTTTATCCCTATGATTCTGAGGCCGACATATCCTCCTCTTGCAAAATTAGCACCGCCGAGTGCGATAGATAAGTCCCGGCCGCGTCCAGAGGAGGGCCCCTCTCCGTTTGTGCCGCTTTCGGCCCCTCCAGTGCCGCAGGCGGCGCCGGGAGGGTTGCCGCCACGGTCAGCATATCGGGTTTTCCCTGCTCTGCAAGGAGCAGCTGGCTAGCCACTGCGACAGCTGGCACCGCTCCAGCCACTGGTGATGCCCGCCTCTGCTCTCCGGGAAGCAGCGGACATGTCTGTGTCTTGGCCAGGCTCACCCCGCCCGGCGAGACTGCCTGTCCCTGCTCCACAAGCCGCTTGGCCGCGCCTGCCGGCCCCTCTCTCCCCCCTCTGCAGCAGGCCGGGCACCGACTCTTTCACGGCCGGCAGGAGCTGCTACCTCCGCCGCTGATTCCGCCCTCCCCGGCACCGCGGGTGAAGGTGGAACTGCCTCCGTCATCGGCGGGCACCGCAGCCGGAACGATTGCTCCGTCAGCTTCCTTGTCGTCACCTATGGAGCCTGCGGGAATGTACTGGCCACACCCTCCGCCATCGTCAGCGCCTGCCGGCGAGCATTTGTTCCAGCTAACGTCGCATCCCCCGCCGGCTCTCCCCCCTTCTTCCACGATGCCTGCGCAGATGACAGTGGCAACGGCAGCGTCTCTCCTATCGGTAAATGACACAACAGGGGCTGCGATCCCTTTTGCCCCCCGCCTTTAGCTGCGGAACAACTGCCTCGTCCTCCTCTTTGCGCAGCGGGTGACTCGGCTAATGTCTTTTGCAGCTTTAACCATTGCAGCCAAAGCCTGCGGCCCTCGTGCCTGCGGCCTCCGCGTCTGTGGCCCCCGCGGCGGCGGCAGCCGCGCAGCTGCCCGCCGCCGTGCAGCCAGCCGCGGCATCCGTGGCTGGGACCCCGGCCGCGGAAGCACCAGCGGCCAACCCCCCCGCGTCAGGGCTTGCAACCAGCTCCGCTCCGCAGTCCGCAGTCGGTTCCTTCACTTCGGAGCCTTCGGCCAGCCCACCACCCCCTGCTGCCCGCAGGCTGTCCTCCCCATCCCAGGATGGGAACAGCGACAGCGATTAATGACTACAGCCTGCCCCCCAGCGGGGGCGTGCCCTGGCGGCAGAACGCCGGCACCGACTAGCATCGACATCGTCCATGAGTAATCTCTGGACTTTACCTCCTTGTCGGGTGACCGTGCGACCCACGAACCCTCGCTACTTTTGGGAATCAGTTAAGATGCGAGCTTTAGAGAATGGGGATTGGAACCTGATAGAAAAGGTGGGGATGCCAAAGTGTGGACTTGCCACCGCACCAGACCCAGAGGAAGGGGACACAGATGACAGTGAAACAGTTAATCCAGCATCTGAGGAGGGGACACAGGTGGTTCAGGAAGACAATGTTCCACCACAAGGGGAAATTCAAGCTTTTCCCATGTATAAAACTGTCCCAAATACAGGACAAGCTGACAGGCACGACATGATTGCCTGGCAGGTTGTCCAAGATTCGCAAGATAAAGTAGCAAAATATAGCCTTGGCTCTACACAAGTTATGCAAGTTATCAGAGTGCTAAACACAGACCTCCTTGCTCCATTTGATATTAGACATATAGTTCAAGTATTGTTCCAACCTGTGCAGTTTAAAGTTTTTAAGGACAACTGGAGGCCGGTTGCTCAAAGGGTTGCAACAGAGAACATGCAATTGCCTCAGAGATATCCTAGGTATTACATGGGAGTGGATGTTCTCATGGGAGAACAGGCCTTTTCCAATCCTGATCTTCAGGCTACCTGGGACCCTGCCGTTCTTGAGCAGAGTCAAAGGGTAGGGTTTTTAGCATTGCTAAAAACTATAGAAATGACCGCTCCCAAGCCACAATATGTGACAATAACTCAAGGAACAAAAGAACCATTTCTACCATTTATTGAGAAACTTGCAGCAGCCCTGGAGAAGCAGGTTGAGGATGATACCTAGAGGCAGGTTTTATGCAAGCAGTTAGCGCGGGACAATGCAACCAATGATTGCTGGAAGATCATAGATGCTCTTCCAGGTGACCCAGTGCTAACAGACATGGTCCAAGCATGTTCCAAAGTAGGTACTGTGGACTACAGAATGTCTGCTCTGGCAGCTGCTTTACAGGCAGGCCAGAAATCCTCAGGGGGCAGACAACAGAAAAAAGGCAAAAATAAGGGCAAGAAAAAGCAGGGAACACACAAGCAGACAGAAACAAATACAAGTTTCTTGTGCTCTAAGTGCCTAAAGGCAGGTCAATATGCAACCCAATGTAAGTCTAAATATCATGCCAATGGCCAGCCTTTGGTAGGCCGGGGAAACGGGAGGATGAGCGCACAGGGGAACTGTGCTCTTACACAAGTGATTCCTCAGGGCACAGCACTGACACAGGCCTGCTCAGCCAGCTAAGGGGTGGCACACATGGCTCCACCAGGGTGGATGCACATACCGCAACCACAGTCATCTTAGAATCCTGTCGTGAACATAAGGTTCCTTTGGATGTGTTTGGAACTTTAGGACAAGGACTGAGCACACTGCTTATGGGAAGATCTAGTGCCACCCACCAAGGAATCTTTGTTCACCCAGGTGTCATTGACTCTGGCTTTTTGGGTCAAATTTGTGCCACAGTTTCCACACCCACACCCCCCCCACACACACACACACACACACCCCCGTCACTATTCTGGCAGGGACTTGGATTGCTCAACTTGTGCCTTTTTAGTCATGTGTCCCCAGGACTGACCAGTGGACTCGTGGGGATGGTGGCTTCAAATCCACAGAACCGCCACAAGTCTTCTGGTCTGCAGATATTTCTGCTCAGTGACCCCAGATGATATGTACTCTGATCCTACTGTGTGCTTGCCTGCTGAAGATCTGTCTTCAAGGTTTGATCGACACAGGGGCGGATGTGACCGTCATCTCCTCCTCTGCGTGGACACCTACGTGGCCTTTGGCTTCCATAGGGTCGGCCATCAAAGGGTTGGGGGATGCAGTGCAGACCTTTGTAAGCCAACGGTCTGTGCTGATAAAAAAGATGGATGGGCAGACGGCTGCAGTTCAGCCCTATGTCACTACAGCCCCAATCAATCTCTGGGGGCGGGATGTATTGGCAGCCTGGGGGGTATGAATTGGGACGGATTTTTAATTGGGGCCACTGCACTAAAGGGTGGAAAATATCCTATGCTGCCTTTACGGTGGCTGGTGGACAAACCCATTTGGGTACACCAGTGGCCCATGACAAAAGAAAAATTGGTTGCTCTTTGTGAATTGGTTCAGGAACAACTTCAACAGGGACACATTGAGCCTTCCACTAGTTCCTGGAATACTCCTGTCTTTGTGATAAAGAAAAAATCTGGGAATTGGAGGCTGTTACAGGACCTCTGAAAAATTAATGCAGTGATGGAAAGTATGGCGGCATTGAAGCCTGGTTTGCCCTCACCCACCATGCTCCCCATGGGATGGGAAATCTTGATCGTTGATTTGAAGGATTGTTTCTTCACAATTCCTTTGCATCCTGATGACAAGCCAAAGTTTGCCTTTACAGTGCCTTCAATTAACAATGCTGAACCCGTGCAGAGATATCAATCAAAAGTTTTGCCACAGGGCTGTCACAATAGCCTGACTATTTGTCAGTGGTATGTGGCTCAGGCCTTGTCTGGAGTCCGCGAGCAGTTTCCTGATGCATGTTGCTATCACTACATGGATGACATCCTGGTGGCAGCATCCACTCAGCGTGAGTTGCTGAGGATACAGCCTCAGCTGTTAACTGCTCTGCATTCTTATGGGCTGCAAGTGGCTCCGTAGAAGGTTCAACAGCATCCTCCTTGGAAATATCTGCAAGTCAAAATTCTGGATCAAACCATTCAGCATCAGGAGGTGCAATTCTCGGATTCTATTAAGACCTTGAATGATGTCCAGAAATTTATGTGTGTCATCAGTTGGTTGCACCCTACTTGGGACTAACTGCAAAACAACTATCCCCACTGTATGATACTCTAAAGGGGAACCTTGACCTGAGATCACCTCCGAAAATGACTCCTGAGGTGCAACGAGCGCTGGAGGAAGTCCAAAAGGCTGTTTCTGCTTGTCAGGTTAACCAAGTAGATCTTTCCATTGATATCACTATCTTCATTACCAATACAGATTTTCATCCTACAAGTATCATTGGCCAATGGAGTGACAAATGGTCTGATCGCTTGCATATTTTGGAATGGATCTTCTTTCCCCATCAACCAAAAAAGACAGTACCCACATTTGAACTGATCACTCATTTGATAATCAAATACCGTCAACTGTGTTTGTAATTAATGGCAACTGATCCCGCAAAAATCATTCTTCCAGTACAATGGGAAGACTTTGAATGGAGCTTTGTTAACAGTGCTCCTTTGCAAAGTGTGCTGCAAAACGTTTCTGGGCCAATTGCCTATCATCTGCCCAGTCATAAATTATTGCAGTTGGCAAAAATGACCAATCTGTCTTTGCGGCCTGTCGGAATCTGCAGGTATTGATGATTCCGAGATTGTATAAAGTCTCTGTCTTTCTGCCCCGTTGCCAAAGAAGAAGCCATAATTCATCTGTGCTGTTTTCCAGGTTGTTTATTCTTGCTTATCTCTAATGTGTTCTGCTGCCCTGACGCAGGTCTGTCCTGCAGGGCAGCGTGCGGGGCTCTGCCCCCAGTGGGATGTTACAAACATTATACACCAGAAACTACATGTGCTATATTTACAATAATGTGCCAATATCTATCATCTACGTTAAACAGCATGTCCCCCGCCTAAACCAATAGAAAAATGCCAACACTACAGTGAAACATGGAGGGCATGAAGAAGGAGAAAAAGGACAAGACACACCCAATTCCCTCCATCTTGTCCCCTTTGAACCCCTAATCTAGAAACCTAAAATTTTACTTTTGCACCCGTGCCACACTTAATTATTACTCATATCAAACACTCAGAGCTTGTAATTCATCCTGTAAGATTGAAAACTCTTTTCCATGGACAGAGATCAGAGACAGTGTCTCTCAGGGCTCTGTACAGGGGGGTTCCTGACCCCCTGCCAGTGTCCCAGGCCCTCCAGGGCAGCCAGAGGGAAGCCCTGGATTCCCACATCTCCCTCTCCTTTTTGAACCAAGAACACTTCTTTGACAACTTTGTCCATGGTCTGCCTCATGCAGTGAAGCAAGCACAGCACAAGCATCAGAAGAATTACAATACCGTATAATTATATACAACTGTTTTCAAAATCTCTTTCTGTAACTGTGAAAGGTAAAACAAACTGAACACACCATCCATCTAAGATTTAATTTTTCTCCAGGTGTGTTTTCTCTTATGATACCTCTTCAAATTTATCACTTGTGTCCATGTATTCACAATAGATGTTAAGTTGCTGCTTTGTTCTCATTTCTCATTGCTAGCTAAAAAATCATTCGATGCAAAGGAAACGGCATGGGCATCCTTACTCTGCCCTCAACTCTTTTGATCCAACTGTACCAAGGCTCTTTTTGATGCCACCTGCTGTGAAAGCAGAACCATTCAGTCTTTCTGAGCCTTTTTTCTTGGTCTTAACATTATCATTGTCACAATCTGGATCACTTCATTCATTAGATTTTTTCCTCCTTGCTCTCTTATCAAGGTCATGCTGTGTGTTAACAAAAGATCTTTCAATGCTGCATGGAGCACCCCTGATTTTTGCAGGGATAGCAGGCCAAATTCTGTCCCCACAAATTCAAAAACATCACTTTTAGTAAAACGGTTGGATTTTTGAAAGGATGCTTTGCTCATCATTTTAGTGTAATTACACCAGGATGATGCATTTCTATAAAGAGCTGGTTCGGAGTGACATCTATCATGCGATTATCTGTCTCTGTCACTCCCAATGGATTGAATTTGATACAGAATTTCATTTTTGTGGACCCAAAATGTCCAAATCCAGAGGTTCAAAGCCACAGGAAGGAACTGTGTCCAAACATGCCATCCTTCTACAGGATCCGAAAAATACTTCAGAGCCCTTGCAAGGATGTCCCTTGGGACTGACCATTCCTCCACTGGCACACCTACCAAGTATGTTGAAAATGGTTTCCCCGGTTTTGAATGGGTCAGGCAAATGCTGTCCAGACCCGCTGCTTTTGCCAAAGTCTCCCACACATTTTCCCTTGGTTGTCTCATGGGAAAGTCCGTCCTATTGCCCAAGGCAACAGGTGAAAGAATGAAGCACATGAACACTATCTGTCTGAACCCCATGTCCATGTCCCCACCCTCTGTGAGAAACCCCGCAGTGCAGCAACACCCAAATAACACTTGATTTCTCAGAAAAAAACCCAAATCTCTGGGTGATCAATCGTTGTCCAACAAGACGTCTTTAGCGTCGTTGTCTGCCTCCATCGGCGTGCTTGCCTCTCTGCTTCTCGGGTCCACGTCCACTGGCGTCTGCACCTGATAAGGTTTCATGTGCCTTGCTGGCATTCATTTCAGTCCTCGTCCTATAGAAACACAAGCAAAACCCTTGCCCCAAGTTATTAATGTAAATGGACCTTCAATCTGTCCTGACTCTGGGTTTCTGATCAAAACTAAAGGATTCTCCCTTAGTTTTGTCTGTGGGCTGTTTGTAAAATATCTGACAATTGGTGGAGTGGGCTCTGAGAAAGAACCATTTAAAAAATTAAACACATTTGTTCAACCCTGCCTCCCCCCTTTTCTGTTTATCCAAGTGGATTTCAGGGTGTGATGTGTTCTTTCAATGCTTGCTTGACCTGAGGGAGAATGGGGAATACCAAAAATATATTTGACTCTCCATTTTCTCAGAAATTTGTCAAGCACCTTGCCTGGGTAAATTGGACCATTTTCTGTTTCTATTTCTTGTGGCACCCCTAATGATGCAAATGCTTGTAAAAAATGTCTGCAGGCATGTTCTGTGGTTTGCCCTGTATGTCATGATGCAAAAATTGCCCCTAAGAATGTGTTAATTGAGACATAAATGTTTTCGAGCCTCTTAAAGGACGCATATTTTGTGACATCAATTTGTCACAGCTGAAGGCTTTTACAAACCTCTCAGATTGGCCACTCCTGTAGATACAGGAGGCTGCACAAACTGGCACTCTTGGAAGCACTGATGATTTCCTTTGTCTGGCTTTTAGAAAGGTGAAAGGATTCCATCAATGCCTGTGCATTTTGGTGGAAAAAATGCATGGCTCAATTTTGCTTGCTCGAAAATTTCTGGCAGTGTCTGCAAGATGGGCATTGCGAGTCTATCTACATGAGCATTCCCTTTTACTAAAAACCTCAGAAGTGACGAATGCACTCTGGTGTGTTTATTTATGTTCTCTGTTTTTTAGGATTATTTTCATGCATAATAGATATGAATATAAAATTTCATTGTCCGTATGTTATAAAACTGATTCCTCTAATCGTTTGACCACATTTGTAACATACACTGAATCTGTGATCGGATTGAGGGTTCCTGAAATAACTGAAAAACCTTGACTACTGCTACCAATTTTACAACTTGTGGTGAACCTTATACCATTTTGATATCTGATTCCCATTTCCCTGTTTTTTGGTTTTTCCATGTGATCTGTGAGTTTTCCCTGAACCATCAGTGAACACTGTCACCCTTTCCACCAGTTCTTGACTTTTTTTTGGTTTCTCTCTAAAACTTATTTTTCATTTAACATTCTGTGAGCTGGAAAACACACTGTGCAAACTTCTGGTTCCCTAACAACGTGATTGAAAAATCTTGTGACTTTGGATTGTCCACTCAAAATATTTTTCTTTAAATGTAAATGAATGATTAAGAAATCTTTGCCTGACATTGTCAGCAATCTGGTCTTTGCCACAATAATGATCTGAGCTTTCATCTCTAAATCTGTAAGAATTGTTTTTGAGGGTCTGTAAATTAAAAAAAAAAAAAAAAACACCAAAAACCAAACCCACTTTCAATTTCTGTGAAAACATTAACACAATTCTTGCTCAAAGTTATTAATTTGAATGATTTTTTTCAATTTGATCTGTCCAGTGTCTGGCACTCTCCTCATATTTTTCTCAATGATCAGCGAAATCAGGTTTACAAAAGAATTATTTCAAAAGATTAAAATATACAAAATCTTCATCCTCATTCCAGCCTTATTTCAGGCACTTCTTCACTCCTTTTCTTTTTTCTTTTTCCTTTTTTCTCTCTTTCTCTTCTTCTCTTTTGAAACAGGAAAGTTGAAATATAAAATGTAATATAGAATAAGACAAAATGCCTCAGTGATAAAATGCATAAAACCTACCAAAACCGATAACAATTCAAGAAAGTTCAAAAGAAAGAGATTCTAAATAGCATATATAAAATTGAACAAAGCATGATCATTAGAAACATTGTGCCAGCAGTTCAGAGTCTGCAAACAGATGAAACATTTGTTTCCAGTGAAAACCCTTGGCATCCTTTCCCGGGCAAGGCTGGCAAGTTTCACCTCAAAGCTCTGCCAGCTGTTAAATTTGTAGGATCAAATTGGTGGGTCAAAATGACCTGCATATCATTCATTTTTGTGCAGAAACCTCTGGATTTTGCTGGCAAACTCATCTGTCCAAGTTAAAATCAGGGCCTGGCCAGGACCCAAACTTTAAACTGGAGTGATGTCCCCTAACATATTATATAAAACAAAGCTTATACCAACAATACATACATGATACTTAAAACATAACAACTCATTATAACATTTTCATATAAAATAAATACTTGAAGTTCAAACTGATAAATTGATCAAATGACACAAGGATTCATTTTTCTTGAAACTTCTTTGAGGGAAAAGGATGTTAATTTGGAAGAAATCATAAGATTAGCAGTGACAAAAGGCTGTCAGAATGCTTCAGGCACCTCTCTCTGAGATTTTCTGAAAAACATTTGAGAATGATAAAAAATAGAAATGCAATGATTCCACTCACAAGAGATATAAAAACAAATCAGAAAGTCCATCTAGAAAAATGCACAATACAGTTAAAATCCAGAATGAGATTTCAGAATGGCATGTAACCTGCATAAGATTACATAAACAACAATAAAACATAGAAAAATTCACTATGAAAAAGCAAAGCACACAGCTTCACCCAATTACATGATAAAATTTCTTAACAATAACATTTATAAAACACTTAAATAGTTAAAAATGAAAGATTTGAAAACAAACACCCTTTGTATCATTATACAAAGAAATAACAGAATATAAAACTGACTATTAAGCAACAAAATCAATCTCAGAAAACTCAAAATAAATTCCTTTACAACTCTTATATACTGATAAACTTATAATAAAACAGAAAAGACTAAAACAAAACCAAGGATCCAATAAATTGTGTCTTCTCCTTAAATCAATGTTCATTATTATTTCGTGAACTCTTTCAGTCAAAACCTTTTCATCCTTAAAGAAAAACTACTAAACTCTGTTAGCTGAATAAACTTGACATTTGAAAAACTTAAAATAATTTTTGAATCAAACAGTACTTAAACTCAATGTATAAAAATCTTAGTAAAGAATCCCATATTAACTTTATGAAATCCATATGTATCAAATTAATAATATACAAATCCATTATCAATTAAACCTTTATAAACTTTACTTCTTCAGGGCCCAAACCTAAAATAAACTTTAAGTGATATACTCTAAGTGATATACTCTAATTAAACAATACTTAACTTAAACTTAAACCAAATATATAAAAATCAATTCTATCATTAATAGAATGTTAAAATGCAACCTAACTTAAACCTTAATATAATAAATTGCTAAAGTTTCATGCTCTTTAATTTTCATGCTATTTCAATTTTCATTATGATAAGTTATCTCTTTTTCACATTGTGTTCCACAATCATTACTTATCATCACACCGGCTGGGTGTGTCTGCTGATCAGGTTCTGTGACCTAACTGAAAAACCTGGAGTTAGTGTTTAGAAACATTGGAGAAGTTTGGAAGAAACCCTTATGTTGCGATGATTTCAAAGGGAGACTTAACTGCATCTAATTTTTGGGGTGAATGTTGGAGTCCCATCCCTCAGCATTGCTGCAGGATATTTGGTGCTTGTAAAAAGTTGTTTGCTTTGGCTGCTGTGGTTTTGTTGTTTGCCACCGCTGATGAAAGGAGATGGGCAGTGCATGGCTCGCACTTGCTGTGGAGAGGAAGAGACCAAGGAAATCCCTGCCTTGGCTCTGCCCAGTCCCCGCCTACACCAGCATGAGGGGTGCCGCTTTCATACTCGCCCTCCCCGCTCACGCCCGGTGTCGGCTGTGCCGAGCCCACGCCTGCAATCTGTCCCTCCGAACGAAGTACCCACTCTATCAGCCACTTCCGCATTTGCTTTGACTCTCGCAAACGCATGCGCAGCCTGGATTCACCCCCTCTGTCTGTGTCGCCATACGAACAAGGGAAGGAACCCCTGCCCCGACCGCGCCCCGCCTACACCAGCTGTGGCGCGGCTGTGCCTCCAGAACGCCTCCCCCCCCCCCCATTCTCCCTGCCAGGACCGGCGCCACCGCGGTCCCGCTCTGGGTCGGCCCGCCCAGTCCCCATGGCACTGCCGGAGCCCAGCATGATTCGGCGCTCCGCTGACGTAATCAGTGCGCGCTTGCTGCGTCCCGCGCTGCCGCAGCCCCGCACCGCATCCCGCCCGGCCTCGCACAGCTCGGGTCTCCCCCCGCAGCTGCTGCGCAGTCTGCGAACGGCTGGCTGGCAGCCACCGCCGCCCCCGACGCCGTCTCTGCTCGTGCCGTGCTCCTGAGATGCAAGAGATCCACCGCCCCGACTTCTGGGTCTCGCTCTACCGTCTCACGCATGCGCGCTGCCATCGCTGCGGCGGGAGAACAGTCCCGCCCTCTCTCTGCTGCCCGCCTGGCCAGTGCCGCCGCTGTGAACCAGGAGCCACTCCCCTTCGCCTGCCGGGCGGCCGCTTCCGCGGTTTCACGGATCCTCGACACCGAACGCGTCACTGGGCGCTCCGGGCGTCTGACCGCCGCACCCGCGCTCCCACTGCCTCCCCCGTGACCGCGTGGTTCCCACTGCCCCTCCCCCCACTCGTCTGCACCGCGGGCTGTTTTGAACTCCCCACCCGTGCAGCTGCAAGAGTTCTCTCCTCTCCTTCTTCCCTGTGCTCTGCACTCACGTCTGCACCCTCCCCCACCGGAGCCACCGCTGCCCCCCCGAACGCGGGTTTGGACTCGGGCAATGCCCAGTCCCTTCCCCCACCGAGGGCTGCAGCTGTGCCTGGCTTATCTCTCACTGTCTGGGGAGTTTCTGCATTGGCGGAGCTTAGGGATTGAGGTTCAAAGGAGTCTGAGGAACAGTGGGAACCTGGAGACGCAGGGCATGATGAGACACCATCCCCCTGATCCTCCTCAGGAGGCAATCCTGCTTCCTCTGGTGAGGAAAATTGCCCCAAGATGCTGGCTGGGCCATTTTCCTCCTTGTGCTCCCATAGGAGCTTTAGCTGTTTAGTCTGAAATGCCGCGTTGTGAAGGTGACTCTATTGTCCTTGCTGAAGGCAAAAGTTTTGCCGCAGTCATATCTTTTTTATTTTTTTGTGGCTTGATAAAACAGTTGCTTATTGATCCCTTGCCAGAAATTTAACTCAAACAACATTTGGAGCTATCTCTACCGGATGGGTAGAAGTCTTGCCCTGTAGGGCTGAAAAAATTTTGGTCTGTCCTTGGGAGACTCCCTTCCCCATGTTCTTAATTTCAACCATTCTCACCATAAGTTGACTCAGCACGAGGTCAGTCTGGAGATGGCACTGTTCATCGTCCAGCAGGTCACAGGCGAGTAATCCCAGGCGCGCTTCTGGTTTTCCTCCTCCTGGCTGTCCTCCAGACGAGCTGTCTTGGTGAAGGTCAGATTTTATCTTGAGCTTTCCACTCCCTCTATTCTTGGAATTTGCGGAGAGTGTGTGTGCTCTGTTCTTCTCCCCTTTTTTTTTTTCTCTGCTGATGAAGGTTGGAGGTTGTTTGATGTTTCTTGTTCTTCTTGCTGACGCCCAGCCTGGGACGCCATTTGTCGGAATCTGTGGGTATTGATGATTCCGAGATTGTAGAAAGTCTCTGTCTTTCTGCCCCGTTGCCAAAGAAGAAGCCATAATTCATCTGTGCTGTTTTCCAGGTTGTTTATTCTTGCTTATCTCTAACATGTTCTGCTGCCCTGCCGCAGGTCTGTCCTGCAGAGCAGCGTGCGGGGCTCTGCCCCCAGTGGGATGTTACAAACATTATATACCAGAAACTACATGTGCTATATTTACAATAATGTGCCAATATCTATCATCTATGTTAAACAGCATGTCCCCCGCCTAAACCAATAGAAAAATGCCAACACTACAGTGAAACATGGAGGGCGTGAAGAAGGAGAAAAAGGAAAAGACACACCCAATTTCCTCCATCTTGTCCCCTTTGAACCCCTAATCTAGAAACCTAAAATTTTACTTTTGCACCCGTGCCACACTTAATTATTACTTATATCAAACACTCAGAGCTTGTAATTCATCCTGTAAGATTGAAAACTCTTTTCCATGGACAGAGATCAGAGATAGCGTCTCTCGGGGCTCTGTACCGGGGGGTGCCTGACCCCCTGCCAGCGTCCCAGGCCCTCCAGGGCAGCAAGAGGGAAGCCCTGGATTCCCACAGCGGCCAAAACGTAGATGGGTGCTGGTGCAAGGACCCATTGTCTTTAATGACAGTTCTGGAAAAACAGGGAAAGCCATTGTTACTTGGAAGGATGAATCTGGGTGGCAAATGTTGGAGGGCCATGAGTCAGGCTCGGCCCAACTGGTTGAGTTAAAGGCTGTTGCCATGGCATCCCAGAAATTTTCTCAGGTGCCTCTGAACTTGGTCAGTAATTCTTCCTGTGTCGCAGACATAACCAAGAGTTTGGATTGTTCTCTTCTATAGGAAGTCAATAACGTAGTTTTGTTTCAGTTCTTGAAAGCCTTGTGGTGTGCAATTCAGACCTGAGTTCATTCGTATTACATCTTGCACATTCGGAGTCACTCCAATTTACCAGGTTTCATAACAGAAGGTAATGCCAGGGCTGACAGGTTAGCTAACCCTGCATTGGTAGCACCTCAGCCTGACAAGATTGCACAAGCCAAAACACTGCGTGATTTTTTTCCATCAAAGTGCACATACCCTGCAGAAACAATTTCATTTGACTTTAACTGAGGCTCGTGACATTGTCAGTTCTTGCACTGACTGTCGTGGACTTGCTGCAACTTTACCAGCAGTGGTGAACCCCAGAGGCTTAAGGGCCTTGCAGCTTTGGCAAACAGATGTTACTCACATCGCCAAATTTGGCCGACTTATATATGTGCACGTCTATTGACATCTTCTCCTCTGCTATGCAGGCATCTGCTCACACTGGAGAAAAGGGTCAGGACGTGATTTCCCATTGGAGGATGGCTTTTGCAATTTTGGGAATACCTTCTTCTGTGAAAACTGGTAATGGCCCCACCTACGTCTCGCAGAAGACACGGCAGTTTTTGTTCTTATGGGGAGTGTCACACAAACTGGGTATCCCGCACTCTCCAACGGGCCAGGCCATTGTTGAACACGCTTATGTTACTTTAAAGCGTGTTCTGGTTAAACAAAAAAGGGGAATGCCTGGAGAAACCCCACACAGTCGATTGGAAAAAGCTCTATATACAATCAACCATCTTACAGTGCCACAGAATTCAGACAATACTGTAATTCTAAATAATTTTCTCTCGTTCCACTCTTCAGGTAAAACGCACCTGCCTCGAACAAAAGTCTGGATATAGGACCTAGCCACTAATAAGTGTGAGGGCCCATGTGACCTTATCACTTGGGGCCACAGGTATGAATGCATTTCCACAGATACTGGAGTACAGTGGATACCTGCAAGGTGTGTTCATCCTGACTTGTGACACCAAAATTAAAATGTGGCTATTCTGACTTTAAAGCAAAACCAGTGAGAGACTTCAAGTCAGAAATACAATTTATTGGGAAGAGGGAAAAGAGACAAAATACATGCAATGATACAAATTAAGACCACCGACAAAGTCAGAATGCAACCTGACACCCCTTTGGCCAGCGTGTTGGTAGCAGTCCAAATTGGAGTGGCTGCAGTCCTCTTGGAGTGGCAGATGTGGTTTCTGTTTGTGCAGTGGTCCTGTAGAAGAGGCGTAGTCGGTCCAGTGGAAAAACCCCAGCTGTGTCCTCTTGGAAACCTGTGGGAAGGCTGTTTCTCTGTCTAGAAATCCCAGAATATATCTAGGTGGGGATGCTTAGCTCCTCCCCCCCGGGCGGAGCATCTCACAATGGGCTGATGTCATTCTGAGTCATGCGGTGGGTCCTTGATTACCTGTTAAATGGAAATGGCTCCTGGAGGGAGTTATCTCTGAGTCATGTGGTAAGACATTGATGGGCCCATTAACAGAAGATAAGGAAAACTGCCCAGAAGACAACTGCTCTGCAGATAGTAATAGAAAACATCTTGCTTCTCAATCTGGACATTATCCACCCCTTATTCTATTTCCATCTGCATCACAACGAAACCTTACACACTGTTCTCACTTAAGACTAGGTTTCCCTGTGGTACACAATGGGTTTCCCCATCCTTCTGCATTACCCACCAAGTGTAACTGGGTCCTTGAGCAAAAACAATCCCACGGATTGGTTTGTCTTTGCTTGAGGTGGGATTAATCCAAACAGTCTTTCCTAAAATACCTTTCATATGTACCACAGGGACTTTATCTCCATCCACTGTGTGCAAGGGTTCAGATTGGGCAGGACCAGCTCGATTGATGGACCTTTGGGTGTTGACCATCCAGGTGGCTTTTGCTGAGTTCAATTCCCAATTCCTGAAGGTTCCCCCACCAAGTGCCTTCAGGGTAGTCTTAAGTAGTCCATTGCATGGTTCAACTTATCCGGCAGCTGGTGCATGATAGGGAATATGATATATCCACTCAATGCCATGTTCTCTGGCCCAGGTGTTGATAAGGCCGTTCTGGAAATGGGTTCCATTGTCCGACTCAATTCTCTCAAGGGTGCCGTGTCTCCACAGGACTTGCTTTTCTAGGCCCAAGATGATGTTCTGGGCAGTAGCATGAGTCACAGGGTAGGTTTCCAACCATCCTGTGGTTGCTTCCACCATGGTCAGTACATAGTGCTTGCCTTGGCAGGTTTGGGGAAGCGTGATGTAGTCAATTTGCCAGGCTTCCCCATATCTGTACTTCATCCATCACCCACCGTACCACAGAGGCTTCACCCACTTGGCCTGTTTGATTGCAGCACAGGTCTTGCAGTTGTGGATGACCTGTGAGATGTTGCCTATAGTAAGGACCACCCCTCGGTCATGGGCCCATCGGTATGTTGCATCTCTCCCCTGATGACCAGAGGCATCATGGGCCCAACGAACTAGGAATAATTCTCCCTTATGCTGCCAGTCTAGATCCACCTCTAATATTTTCACCTTGGCAGCTCGATCCACCTGCTCGTTGTTGTGATGCTCTTCAGTAGCCTGACTCTTGGGTATGTGTGCATCCACGTGTTGAATCTTCACGGTCAGCTTCTCTACTTGGGTGGCAATGTCCTGCCAGATTTCAACAGCCCAGATGGGTTTCCCTTTGCACTGCCAGTTGGCCTTTTTCCAGGGACTCAGCCATCCCTACAGAGCATTAGCTACCATCCATGAGTCGGTGTAGAGATAGAGCCTCGGCCACTTCTCTCGTTCAGCAATATCCAAAGCCAGCTGGACGGCTTTAAGCTCTGCAACCTGACTCGATCCACCTTGCCCCTCAGTAGCTTGTGCAACTTGTCGTTTGGGGCTCTATACTGTAGATTTCCATTTCCAGCTAGTGCCTACAATTCGGCAGGAACCATCAGAGAAAAGGGCATATTGTCTTTCAGCCTCCGTTAGCTGAGTGGGGCTTCCTCGGCACGTGCCACTTGCTCCTCTTCTTTAGAAGACAATCCAAGTCTCCCCTTCAGGCCAGTTTGTTATAATTTCCAGAATCCCATGGCAATTGGATTTCCAATATGGGCGCGCTGGGTGATGAGGGCAATCCATTTACTCCATGCGGTGTCGGTGGCATGATGTGTGGAAGGATACTTTCCTTTAAACATCCACCCCAGCACTGGTAGCCGGGGTGCCAGAAGCAGCTGCGTTTTGGTGCCAATTCCTTTTGAGGCAGCTTGAACTCCTTCATAGGCGGCCAAGATTTCCTTCTCTGTGGGAGTGTAGTTCGCTTCAGAGCCTTTGTAGCTCCGGCTCCAGAATCCCAGTGGTTGACCTCGAGTCTCTCCAGGCACCTTCTGCCAAAGGCTCCAGGACAGACCATGGTTCCCGGCTGCAGAGTAGAGTACGAAGTAGTCCCGTCCTGACTGGGCCAACGGCTACTGCATGAGCAATCTCTTGCTTGATCTGGGTGAAGACTTGTTGCTGTTCAGGGCCCCAGTGGAAATAGTTCTTCTTGTGGGTGACCAAGTAGAGAGGGCTCACAATCTGGCCGTACTCGGGAATGTGCATTCTCCAAAAGTCTATGGCACCTAGGAAAGCTTGTGTCTCCTTGTTGGTAGGTGGAGACATAGCAGTGATCTTGTCGATTACTTCTGTCGGGATCTAACAACATCCATCTTGCAACTTTACTCCTAGAAACTGAATTTCTTGAGCTGGTCCCTTAACCTTGCTTCGCTTAAAGGCAAAACCAGCTTTCAGCAGAGTCTGGATAATCTTCTCTCCTTTTTCGAAGACTTCCCCTGCTGTGCTCCCCGACACAATGATGTCATTGATATACTGTAGATGTTCGGGAGCCTCGCTCTATTTCAGTCAGTCTGGATCAGTCCATGGCAGATGGTGGGACTGTGGTTCCACCCCTGGGGCAGTCGGTTCCAGGTGTACTGCACTCCCTTCCAGGTGAAGGCAAACTGAGGCCTGCATTCTGCTGCCAAAGGAAGGGAGAAGAAGGCGTTGGCAATATAAATGGTCGCATACCACTTTGCTGCCTTGGACTCCAGCTCGTACTGAAGCTCCAACATGTCTGGTACGGCAGCGCTCAGCTGTGGTGTGACCTTATTCAGGCTATGGTAATCCACCATCAGTCTCCATTCTCCACTGGACTTGCGCACTGGCCATATAGGGCTGTTGAAAAGTGAAAGGGCCTTGCTGACCACCCCTTGGCTCTCCAGTTTACAAATCATCTCATGGATGGGAATCACAGAGTCTCTGGTGCTACGATATTGCCAACGGTGTACTGTTGCTGTGGCAATTGGTACCTGTTGTTCTTCAGCTCTCAGCAGTCCCACAGCAGAGGGGTCGTCTGAGAGACCAGGTAAGGTATTCAGTTTTCTGATGTCTTCTGTCTCTACAGCAGCTATTCCAAAAGCCCAGCAATGTCCTTTTGGGTCTATGAAATATCCATTTCTGAGACAGGCTATGACAACAATGCATGGGGTCTCTGGGCCAGTCATGATGGGGTGTTTCTGCCAGCTATTCCCTGTTAAACTCACTTTGGCCTCCAATACAGTCAGCTGCTGGGATCCTCCTGTGTCATGGTTTAACACTGGCACAATGCCAGTGCCCCCATGTGTGGAATTGTGTTATTATATGTTCTATTATGTATAAGGTCATTCCATGTATCCCCTCGCGATCTGTAGCGACCCCCCGGGTTCTCCCATCTCCCCCCGCGGTTTGCCGCCCCGAGAAAGTGCCAAGTCACTGTGTTTACATCCCCCAGACCATCTGTCAGTCACGCGGCGGGGTCGGGAGACGACCTGGCACCCTTCCATCTGTCCATCTCCCATTGGACCCCTGCACCCCACTGTCCCCAGACCCCCCGTGGCGTTATCTCATTGGCCGCCCCGGGTTTCCCCTGTTCGGTACTTATAGCGCGGGTTGGGGATGCCCGGTGCTTTTTCTCCTGCCTGGCCTCTGCGTGCTGCCGCGGGCTTTTTCTCCCGCCTGGCTCCTGCTGCTGCTGCCGCGGCTTTCTCTCCCGCCCGGCCCCTGACTGCCGCAACCACCGCCGCTGCCCAGGGTGATCGCGGCCACCCCAAACTGCCCCACGATTGCTGCCGCAGCCGATCTGCCGCCGCCGCCACTGCCTCTGTCGCTGCGGCTCCCGCGCGTGCCGGCCGCAGCGCCACGGCTCCGCACGCCGCCTCTCTTGGCTCGCGGCCAGCTTCGGAGCACGCCGCCCCACCCCTGAATCGGCCAGGCGGCACGGACAAACTCTAACTCAGCACGCTGCAGTCTTTTCGGTTTTTGCCTTCCCAACCAAGCCGCAATAAACCGAGATTTTGCCCGCGGGGGAAAAAGTCTCTCTCCTTTTATTCGCCTTGGGACTCGCCTTGCTCCCAGACCCACGCAGCACCGGCCGACACCCGCGAGGGTTCGCCGGAAAACACAGAAGTTGCCAGCGCTCCCCCCCCCCCCACGGAGCTAGCTGGGACAAAAGGGGGGACAAGAGAGCGCTAAGGCACCCATGAAAATGCAATCTCCCAACCAAATGCTGTGAAATGTGATTGAGAACAGAGCAAAGCAGGCCCAAGCTTAATAACAAGAAAAAAAACTTTATTAAGCTACTACTACTACACTACTATAAAAGGAAAAAGAAAGAATAAAACACACGCAAAAATCAAAATGAAAACCTTCCAAAGCATTCCTCCTCCCACCACCACACTCCAACAAACCACAGTGAGACACAACCTGGACCCAAATCAGGTTTCCACCCTCCAGATAATTGATTCTCAGTCCATTGAGGGAGACAGGAGCCGCTCCTCTGCCACAGACCCAAGAAACACAGCTGTCACATCCTGTGCTTCCATGTCACACATGGCACTGCCCGGAGAAAAAAGTTTGCCAATGGTGACCGTCTCCTTTCCATGCACAGTGCTCTCACCACCAATGCATGGATGGACAGACTGTTTTTAGGATTTTTCCTTTCAAGGATGCCCTGCCAAGAGGGGAAAAATACAACAGTTCAGTTTTTCATTTTTGGGACCACAATCCCCCCCATTTTCCCCTGGGGCCGAGGGTCCAAGAACAGAGATCTTCTTTTTTTCTTCTTTTCTGAAGACAGGGGGCACCACCACAAACCTCCCTAACTTTTCTCTGTTCGCTCCACTTCTGTCTTTTCCCAGCTGAAGCAGGTCTCTTTTTCTCACCGGCATCCTCCCAAAATACAGTCTCTCTTGGAGGAGAAGATCGCTTCAGTCTGTGGCTACCCAGAAAAAGTCCAGCCAAAAAGCCACTCTATCATCTCCTCCCACCTAGAATTTCTCCTTCTAACCTCCCAGGGTCCAAGCTGTCTCTTTTCCTCTCTTTCAAACCGAGGAGGAGAAAAATTTCACAAAGCTTTCATTTCTCAAGGAAGGGTTAAAAGTCCCGACTCCCAAGGATGGCTCGCTGCCCAGGCTCCGGCTCCTACGGCGGCTGGGCACGTTGCGCCCCCCCCCCCCCCCCGCTCTTCTCCTTCCCCGCGGTGAACTGCTGACAAACCACCGCTGTCTCTTTTTCTCTCGAGAGAGATAGAGAGACTCTGGAGGGGAATGGAGACATCCCAGATTTCTCCACCCTTCTATCTGCAGGGGACGAGCCCGGCTCCAGCCCCCTCCACCCTTGGGCCTACCTCTGAAGGCTGCATGGCTTTCCCCTCCCCTATCTAGCCACGGGCCGGGCAGGGCAGAGTCTGCACTGCACGCTGACTGGAACCAAAGATAGTGAGTTCTCCTGGGAATTCTGCTTTTAACCCCTCTGTGTTCCCAGAGGCGTGTCCACCTTCAATTGGTAAATATTCAAATTGATCTCTTCCTTCCGAGAAAAATTCTTTTTCCGTGTCAAACCACGACATCCTGTTACCCCAGAAACAGAAATTGATTCTGATCCTACATATATTGATGGCATCAGGGTACATTGGGCACCGGTGTCAACCAAAGCTGAGTATTTTTGTGGTTCAGATGTGCCAGGCCATCATATCTGTCCTAGTTTAGGGCAAATTTGGGAGAAAAAGCTCTGGAAGGAGCCCCCAGAAAAGAAACCCCCACGGCCCCTCCCCCACATGTGGTTCGGGAGAATTTCCTCGGAGAGAAGTGGAAAAGAACCAGTTTATTTAATAAACAAAGCACTCCCCAGCACCAAAAAAAAAAAAAAAAAAAAAAAATAAAATTAGCATCACCAGATGACAACAAAACTCTGTCACCACTCTGAAGAGATGACAAAACCAGAAAGTCTTTCCTGGGAGTGGTCGCTCGGGTCTGGGCGCTGGGGATTACTTTTCAGCACTGGGGATGGCTGCTGCAGATCACAAACGCAGGGTCTCGGTGTTCCTCAGTGTTTCTCAGGTCCCAGTCCGGAGCCGGTTGCAGTGTTATTCAGTAAAGGGGAAGGAAAAAAAAAACCAGCCCTGGGAAAAAATTGGACTGCTTAGCTAAAATGACTAACAAGCAAAAGCAAAGGCAAAAGCAGAAGCAAGCACGCAAAGCAAGCAAGCAAAAGCCAGCAAGCAAAGCGAAAGCAAGTCAGCCGGCACTAGCCTCTTCTAGACAACAGACCGTGGGGGGAGGTGAACCGGCTGCTAACAAGACAAAACAAAGCTTCACTTTCAGAGTCAGTTCTGAAAGCACAGAACATAATATCAAACATAAACAGAACACACGATTTGGGATACCAGCTCATAAAGTCACCCCATGACATTCCACTCTTTATCTCCATATGGTCAACATCATGTAAAAACTTCATCAAGTAAAAACTTCCATCTTTCACTTACTCATACACATTTCCTTCTATTTCACTTACTCAAACCTTGGACACTTACACATTTCCTTCTGTCTCATGTCTGTGTGTTTTCATGTACAGACACTGACAGTAACATCCAGCAGTGATTTTTGCACATGAGTCTCATCCCACAATCAGATCTCCCTGAGGTACACATCGTGTTGCTCCATCTCTCTGCATTATCCACCATGAACAACTTGGTCCCTGAGCAAAGACAATCCCAAGGATGGGTTTGTCTGTACTTGAGGCAGAATTGATCCACACTGATTTCCCTAACAAACCTCTGACATGTGCCACTGGGACTTTATCTCCGTCTACTATATTCAGGGGCTCAGACTGGGCAGGACCTGCTCGATTAGTGGAACCTCAGCTGTTAACTAACCAGGTGGCCTTTGCTAAATGTTGCTCCCAATTTTTGAAAGATCCCCCACCCAATGCTTTTAAGGTGGTTTTTAACAGTCCATTGTACCTCTCCACTTTGCCTGCAGCTGGTGCATGGTAGGGGATGTGGTACACCCACTCAATGCCATGTTCCCTAGCCCAGGTGTTGATAAGGCTATTCTCAAAATGAGTCCCATTGTCTGACTCAATCCTCTCAGGGGTACCATGCCTCCAAAGGACCTGCTTTTCAAGGCCCAGGATGGTGTTACGGGCTGTAGCATGAGACACAGGGTAGGTTTCCAACCATCCAGTGGTGGCTTCTACCATTGTGAGCACGTAGCACTTGCTTTGGCGTGTCTGGGGCAGTGTGATTTAATCAATCTGCCAGGCCTCCCTATACTTGTACTTGGACCACCACCCACCATACCATAGGGGCTTCACTCGCTTGGCCTGTTTGATGGTAGCACATGTCTCACAGTCATGGATCACCAGAGAAATACTGTCCATGGTTAGATCCACCCCTCGGTCTCGTGCCCACTTATAGGTGGCATCTCTACCCTGATGGCCTAAGGCATCGTGGGCCCATTGTGCTAGGAACAGCTCTCCCTTCTGTTCCCAATCAAGGTCTATCTTTGATACCCCTATCTTCGCAGCCTGATTTACCTGCTGATTGTTTTGCTATTCTTCATTAGCTCTGCCCTTGGGGACATGGGCATCTACGTGGCGAACCTTCACAGGTAGCTTCTCTACCCGGTTAGCGATATCTTTCCACTCTTCAGCAGCCCAAATTGGTTTTCCTCTATGCTGCCAGTTAGCCTCTTTCCACCTCTCTAGCTACCCCCATAGAGCATTGGCTACCATCCATGAATCAGTGTAGAGGTAGAACTTTGGCCATTTCTCCCTTTCTGCAATGTCTAGGGCCACTTGAATGGCTTTGAGTTCAGCAAGCTGGCTTGATCCACCTTCTCCTTCAGTGGCCTCTGCAACCCATTGTGTGGGACTCCATACAGCTGCTTTCCACTTCCGAATCAACCCTACGATGTGACAGGAACCGTCAGTGAATAGAGCATAACGTGTTTCCTCTGCTGGCAGTTGGTTGTATGGTGGAGCTTCTTCAGCCCGTGTCACTGGTTCTTCTTCATCTGTGACACCAAAACTTTCACCTTCGGGCCAATTTGTAATTACTTCCAAAGTCCCAGGGCGATTCAGTTTACCAATATGGGCGCGCTGCGTGATGAGAACAATCCCCTTGCTCCATGTAGCACTGGTGGCCTGGTGGGTGGAGGGAACCTTTCCTCTGAACATCCACCCCAGCACCGGTAGTTGGGGTGCCAGGAGGAGTTGTGCTTCTGTACCGATCACCTCTGAGGTGGCCTGGACCCCTTCGTAGGTGGCCAAGATTTCCTTCTCTGTTGGGGTGTAGTTAGCTTCAGAGCCTCTGTAGCTTCAACTCCAAAATCCCAGTGGTTGGTCTCGAGTTTCGTCAGGCACCTTCTGCCAAAGGCTCCAGGACAGACCATGGTTCCCGGCTGCAGAGTAAAGCACGTTCTTCACATCTGGTCCTGTCCTGACTGGGCCAAGGGATACTGCATGAGCAATTTCCTGCTTTATATGGGCGAAAGCTTGTTGCTGCTCAGGGCCCCAATGAAAATCGTTCTTCTTGCGGGTGACCAGGTAAAGAGGGCTCACGATCTGACTGTACTTGGGAATATGCATTCTCCAAAAACCAATGGCGCCTAAGAAAGCTTGTGTTTCCTTCTTGTTGGTTGGTGGTGGCATTGCTTTGATCTTGATGACATCTGTAGGAATCTGACACCATCCATCTTGCCACTTCAGTCCCAGGAACTGGATCTCTCGAGCAGGTCCCTTCACTTTACTCTTTTTAATGGCAAAACCAGCTTCCATGAGGATTCGCATGATTTTCTCTCCTTTCTCGAAAAATTCTGCTGCTGTGTTCCCCCACACAATGATATCATCAATATATTGTAGATGTTCTGGAGCCTCACCCTTTCCTAGTATAGTCTGGATCAGTCCATGGCAGATGGTAGGACTGTGCTTCCACCCCTGGAGCAGTCAGTTCCAGGTATACTGCACTCCCCTCTACGTAAAGGCAAACTGAGGCCTGCATTCTGCTGCCAGAGAAATGGAGAAAAATGCATTAACAATATCAATAGTGACGTACCACTTGGCTGCCTTGGACTCCAGCTCATACTGGAGTTCCAGCATGTCCAGCACAGCAGCGCTCAGTGGTGGAGTAACTTCATTCAATGCATGTTAGCCCACTGTCAATCTCCATTCTCCTTCAGATTTACACACTGTCCAGATGGGGCTGTTGAAGGGTGAGTGGGTTTTGCTGACCACCCCTTGGCTCTCCAGCTCTCGGATCATCTTATGGAAGGGAACCACAGCATCTTGAGTTGTTCTGTACTGTCGATGATGCACTGTTGAAGTGGCAGTTGGTACCTTTTGCTCTTCTCCCTTCAAAAGTCCTACTGTAGTTGGATTCTCAGACAGTCCAGGCAAGGTGTTCAGTTGCTGGATGCCCTCTGTCTCTACAGCTGCTATCCCAAGTGCCCACCTGGATCTTTTTGGATCTTTAAAATACCCACTTCAGAGGTAATCGATGCCCAAAATGCATGGGGCCTCTGGGCCAGTCACAATAGGGTGTTTCTTCCACTCATTTCCTGTCAGACTTACATCAGCTTCCACCAAGGTAAAGTCCTGTGATCCACCTGTCCCACCAGCGATAGAGACAGATTCGGCCCCTACGTGTCTCGATGGAATTAATGTGCATTGGGCACCAGTATCAACCAAAGCCTTATATCTTTGTGGTTCCGATGTGCCAGGCCAGCGAATCCACACAGTCCAGAAAAAACTGTTTTCCCTCGCCTCTACCTGGCTAGAGGCAGGGCCCCTCTAAGCCTGTTTATCCTTCTTTCCTCAGGCATATGTCTTAGAGGTTCCTTCAAGGAGATCAGACATGTCATCATCATCATCATGCCTGGCAGTTTGGCTACGGGCAACTGGAGCTGCTCTCCTTTTGGTGGAATTCCTCTCTGAGTCTTGCCTTCCTTCAATTCATGCATCTGTTGTGCCAGAGATGCAGTAGATTTTCCGTCCCATCTCCTCATGTTTTCTCCGCAATCACGCAGGAAGAACCACAGCTCAGCTCGTGGGGTGTAGCTTCTCTCCCCATTTGAGGAACGTCTGCGTTGGATACCAGAACCTCTGATCTGTACTGCCAAGATTTGGAGACAGTCCTCTTTAATCTCCTTCCTGAGTCTCCTATGATTCTCCTCTATCTTGCCTTCTAATTTCTGCAGACGTGTTTCCACTGCTGCAATTCTGGCATGTGTTGGGCTATGTACGGCATCTGTATATGCTTGCAGCTTCTTTGCCATATCAAGCACGGTTTCATCCCTCTCATCCCGCTTCATTTTTGCTAAAGCAGAAGCGTATTCATGTGGCCCAAGCCATACAAGTTTTCGCTACATCAGAGATGTACATGGTACCAAGTCTGGATTCCTAGTTGTTATTTCATCTGAGAAGATAATCTCTGCCACTGCCATTTCTCTCAGACGTTGGATCCCTTGTTCTATAGTCTTCCACTGTGTCTGCTGCATATAAAGATCATCTGCACACAGGTATCTTTGTGCTACACTCTCCAGAACCCGTGCCCAGAGGCTGTGAGGGTTAGCCCCCCTCATCATTCCTTGGTCAATGACAGGATCATGTGACAGGGATCCCAAATGTCTCGCTTCAGTGCCATCCAGAATTGTAGCCTCGCCTGCAGCATCCCAAAGACAGACCAACCAACTAATTATAGACTCATCAGGTTGTTGAGTGTAATCCTTTCCTAGGCCACAAAGGTTCTTTAGGGAAAAGGACTCAGTATTGGCCTCTGATCTTGTACCATTTGCTTTGACTTCTGATTTTATGTCAGCAGGCATTGAGGGTCCTTCTCCTGCAATATCATCATCATCATCATCATCATCCACTGGTCAGTCTTTTCTGTGCGCTTTCCACTTCTCGTGCTAGTAGCAACAGCCGATATTTGAGGCTCACTGTCTGGTTTAGCTGCTGGCTTTGAGCCTGGGCTGTTGGCTGCAACAGAGTGACTGGGATAGCTGCTGATTTATCTCCCTGCCCCCCTTCCTCTGTCTGCTGCCCTACAGTATCTAGCAGGGTGCGATAAGCATATGCCAGGGCCTAGCTCACTGCAATGATCTTTTTCTCCTTAGGGTTATCGTGGCACTTCTCTTTCAGGTATTTTGCCACCTCAAATGGATTGTGAATTTGTTCACATGGAAAGTCCCAGGCTATAGGGTCAGAAAATTCCTTTAAGATTTGGCCCATATCCTTCCATTTCTCACACCACTCAGGATTTCTCACACCTGGGTCTACTCCTGGGTCAGGGGTCTCAACAGCCCCTCTAGAAATCTCAGCCCTCATTTTAGTGAGACTGCAGACTGTATAGAGAAAGCTTACCAGATTAAACACCAGAAAGACGGTCTCTTTAACAGTCAGGGGAAACTGAACATTCTCTAATAGGGAGGTAACAAATTCAGAGGGGAAGAAGGAAAGCAAAGGCTGAAAAGCCTCATCCCATGCTTCCCCTCTAACAAACTGGCTGTACAACAAAAACCAAGAACCATACATTCCAGGAACAGGCTTCAGCACCTTTATAAACCCCCTGCAAGCCATTACAGCTAAGCCCAGCCCAATGGATATTCTGGTCAGTGCCTTTCTACTGCAAAACCTACGTATTAGGGACAATACCGGAGCTATTCCAGGATAAGAAAATAAACCTAGGGATCACAGAGGGATTAAGATCTCAAAAAACCCTAGGGACCAGAAACACATGCAGGCCTCCACCCCAAGAGACACTATGAATTCAAACAACATAGCTAGTAACTGCTCCATATCAACACAAAGTAATTGGAACCAAAATATGATTAGAACAGAGTTTTTTCCACTCTTTCGAGCCACGAGTTTGGCACCAAAATATTTGTCCTAGTTTAGGGCAAATTTGGGGGAAAAAATCCTGGAAGGAGCCCCCAGAAAATAAACCCCCACGTCCCCTCCCCCCCACCTGGTTTGGGAAGAATTTCCTCAAAGAGAAGTGGAAAAGAATCTGTTTATTTAACAAAGCACTCCCCAGCACCAAAAAAAAAAAAAATTAACAACACCAGATGACAAAAAACTCTTGCACCACTCTGGAGAGATGACAAATCCAGAAAGTGTCTCTTGGGAATGATGGCCTGGGTCCGTGCACTGGGGACTGGTCTCTGGCATTGGGGATGGCTGCTGCAGATCACAAAGCGCAAGCTTCCGGTCTTCCTCGGTGTTTCCCAGGTCCCAGTCCAGAGCAGGTTGGAATGATATTCAGGTAAGGGAAAGGGGGAAAAAAAAAACAGTCCGGGGAAAAAAATTGGACTGCTTAGCTAAAATGACTAACAAGCAAGAGCAAAGGCAAAAGCAGAAGCAAGAGCAAGCAAGCAAAGCAAGCAAGCAATGCAAGCAAACCCGCCAGCCCTAGCCTCTTCTAGACAACAGACCATGGGGGGAGGTGAGCTGGCAGATAACAAGACAAAACAAACCTTCACTTTCAGAGTCAGTTCTGAAAGCACAGAACATAATATCAAACATAAACAGAACACACGATTGGGGATACAAACACCATAACATCACCCTAGGACACTGTCATACCTTCATCAGCCAGCGCTACTATAACTCCTGTCAGGTAGACACCTGCATACAAAATGAACAAATGTATCAAGTTACCAAAATTGTAGGGTCAAAACAGAGGTGCCCACAAAGAGACAAATGGGTTTGTTTCTTCATGAGTCAAACTCGAGAATGGAGAAAGGAATTAGATTTAAGACAAGATTTAGTACGAGAACAAATAATGATAAACAAATGTAGGGAGCGCTGTTCTCCTGGACGGTTTTTATGAATGGAGACGAGAGATCTCTGAAGGTTGCTCTTAGAATATAGGGTTTATTAGGGATGGTGAAAGGTCTTGCTTGGAGCTGCCAGACACAGCACGTGGCAAGGCCTGAGGTGATGGGGGAGGGGAGAGACAAGGAGTTCCAAGAGAGGGGAAGTTCCAAGGGGGGGGGGGGGATCCAAGAGGGCCTCTAGCTCCTTCAAGGTGGGCTGGAACAAGACTTGGGTCAATGGGGTTACAGACACTTGAAGCTTTAGGGGAGGGTTACAGATGTGGGATGAGCCATACATTTTGGGGGGTTGAGATGGAACAGTCCATTTGACTTTTGGACATATCTGTAGGTAAGGGTATTGTCCAGCCAGTAGGGGGGGTTGTTTTCATCCTGGCTGTACTATTGTAAATCTTTTGCCAGGCAATTATATTTATCCATCCTTCCCAACAAACAAAGAAAACAGACACAACAGCCCACCACTCCAAAGCCAACTCCCTGCAAAAGTTTATATACAAAACTCAGACAACAACTAGAAAATGAAATATAAATACTGAGTTTATGAAAAAATTTTGTTTGTAGATCTAGGAAAATGGATCAACAGAGTGCTAAATGTTACCAACTGCAAGGTCTGTGAGGGAGTTTTAATGTCCGAAGAATGGCCATGGAAGGGTAGTAGCCTAGGCCCAGTTGAACTTCTCCAATGGAACAGAATCAAAATAAAACAGGAAAATCAGCCAGAGGGGTAGATATTAAGTTCAGAAATACTTAGAGTGCCTCTGGCTTATAAGAATATTATTTTCAGACAATGTAAGACAGATCTCCTTTAAAAGATATAATGTTTATAACAGAACTTTCACATAGTAGATCCCTGAAATACCCACGCAATATTAGACCCAGAAGAAGAAAAAGAACTGTAAATATGAAGAGGAAATTAAACTTTTCCAGTGCAACGCCCCTGGGAAGAATCCCTATTATGGGATCCGTGAAATATATAAATTTTCAGAAAACATTAATAACCAAAGGAATGAATACTGGGAAGCACCAAATATCTTATTTTGGATATGTGAGAAAAGGGCTAATCCAGAACTTCCTCCCCTACGGAAAGGAAGCTTCACTCTGGGAATTATACAACCAGGATTTTTCCTGTTGCCAAGGCAAGATGGCGATGATCTGGGAATACCAGTGTACGATACCATAAAAAGAAATAAGAGAGAACTAATTAGAGAAACTGTGACATACCAAAAGTGAGGTGATGAAGAGTTGCCAACTGAATGGATAATACAGACATGGTCCAGATACCTGGGCACAAGATGGGAGCTGGGGACTGTTCTGGTTTTGAAGCAAAACCAGTGAGAAACTCCAAGTCAGAAATACAATTTATTGGGAAAAGGGAAAAGAAATAAAATACATGCAATAATACAAAAGCAAAACCACTGACAAATCAGAATACAACCTTGTCTTAGTTTGAAAAGAAAGAAGTCTGTGAAGAAAGGCAAGAGCCTCCTGTGAAATGGAAAAGGTAAACCCCCTCCCTCCGAATTATCACAATTTCGAAATTAAAAGCTCTCAGGCAAAGATATGGGAATGGGAATAACAGTTCTTTACTAGGAAAAAAGCTAATTTTTAAAAAATGTAATTAGTACAAACAAAACTACTGATTGAGTCAGAAACCTGACACCCTGAGGAGTCAGGGTGTTGGTAGTAGTCCAGTTAAATGGTGGCTGCTCCTCCTGGAGAGGCAGATGAAATGCTGCTGAAGCGGTGATCCTGTAGAAGGGTGTAGTTTTCTCTGAAGGTCTGGTGATGGAGTATATGGGCCTGGTCTACCTCTGGGGATCCAGCGGGGAAGAAGCTGCTCCTCCGGGAATCCAGAGAAGGGGCTGCTCTGGTGTCCCAAAAAATGCTTATTTTATGCAGGTAGGGATGCTTGGCTCCTCCCCCTGGGTGGAGCATCTAACAATGGGATGATGTAACTTTACCAGTCATGCAGTGAGTCATTCAATGGCGCATTAACAGAAGATCTGTCTTTTCAAACCAACATGGAGACTGTTGTTTTGCTTTTGGTTCTTTCTTCCTCTGCGACAGTCTGCATAGATATGGATGCTGTTGTGGCATTCTGTGCAGACACAGACACTGCTGCTTTGCTTCTTATTTCCTCTTCCTCAAGAAGACGCTGCATCACACTATGTAGTGTTTTGTTTCTAAGCATGTTGCAGACGGTGCAGAGAAGACAAAGCAGAACTAAGAACAACATTATGCTGTCCTTGGCATCCAGAGGGAACTCAACATCTCAACATTTTCAAAAACTGCTGCGTGAAGCCTGAAAGGTTGGAAAAACTCAGTCTTTACACCCCCCCCCCCCCCCCGAGGGGCTGGGTGTGGTTGTTGAGGCCCCAGATGTAGCAGCCTAGATTAGGACAAGTAAACAGAATTGAGTACATAGTCCAAATCATGTTCATTGCCTTGAGGTTATAATGCAATAGACATAATAGACCAATTAAGCAATTCTCATACCATACCCTGGTCTACACATGAGCATTACAATTGCCAGATTATTCCCCACATTTGGGGAAATATAGAGAGTTAGGTATAAGACCCAAAAGAGTATTTTAAGCATCATAGTGAATAGGTACCCTCTACAATACAAAATTGTTATTCTGACTTTTCTCAGTACCTCGTGCAACACATTGGGCGCCAAAATTATATTTTATATTCTGGTTTGAAAGCAAAAGCAGTGGGAGACTCCAAGTCAGAAATACAATTTATTGGGATAAAGGAAAAGAGACAAAATACATGCAATGATACAAAAGGAAGACCACCGACCAAGTCAGAATACAACCTGACACCCCTTTGGCCAGCGTGTTGGAAGTAGTCCAAATTGGAGTGGCTGCAGTCCTCTTGGAGTGGCAGATGTGGTTTCTGTTTGTGCAGTGGACCTGTAGAAGAGGTGTAGTCAGTCCAGTGGAAAAACCCCAGCTGTGTTCTCTTGGAAACCTGTGGGAAGGCTGTTTCTCTGTCTAGAAATCCCAGGATATATCTAGGTGGGAATGCTTTGCTCCTCTCCCCTGGGCGGAGTATCTCACAATGGGCTTATGTCATTCTGAGTCATGAGGTGTGTCTTTGATCACAGAACTGGCTCCTGGAGAGTGTTATCTCTGAGTCATGTGGCAAGACATTGATGGGCCCATTAACAGGAGATAAGGAAAAGTGCCCAAAGGGTAACTGCTACACAGATGGTACTAGAAAACATCTTGCCTTTCAATCTCAGACAGTGGCCAACAGGCAACCTCTGAATGATGATCAAGATGCTGGCCATCAATCAGATGGCCCTTCTATGAGTGGGGAATGAACATTCTATCTTTTCCTTGTTTCTGGAAAAGGGTTGTTGACAAGTTAGATTGCCAGTTCTTTGAACATACTAAAGATGTGTTGTTACTATATTAGAATTAACATTGATATTGTATTAGAATTGGTAACTGATTTTAGGATTAATAGTGTATTTGTTGTAAGAGGGAACCACAAGGTTTGATCTTTCTGACCATTTTAAATTGGCATCCAATTGAGGTTCTGATTGGTAACTGGCTACTACTAGAGGAACCTCTAGAGCTGTGTTTGTTCTCCTTTCTGCAAGGGGCCCCACAGAGGACTACAAACACTGCCTCCTCCTTTAAAAAAAAAGGGGGACCTGTGGATGTGACAGCCTGGTCAGAGAGTGAGAAAGCTAGATAAGTTTTCCCAGAATCAGCCTGGGAGACTTTAGGGAGCTGGAGATAAACAATGATAGCCAATTATTATAAACAACCTGCAGATGTTGTTTTTCTAATATCTGTTTTCTTGTTATTCTCATGGGATTGTTTACAAATGGGCATATTGCTAATTAGCCAATCAGGTGAAATGTATGGATTAAATGACCAATCAGGTCCACCTGTATCAGAGGAGTATATAAAAAGAGGCAGTTCAGTAAAGATAGCCATTTAGCCTTCTGACAGCTCTGTGTAATTTCTTATTAAACAGTATCAGTTAAATACATACTACTAGTGGATATTTAGTATAGTCTCAACAAGGTAGAGGCCTTGTCAAGCCTCTAAAGCAGGGGAATGATGCCTTAAGTTTTTAGCTTTTATATTTTTCAGATCCTGTACTGCATTAGTGTATAACTCTGAACTCCATATAGAGTTTCACTAAGCTCTCTTCACAATTTCGTCAGACAAAACAATCCTTCTAGGCCTGAGAACCAAAAACACTCTCTGCCTCAGGCCCCGAAAAGTATAAACAAAAGTGAATCACAGGGAAGCAAACCGGTGGAATATGACTTCATTACCTGAAGCTATGATTGGACAATTAAACTCTGATATGCAAATAGTCCAAACTTATATTTGTCTGAGAAACTCATGACCATTGTCCATCTTGGGTGTAGCCTCTGCGAAGCTTTTGCACTGCCCAAGGCATATCTGTTGAAGGCCTTTAAAAAATACCTACTTTATTCTCTAAGTCTGTCTAGCTCTGTTCTAGGTAGCCATTCCAAGGCATCACCGTCGGCACCATGTGAGCCACACCAGCTGCTGACTGCACACAGCGCCTCTCCTCGTGTGGGGCGCCAAAATGGAAAAAGCGGACGCCTCTACTTATGCAAAAAGCGGATGCCTCCACTTCTGCCCTTCCATTCGCAGCATGGCTGGCTAGAAGTGACTAAACAAATAAAGTTAATTGCGAGCCATGATGAGATGGCAGCGACCGTGTGGCACCTCCTCAGCCACGCCACCTCAGCCGCATGAGCACTCCTGGTGCTGGCCTGGCCAGGCGGGAAAGCGACCCACTGGCCACAGGGTCATGGTCACATGGCTGCTCACAGTGTTGGAATGGTCCCCTGGCAGCATAGCCCTGGAAGCCACACAAGAAAGGGCCCCTTGCCACACCGGGAAGGGGCCTGGCTGCCCCACCATCAAGGGGCCCCAAAGCCCCCTCACCACCCCTCAGAGGGCAGGAAGAAAGAGGTTTCTTGCAGTTTATTTTCTTTCTTAAATATGTTATCATAGAGGCATTACCAGCTTTTCTATTTGGCTTAGCAGTGTGCCTATTCTCAGAGCCAGCCAATGATTGGATTTGCCAGGCATGGAGGAAGCTTCTAGCATCTCCTCACAGAAAATCACTTCCATGGCTGGCTTCTTCCTTCCTCACCAAAAATCAAGCCTTGCAAAACCAACACAATTGCTTTCCCAGCAGATGTTCAGGTGGTTGAAATCCCCCATCAGGAGAGTTTGTGAGCATGATATTTCCTCTTGCTGAAGCAAGAAGGCCTCATGGGCAGGACCCCCCTGATCAAGCAGCCTGTAGTAGGCTCCAACCACAAGGTGTCCTTTATTAGTCTAGTTTTGCCCACAAACTCTCAACCTGTTCATGGATGTTTATCAGGTGTAGCTCTTCACAATGTATCAACTTCTTAACATAAAGGACAACACTCCTTCTTCCCAGCCTATCTCATCTGAAAAGCTTATAGCCCTCAATTATAGTGCTCCAGTTGTGTGATTTGTCCCACCATATTTCAGTGATAGCAATTAGGTCATGGTTTGCTAATTGCACTAGGGCTTCCAGCTCCTCTTGCTTGTTACCCATGCTGTGTGCATTGGTGTAGAGGCACTTTAGTTGGGCTCATCAGCTTTTCAGGGGAGCCCTCTGTAATTCTTTTGGGACTATTTCCAGGTGTTCCCCTGTTGCTTTTCAAATATGATGGAGAGTGGCTTGGCAACTACATCAGCCAATTCCCTCAAGACTCTGGGATGCATCTCATCAGGTCCCATGGATTTATGTATAATGAGGTTCCTCAAATGGTCATAAACCCTATCTTCTATTACAGTGGGAAGCACTTTGCTCCTCTAGTCCCCATTCTGCTGTTCATCCACTTGAGAGGTATGGGAAGAGAGGTTGCTATTGAAGACTGAGGCAAAAACATTAAGTACCTCAGCCTTCTCCTCATCTGTTGCTACCAGTTTGCCATTTGTGTTAATCATGGGGATTACACCTTATTTGACCTTCCTTTTCTGGTAAACAGACCTCTAGAAGCACTTCTTGATATTCTTTGCATCCTTTGCAAAGTTCAGCTCCAGACAGGCCATGACCTTCCTTACCCCATCCTTCTTTCCCCTTTGAGAAAGGTGAATCTAATTTGATGCCAGCATGCCTGGTGCTGTGTGGGCCATCCCATTGTCAAAACCCACAAAATTGTGGCAGTGACATCAACTGCAGAGCCATGTATGTATAGTCTGGGTCAGTTTTTTCTTCAAATGTTGCTGCTTGCAACTGGGAGGACAGAAAATTACCTGTGCTCTATATTCCCTCACCAACCATCCCAAGGCCCGGAAGCTTCTTTTGATAGCCCTTGGACTACATGTTACAGCTTTATTGCCATCCACATGGAAGAGCAGTAATTGATAATAGTACCAGGGCAGTACTAGGCTAGGAAGTTTCCTAGTAGATGTCCTTAATCCAGGCCCCAGGGAAGCAGCAGAGATTCCTAAGAGAGTCTGTCCATCATACTAGACCCTCTGTTCCCCTCAGAAGGGAGTCACCTACAACTATAACCCATCTTTTTTTCCTTGTGGAGGTGGTTGTGATACAGGCGGTAGGCTTTTCTAACCTTGGCAACACCTCTGGTGGAGATGGACAATTGTCCACTGACTGGCCTTTCACATCCAGACCCTCATTCCTATTGTACAGAGCCACCAGGGTGTTGTGATCTGCGGTGGTGGTGGACGCAACCTTCCCTGAGAGCGTCTTGTGCCAACGGGTAGGAGCCACGAGGGCACCAGCACACACACACACACGCAGCAGCTTGGCAGTGAAGACACGGGAGGGTCCAGGCATGGAGTTCCAATGTGCTTTATTTCAGGCGACGCTGAAGGGGTCCAGGGGCCAAAGACAAAGGAGGGTTCAGGGTATAATTACAGGAAAAGAGGGGTCGGAGAAGAGTATCAGGGTAATGGTCTGAGGGCTCAAGGGTGGTACACTGTGAGGGGTCCAATAGAGAATACCAGGGTGGATATGTGGGGTTACAGACACCAATGGGATTACAGGGAGTGGAGAACTTACTAGAACTTGAACATATAAAGGTAAAAGGAGTAGGGAAGGCCAATGGGACAATGGGGTGGACAGAACTGGGACAAATTAACATAGTGCTGCAAAGCACCATGGGGGAAGCTTCTTTCCTCACCCTGAGCTGTGAGGAATGCCCAGAGCCTAAGGTGCATCTCTCCAGGGCATTGCTGTTGTCCTCTCCCCAGTAGGCTCCTAGGATTCCACACCTGAGAGGGTGAAGGTGGACAAGGAGGGGGCTCACCTGCCACCCTGAGCTTGGACTTCCCTCCATTCACTCCTTTTCTTTAAGCTGCTGCCCTTAGCTTGATGGGGGGAGGATACAGGATCCCCTTGATCTTGGTTTTTGTTTTCCTGGTGGCTGTTCCTGTTTCTGTCTTGGGAAGTATAGAACACGGTTCCACCAGTCTTTTTCTCAGACTGATCTGAGAAAACAGATTGCAGTTTCATTTCCAAGTTGCCAGTATATGACACACCATCCCTTTCAAGAAGGGCTCAAACTTGGCAAACAATTTTTCATTCCTAGGACTATCATTGCAGACAAGGCAAAATATTCTGAGCAAAGGGAAAAAGTTAGCTTCTTCCCCTTAGCAGATGTGATGACTGTGACTCATGAGTACCAGATGGAGGTTGTCACCGCAGCATCAATTATTGGGATATGAAACTGAAACTTTTGTAAAACTCCGAGCTATGTTATGAGGATTTTCCTGATGCTAGAATCAGTTCAGGGTGGATCCAATTTCCCATCACACCTGGCCATTTAGAGGGTGGAGTTGACAAAGGAACTGGGTTTATAAAATCCTTCAAATCTTACTCACATTAGTTCTGCTCTTGTCTTCCTCAGTTCTTCCACTCCTAACTCATATCCTAGTGATTTCTTATTTTCGTTTTAAAGAAAAGAGCTCTAGCTTTCCTAGAGAACTAAAAAAAGCAGATATTTAAGTGAAGCCAATGAAATTTTGTTTTAAAAAAGAAAACCCAAAACTTTTATGATTGCAGAGATAAATTGAAAGGTCAGAGTAGGATGCAAACTGACTCACTACTGGTCCAAATGTGCACACATGTCGGAACTCAAAATGTCCCTCAGACATTTTTAGAGGTTCCAGGCCTTGGTCAGAAGCATTTTAGACCCTGGCAAACAGCAGAAAACAGCTGTGATCTTGAGTTTGAACCATGGAATGAATTACCAACTTTGAAGGTGGAACAAGCAGTCACAGAGGGTTAGATGGTATAGTAAAAGTAGTCACAAATTAGAGGGTAAAATTTTTTAGTATTGTACAGGGGGGTTTTAACACCTGTACAGGGGGGTTTTACTTTGTACAGGGGGGTCAGGAGTTCTAAGATGGAGGAAAGTGGGCCTGAACCTGTTCTTCCTCCTTCTTCTTCCTTACCTCCATGTTCTTGGTGATGTTGGCATTTTTCTATTGGTTTAGGCTGGGGACACACTATTCAACGTAGATGATAGATATTGGCACATTATTGTAAATATAGTACACGTAATTTCTTGTATATAATGTTTGTACCATCCCACTGAGGGGCAGAGCCCCGCACGCTGCCCTGCAGGACAGACCTGCGGCAGGGCAGCAGAACATGTTATAGATAAGCAAAAATAAACAACCTTGAAACCAGCACAGACGAACTATGGCTTCTTCTTTGGCAACGGGGCAGAAAGACAGAGACTTTCTACAATCTCGGAATCACCAATACCCACAGATTCCGACAATTGGCGTCCCTGTGCGGGCATCAGCAAGAAGAACAAGAAGAAACATCAAACAACCTCCAACCTTCATCAGCAGAGAAAAACAAAAAAATAAAGAAAGGAAGAGGAACAGAGCACAAATGCTCTCGGCAGATTCCGGGAGGAGAGGGAGAGGAAAGCTCAAGATAAGAACCTGACCTTCATCAAGACAGCTCGTCTGGAGGACAGCCAGGAGGAGGAAAACCAGAAGCGCGCCTGGGATTTCTCGCCTGTGACCTGCTGGACGATGAACAGTGCCATCTCCGGACTGACCTCGTGGTGACTCAGCTTTTGGTGAGAATGGTTGAAATTAAGAACATGGGGAAGGGATGCTCCCAAGGACAGACAAAAAATTTTTTTTCAGCCCTACAGGGCAAGACTTTTACCCATCTGGTAGAGATAGCCTCAAATGAGATGAAAGCTTTGTTATTGTGGGTGCAGTATACTCACCCGCACACAGATGTACATCTTTTGTTTGAGTTAAATTTTTGGCAAGGGATCAATAAGCAACTGTATTACCGAGCCACAGGAAAAAGAAAAAAAAAAAAAGATAAGACTGCCGCAAAAACTTTTGCCTTCAGCAAGGACAATAAGAGTCATTTTCACAACGCGGCATTTTAGACTAAACAGCTAAGGCTCCTATGGGAGCACAAGGAGGAAGATGGCCCAGCCAGCAGCTTCGGGCAATTTTCCTCACCAGGGGAAGCAAATTGCCTCCTGAAGAGGATCAGGGGGGGTGGTGTCTCATCATGTCCTGTGTCTCCAGGTTCACACTATTCCTCAAGACTCCTCAAATCTCAATTTCTAAGCTCCTCAGCTGCAGAAAATCCCCAGACAGTGAGACAAGCCAGGCACAGACGCAGCCCTCGGTGGGGGAAAGGACTGGCCATTGCCCGAGTCCGAACCCACAGTGGGGGGGCAGCGGCGCCGGCGGCTCCTGGGGGGAGGGGCAGACGTGAGTGTAGAGCGGAGGGAAAAGTGAGAGAGAGGAGAGAACTCGCAGCTGCGCGGGTGGGGAGTTCAAAGCAGCCCGCGGTGCAGGCGAGAGGGGGGGGGGGCAGTGGGAACCACGCGGACGCAGGAGGCGGCGGGGGCGCGGGGGCGGCGGTCAGACGCCCGGAGCGCCCGGTGATGCGTTCCATGATGAGGGTCCGTGAGAGTGCGAAAGCACCGTCCGGCAGGTGCCGGGGAATAGCTCCCAGTTCGCAGCAGCGGCGCTGGCCAGACCGGCGGCTGGACGGAGAGCTGGACTCTCCTGTCGCCGCGGCCATGGCAGCGCGCATGCGCGAGACGGTAGAGGAAAACCCGGAAGTCGGAGCGGAGATCTCTTGCATTTCGAACGCACGGGCACGGGCGCAGACGGCGTCGGGGGCGGCGGTGGCCGCCAGCCAGCCGTCCGCAGACTGCGCGGTGGCCGCGGGGAGAGACCCGAGCAGCGCGGGGCCGGGCGGGACGCGGCGCGGGGCTGCGACAGCGCGGAACGCGGCGGCGCGTGCTGATGACGTCAGCAGAGCGCCGAATCGCGCTGGGCTCCAGCGGCAGTTCGGGGACCGAGAGAGCCGACCCAGAGCAAGACCGGGGTGGGCCAGGCCTGACAGAGAGAATGGGGGGGGGCGTTCCCGAGGAACGGCCGCGCGGAGCCGGTGCAGGCGGGCGCGGTTGGTGCGGGGATTCCTTCCCTTGTTCCCATGGCGACACAGACAGAGAGGCTGCGCATGCGTTTGCGAGAGTTAAAGCGAACGCGGAAGTGGCTGAGAATGGGAGTGCTGGGTTTGGAGAAGACTGCAGGCGCTGGTTCGGAACAGCTGACAGCGGGTGTGAGCACGGAGGGTGAGCAAGAGAGAGGGGCGCAGCCATCCTAACGCAGGCAGAAGCGGGGTTTGACTGCACCAGAAATGCTCCCGGTGCTCTCATGCCGGTGCAGATGGGGGCTGAGCAGAGCCAAGGCAGGGATTCCTTTGATCACCCTTCTCCACAGCAGGTTTCCTTTCAGCAGCAGCGGCAAACAAAAAAAAAATCACAAGAGCCACAGCAAACAATCTTTACAAGCAGCAAATATCCTGCAGCAATGCTGAGGATGAGACTCCCAACTTTCACCCTGAAATAAAATTCCATCAGTCAGTCGCTTTTTGAAAACCAGTGCAACACAAGGCCTTTTTTAAATCTCCCCAATGTTTCTAAACACTAACCCCAGATTTTTCAGCTAGGTCACAGAATTGATCAAGCAGACACGCCCAGCCGGTGTGATGATAAGTAATGATTGTGGAACACAATGTGAAAAAGTGATATCATAATGAAAATTGAAATAGAGAATTAAATAGCATGAAATGTTAGTAATTTATTATATTAAGGTTTAAGTTAGGTTGTATTTTAACATTCTATTAATGATAGAATTGATTTTTATATAGTTGGTTTGCGTTTAAGTTAAGTATTGTTTAATTAGAGTATATTACTTTAAGTTTATTTTAGGTTTGGGCCCTGAAGAAGTTAAGTTTATAAAGGTTTAATTGATAATGGATTTATATATTGTTAATTTGATACATATGGATTTCGTAAAGTTAATATAATTTAGGGATTCTTTACTAAGATTGTTATATATTGAGTTTAAGTACTGTTTGATTCAAAAATTATTTTAAGTTTTTCAAAGGTCAAATTTATTTGGCAGCAAAGTTTAGTTGTTTTTCTTTGAGAATGAGAAGGTTTTGACTGAAACAGTTCACAAAGTAATAATGAACATTGATTTAAGGAGAAGGTTTTGGATTTATTGGATTCTTGGTTTTGTTTTAGTATTTTCTGTTTTATTATAAGTTTATCAGTATATAAGAGTTGTAAAGGAATTTGTTTTGAGTTTTCTGAGATTGATTTCATTGTTTAAAAATCAGTTTTATAGTCTGTCATTTCTTCGTATAGTGATACAAAGGCATTTGTTTTCAAATCCTTTATTTTTAATTATTTAAGTGTTCTATAAATGTTATTGTTAAGAAATTTTATCATGTAATTGGGTGAAGATTTGTGCTTCGTTTTTTCATAGTGAATTCTCGTATGTTTTATTGTTGCTTATGTAATCTTATCCAGGTTACATGCCAGTTCTGAAGTCTCATTTTGAATTTTAACTGTATTGTGCATTTTTCTAGGTGAACTTCCTGATTCGTTTTTACATCTCTCGTGAGTGGAATCATTGCATTTCTATTTTTTATCATTCTCAAATGTTTTTCAGAAAATCTCAGAGAGAGGTGCCTGAAGCATTCTGACAACCTCTTGCCATTGTTAATCTTACGATTTCTTCAATTGGCATCCTTTTCCTTCAAAAGAGTTTCAAGAAAAATGAATCTTTGTGTCATTTGACCAGTTTATCGGTTTGAACTTCAGGTGTTTATTTTATAAGAAAATGTTATAATAGGTTGTTATGTTTTAAGTATTATATATGTATTGTTAGTGTAAGTTTTGTTTTATATAATATGTTAAGGGACATCTCTCCAGTTTAAAGTTTGGGTCCTGGCCAGACCCTGATTTTAACTTGGACAGATGAGTTTGCCAGCAAAATTCAGAGGTTTCTGCACAAAAATGAATGATATGCAGGTCATTTTTGACCCATCAATTTGATTCTACAAATGTTACAGCTGACACAGCTTTGAGGTGAAACTTGCCAGCCTTGTCCGGGAAAGGATGCCAAGGATTTTCACTGAAAACAAATGTTTCAGCTGTTTGCAGACTCTGAACTGCTGTCACAAGGTTTCTAATGATCGTGCTTTGTTCATTTTTATATATGCTATTTAGAATATCTTTCTTTTGAATTTTCTTGAATTGTTATAGATTTTGATAAGTTTTATGCATTTTATTATTGAGATATTTTGTCTTGTTCTATATTATGGTTTATATTTCAACTTTCTTGTTTCAAAAGAGAAGAAGAGAAAGAGAGAAAAAAAGGAAAAAGAGAAAAGAAAAGGAGTGAAGAAGTGCCTGAAATAAGGCTGAAATGAGGTTGAAGATTTTGTATGTTTTAATCTCTTGATATAATTATTTTGTAGACTTGATTTTGCTGATCATTGAGAAAAATATGAAGAGAGTGCTAGACACTGGACAGATAAAATTGGAAAAAAAAATCGTTCAAATAAGTAGCTTTGAGCAAGGATTTTGTTAATGTTTCCACAGAAGTTGAAAGTGGGATTTTTTAGTTTGCAGACCCTCAAAAACAATTCTTACAGATTTAGAGATGGGAGCTCAGATCATTATTGTGGCAGAGACCAGATTGCTGACAATGTCAGGGAAAGATTTCTTAATCATTCATTTACATTTAAAGAAGAAATATTTTGAGTGGACAATCCAAAGTCGCAGGATTTTTCAATCACGTTGTTAGGGCATTCAGAAGTTCGCACAGTTTGTTTTCCAACACACAAAATGTTAAATGTAAAAGTGAGTTTCAGGGAAAAAACAAAAAAGAAGCCAAGAACCAATGGAAGAAATGACAGTGTTCGCTGGTGGTTTGGGGGGGACTCACGGATCGGTGGTCACATGGGAAAAAAAAAAGAGCGGGGAGATGGGAATCAGATGTCGGGGTGGTGCAGGGTTCACCACAGGTTGAAAAATTGGTAACGATGGTCAGGGATTTTTCAGTTATTTCAGGAACCCTAAATCTGATTGCAGGTTCAGTGTATGTTGCAAATGTGGTCAAACAATTAGAGAAATCGCTTTTAAGACATACAGACAAGGAAATTTTATATTCATATCTATTATGCATGAAAATAATCCTAGAAAAACAGAGAACATTAATAAACACATCAGAGTGCATTCTTCACCTCCGAGGTTTTTAGTAAAAGGGAATGCTCATGTAAATAGACTCACAATGCCCATCTTGCAGACACTGCCAAACATTTTCGAGCAGACAAAATTGAGCCGTGCATGTTTTCACAAAAATGCACAGGCATTGATGGGAACCTTTCACCCTTCTGAAAGTCAGACAAAGGAAATCTGCTTGCCAGAGTGCCAGTTTGTGCAGTCTCCTGTATTTACAGGAATGGACAATCTGAAAGGTTTGTAAAAGCCTTCAGCTGTGGCAAGCTGATGTCACAAAATACCCATCTTTTGAGAGACTTGAAAATATCCATATTTCAATTGATACATTTTTAGAGGCGATTTTTGCATCATTACATACAGGGGAGACCACAGAACATACCTGCAAACATTTTTTATAAGCATTTACATCATTAGGAGTGCAACAAGAAATAGAAACAGATAATGGTCCAATTTACACAAGCAAGGTGCTTGACAAATTTTTGAAAAAACAGAGAGTCAAACATATTTTCAATATTCTTCATTCTCCCTCAGGTCAAGCAAGCAAAGAACACATCACACCCTGAAATCCACTTGGATGGACAGAAAAGGGATGAGGCAGGGTTGAACAAATGTGTTGAATTTTTTAAATGGTTTTTTCTCAAAAGCCCACTCTACTAATTGTCAGATATGTTACAAACAGCCCACAGGAAAAACTAAGGGAAAATCCTTTCGATTTGATCAGAAGTCCAGAGTCAGGACAGATTAAAGGTTCATTTACATTGATAACTTGGGGCGAGGGTTTCGCTTGTGTTTCTACAGGACAAGGACTGAAGTGAATGCCAGCAAAGCACATGTAACCTTATCGGGTGCAGACGCCAGTGGACGTAGACCCGAGAAGCAGAGAGGCAAGCACGCAGATGAAGGCAGACAACAACGCTGCAGACGTCTCGTCGGACAATGATTGATCACCCAGAGACTTGGGGTTTTTTCTGAGAAATCAAGTGTTGTTTGGGTGTTGCTGCATTGCGGGGTTTCTCACAGAGGGTGGGGACATGGACATGGGATTCAGACAGATAGCGTTCATGTGCTTCATTCTTTCACCTGTTGCTTTGGGCAACAGGACAGATTTTCCCATGAGACAACTAAGGGAAAAAGTGTGGGAGACTTTGGCAAAAGCAGCTGGTCTGGACAGCATTTGCCTGACCCATTCGAAACCAGAGAAACCATTTTCAACATGCTTGGTAGGTGTGCCAGTGGAGGGATGGTCAGTCCCAGGGGACATCCTTCCAGGGGTTCTGAAGTTTCTTTCAGACCCTATGGAGGGATGGCATGTTTGGACACAGTTCCTTCCTATGGCTCACTTTGAACCTCTGGATTTGGACATTTTGGGTCAACAAAAATGAAATGGTGCATCAAATTTAATTCATCAGGAGTGGCAAAGACAGATAATCATACAATAGATGTCACTCCGAATCAGCCTTTTTATAAAAATGCGTCATCTTGGTGCAATCATACCAAAATGACAAGCAAACCATCCTTTCAACATCCAGCCACTTTACCGAAGGGAATGTTTTTCATTTGCGGGGACAGAATTTGGCCTGCTATCCCTGCAAAAATCAAGGGTGGTCCATGCAGCATTGAAAGATCTTTTGTTAACACACAGCAAAACCTTGATAAGAGAGCAAGGAGAAAAAAAATCTGATGAATGAAATGATCCAAATTGTGACAATGATAATGTTAATACCAAGAAAAAAGGCTCAGAAAAACTGAGTGGTTCTGCTTTCACAGCAGGTGGCATCAAAAAGAGCCTTGGTGCAGTTGGATCAAAAGAGGTTGTGGGCAGAGTAAAGATGCCCATGTCATTTCTTTTGCATTGAATGATTTGTTAGCTAGCAGTGAGAAATGAGAACAAAACAGTAATTGAACATCTATTGTAAACACATGGACACACGAGTGAAAATTTAAAGAGGTATCAGAGGACCAAACACACCTGGAGAAAAATTAAATCATAGGTAGATGGTGTGTTCAATTTGTTTCATTTTTCACAGTTGTAGAAAAGAGATTTTGAAAATAGTTGTACGTAATTATAAAATATTGTAATTCTTCTGATGTTTGTGCTGTCCTTGCCTCAGTGCATGGGGCAGACCATGGACAAAGTTGTCAAAGAGGTGTTCTTGATTCAAAAAGGAAAGGATCCCTTGAACAATATAGTTCAAATTATGATGATGATGTTTCTACCTGGGACAAGTCTCGGAGAATTGCAGTAGCAATTTTCTCATTCCAAGCAGCATCAGGGGCGGCCTTGACACAGTTGGATCATATAGCATGTTGGTTGAGGAAACACAGTCGTGCCATTTCGTTTGCACTGAGTGACATGTTAACAGACATCAACAGTGCAAGGCAAGCAGTGCTTCAAAACAGGGCGGCAATTGATTATTTGCTGCTGACACATGGGCACGGATGTGGGGAGTTTGAGGGAATGTGCTGCGTGAACTTGTCCGATCATTCAAAATCCATTCATGAAAATATAAAACAAATACAAAGTAGTATTAGCAAATTGAACAAAGTTACAGGGTCCTGATGGGATGATTTGTTTAGCTTTTTTGATATCTCACCATTGTGAAAAGAACTTTTGAAAATAGCATTTTATATTCTTATAGGACTTGTAGTTCTTCTGCTTGTTCTACCATGCATTTTCGTGTGTATTTAAAAGACCTTGAACAGCATGATAAAGCGGGTGTTTCAGGTTCAAACAGAGAGGGGAGATGTCGGAACTCAAAATGTCCCTCAGACATTTTTAGAGGTTCCAGGCCTTGGTCAGAAGCATTTTAGACCCTGGCAAACAGCAGAAAACAGCTGTGATCTTGAGTTTGAACCATGGAATGAATTACCAACTTTGAAGGTGGAACAAGCAGTCACAGAGGGTTAGATGGTATAGTAAAAGTAGTCACAAATTAGAGGGTAAAATTTTTTAGTATTGTACAGGGGGGTTTTAACACCTGTACAGGGGGGTTTTACTTTGTACAGGGGGGTCAGGAGTTCTAAGATGGAGGAAAGTGGGCCTGAACCTGTTCTTCCTCCTTCTTCTTCCTTACCTCCATGTTCTTGGTGATGTTGGCATTTTTCTGTTGGTTTAGGCTGGGGACACACTATTCAACGTAGATGATAGATATTGGCACATTATTGTAAATATAGTACACGTAATTTCTTGTATATAATGTTTGTACCATCCCACTGAGGGGCAGAGCCCCGCACACTGCCCTGCAGGACAGACCTGCGGCAGGGCAGCAGAACATGTTATAGATAAGCAAAAATAAACAACCTTGAAACCAGCACAGACGAACTATGGCTTCTTCTTTGGCAACGGGGCAGAAAGACAGAGACTTTCTACAATCTCGGAATCACCAATACCCACAGATTCCGACACACACAGAGAGCTTTGGTGCCTGTGCTGCTGCCCTGAGCACAGTTAGAACTGGACAACATTTGTTAGGCTTTGCTGCTGCTGCTGCTCAGAATTACTGAGACCACAGAACGAGGTAATTTTTGTGCTGGCTGTAAAGCTCTGAGAAGCACTTTAAAGTTACTAACTGGGAAGCAGTTCTGTCTTAGAGTACTGGAGAGATTCTTCCTTCTTCTGTCTTAGGGCACTGGAGAGAGTCTTCCTTCTTCTCAGATTGGGGGAGCAGTAACATAGCATTAGATCTTCACTTGCAAATGGATGAATTCACAGTCTACATTGTGACCTGTCCCTGCCCCAAGGCTCAATGTTTTTGAATCACTAGGAAAAAAAAAATACATAAACACACCAAAATAGTTTTCTCTCCCTCCTGCTCATAGATGACAACATCCACAGGATGACAGATATCTGCCTACAGCCACAGTCAGCCTGACATAGTATCTCCTAGAGCATTTGAACCACACCACACACCTTTATGTATTCCTTCTGAAGGACCCCAATATAGCCCATCAGAGGACAGTGTCTAGCAATAAGACAGCTGTCCCATGAGTCCTGCCTAATTTATTGAAGAAAAGAAGCATGGATAAGTACTAAGCATCAAGGGGTCCATTCCTTGTCAGCCATAAAACTGACAACTTCTTGCAACTCTTAATATCCCCCCAGAAGAGGCTCAAAGCACTAACTTTCCAGAAATATAAGAATATACTGTACTACTATTATTCCAAATGGAGAAGTGCATCAGAAGCATATCTCTCAGCTCATCTTAATCCCTAGAGCATGAAGAGGAAAAGGAAGACTATTCTCCATTTTAGTTCAAAACAACTTCAAAAATTGGATGTTGTTTAGCAACAGACCAGGAGGAAAAAAATGTAAATCCCTGCTCCAAGTGGATTCCAACAAAAAATTTGAAGCTACTAGTCAGGACAGAGCATTATGATTTTACTGCAATTAAGTTTTATTTTGTTAAATCCAACCCACAAAAAACCTATCACCTTTAAATGGAACTTTGCTTAAGAATGGAATTGACAACAAATACTGCTACAGATACAAATAGAAGATGGAATCTGGGGGGGAAGAGAAGCAAAAAAGTTTAAAATTCCCCAGAATGTTATACTCTCACACTGGGTCTTCATTAATTATTTCTCAGTGCATAGTCCTCTTTTGACTACACTAAGCTTAACCAATTTTTCTGCCATAGAGAAAAACCTCAAGTCTCTCATTTCATAGGATGGCTACATCATACAGAAGCACTCATATTTAGACCACTACCTACTAAGTTTGTCTTTAATATAACCCAAGGAAAGAATAGTCTGCAAGTACTGACTGGATGTTTCAGTCCCAGCAAAGCTAGAGGGAGGTTTGTAATATTTTTGAAGACTTGTAAACTAAGAATTTATGAACCAGTAGGAATCAAAGTTTAAATGGGATGTTAAGAAAAAAAGAAAAAGTAATAAATCCAGCTCTATTTCTAGAGCTTGCTAAGAGCAATCACTGGTTACTGAGAGGAAGCAGACATCATACGCAATCTTCTTAAAAGAATGCCAGCTTTTTTTAAACAGAAATTATTCAAGTGTTGTTTAGCTATCTCTGCCTCCATAATTTCTGAGGTTCTCAGTTATAATTTATAAAGGCATAGAAGCTCACAGAAAACTGGCAAGTATCTGAAGAAATTGATGGCCAGTTAGGTATATTTACTCTTCCTTGCACTGCTGTCTTAGCTGCATTGATGGAGACAAGGATGTACCAGAATAAAAAGGTGCACATAGGCAGAAGCTTTAGTTTTGCGTATTAAGCTGTTCCCTTGAAAGTACAGTTCCCTCACCCTCACAAAAGAATCTGATCTCAGAATATTTGAAATGGGACAAAGAGGGTTCTCTTTTTGTTTGTGTTTTTTTTGGGGGGGGTCTGATTTCTTTTCTTTTTACTTTAAAACCATTTTACCAGCACTTAACATCCTGAAAAATGTACTTCTGAGAATTTTTAATGTATGTTGCTTCTCTTTCTTTGTCATAGGTGAATATGTGAGTAATCAATGCCTTTTCTTCCTTACATTAGTGGATAAAAGTCAGTCTTCACTCAGAGTTTCTGCCCAAGAACTACTATGTTGCCTGTCATGGCAAAGTAACTATTTGGTCTAAGGCAAGGAAGGCTAAAGTAAAATGCAGTTTAAAGGAAGGAAGTCAGAGCAGATAAAAAGATTTATTAGTGTAGGATGCTTGTGAGAAACAAACCCCACTCCTCAGTTAAAATTTAAAGAAAATTTAATAAAGGACAATAGGGGACAGTCAGAAAAACAAAAGGAACACCACTGGGTGCTTAGCCAAAGCTAGAGGCACACCAGTCAACAAAGCAACACTCCTTATATATCCTGGCTATTGCATCAGCTTAATACATATTCATAAACTGTCATACATATTCAAACATTTTAAGATAGTTCCTCTTCCATCCCTCCCCTTCAGAGCATGTGCAATCATCCTAGTCCTGGTCATCTGCTACTTTTAGATACATTTAACAGGCCTCGATTCTTTCACTGGTTAAATGTTAACATTACAACAACTGCCAACCAACATTAGCATCACAAAACAACAATCAGATTAAAAGAACTCTAAGCTTTAGTAAAACTTCTTTTACAAAGGTCAACATTATAAAACACATAGTATTCATTCTAACAATTGCGAAAGACAACACAGAAATATATTTATCACAATGCTTATCCACAAGAAGGCAGTCCAATGGTGTTTCCAATTAGACTGCCAGTCCACTTTCTGTACATTATTGTCTTGGAGTTGTGAAAAATGCTTTTGTGATTCATGTCAATCGGCAATTGAATCAGCAAATGCTTGTATCTGCTGTGTCGAAAATGGATGCGTTCCTTGGGATAGCTACAAAGAATGGTTTTGAAACATTCTATAGCCAAATAAAGCATCAAAATAGGAGTAGTGAAGTGAAGAGATGAGGTAGCAAGATGACTGATGCTTAGAATAAAATAGAGGATGTTGTGGTAAAGCTAAGGGGATTGCAACAAAGCAACTAAATGCTTATGTATAACAAAAAGCTTAACAAAATCATAGAGCAGACACCAGTGAAGGGGCCTCCCTCCAGACGACCACAAGAAGGACAGGAAGCTAACGACCACCTGGAAATATTATGAAATTGCTGATTCCAGCTAATTGATATTTGCTAATTCGGACTAACCAAGCACATTGGAAAATGCTTTGTAAGCTCAAAAACAGTATATATACTTACTGAACTTGCAAGTGGTGTGTGCCGTGAGTGGAGTGGGGACTCCTCAGCCACCCAGCACTGCTTGCTTGCTTTCTTTAAAATAAAAGATATAGAAATAAAATTCAGTTTGGCTATTGAAATTTTATATCAGGGTGTTTTTTCTATTCCCTGATTGTCTGCTCTATGCCCAGAAATGGTTGCTGCAGGTTTAAGGTAGGTCCCGGGGAGGGGGAAGCCTTGGGGCTCCTGAGTGGACTTTTTAAAAGCCTCACTTCCCAGGTGTCCTTCCTGCCGGGCAGACTGGGTTTTTAAGGGGGTTTCTTTGGGTTTTTTTTTTTTTTTTTTTTTTTTTTTTTTTGCTTAGCTAGATTGGGTTTTGTTAGCTTAAGCAAGAAGTTTGGGGTTTTTGCCTTTCCCTGGCCTTGGAGACTTGCAAGAGCAATCCTTCAGCGGCTTCTTTCTTGAATTTGACAGTTTGGTTTTGGTCCGAGATCCGAGATCAGAGAGAAAAATCGTTGGGAGACGAGTCGGCCAGGGACCTGCGGGAAGGAGACCTGGATCCTGGCCCCAGACCTCAGAAAAGCCGATCCAGCAAGAGAAAGGACACCAAATTTGCTGTGAAGAGGGGACCAACACCAGCGATTAACCAGGTTCTCATCTTTTTTGCTCGAGCTGGGCCGTGAACCTTTTGTTATGCTTTTTTTTCCCTTGAGACAGGAGCCAGGGCCATTTATTTTTCTCCACACCACGGTGCCAGCCATTGTGTTTTGGGTTTTTTTTCCTTTCCCTGGCATTTTGCGGTTTTTTTTTTTGTTATGGGGGGTGTGTGTGTGGGTAAGGTCTGCCAATTCAATATCTAGCATTTATTAGGTTTTTTTTCCTGTGCTGTGTGGGCACTGTCAATAAACACTTGAATTTTTTTCACTTTCATCCACTAGTATTAATTTCTTATTGGCAGAAAGCGATTGTTGGAACCCTTTGTTAAAGGATATACTCATTCCAGAGTGTTTTTCTCATAAACTTGTCTCTAAACCGAGACAATTATATATGCTGAGGTGTTTATGACAGTAGATCAATCAATAGTATTTTGCAACTGTTTAACCTGAGAAAAAATACCTAGAAGTTATTTTAAAACATTAAGTTTTCATCAGATTTGATTTTATTTTTTATATTAGAAGAAATACAATCCTCTAAAGTTTGGGAAAGCTTTTTTACTTTGAACTTCTAAATCTTCTAAATCAGTTCAACATGTTTAATTTCAAGAAATCCCTTTCATGTTATCATTTGACTTGGAATAGTGATGCTTTTATCCCTAGTAACTCAGTAGTGAGCTAAATTGTCCCAACAGATATCCCAGCACAAGGATCCTTATAAGGAAGAAATAATTCATGCACAGGGTCTATTTTCAATAAATGTAAACTAAATGTGCTCATTCCTTTAGAACATACAGAGCGGCCTTATGTTTTGGTTTGAAAGCAAAACTAGTGAGAAACTTTAAGTCAGAAATATAATTTATTGGGAAAAGGGAAAAAGACAAAAATACATGCAATGATACAAAAGGAAGACTACTGACAAACTCAGAATACAACCTGACACCCCTCTGGCCAGCGTGCTGGTAGCAGTCTAAATTGGAGTGGCTGCAGTCCTCTTGGAATGGTGGATGTGGTTGCTGTGTCTTCTCAGAAACCTGTGGAAAGGCTCCTTCTCTGTCTAGAAATTCATGGATTTATCTAGGTGGGAATGCTTAGCTCCTTCCCCCTGGGCGGAGCATTTCACAATGGGCTGATGTTATTCTGAGTCACGAGGTGTGTCCTTAATCACCTGTTAAACAGAACTGGCTCTTGGAGAGTGTTATCTCTGAGTCATGTGGCAAGACATTGATGGGCCTATTAACAGGAGATAAGGAACACTGCTCAGAGGCAACTCCTACTCCGATGGTAATAGGAAACATCTTGGTCTTCAATCTTGGATACCTTAATTCACACGTCTCTGAGACTGGCACACATAATGCCCTTTCCTTCAGTCCATCTTAGAATGACTTCATACATAAAGTATCAAGCCACAAAAAGGCAGAGGACACAAATAAATGTCAATAATTAGAATGTTTGTATCTTTTCATTATTGTAGAATACTGTTAAGGCACACTTGGTATTTTAAGTACATTTTCCTAAATGCTTTTTAGATTCTAGCCTGACACCAGTTTCAGAATCATAATGAAATTTAATTAGAATAAAAACCCGTACTTTAAAAGGGCTCATTCACTGCTGCTGGTTTATTTTCACTTTAACAGAGAGACTCTAAAGAGCTGGCAATATTTATCCTAGAGTTTTGGTTTAAAAGGCTACTAAAAGCCAAACATTCTATTTTAAACTCCTTAAATTAAAAACATATGATATATTTCTGAACATAACAAATGAAGCTATTTAAGAAAACATTCTAAACCCAAAGATATTGACCAAGCACATTTTCTTCATTGACCAATCTTAAGAAAATACCTTCATCAACACTCATCACTATTATTCATTTTTCCTGTGTTTAAGTTTCCAGTCACTACACTGCAAAGTATAGTAATATTCACTACCAGTATCTACAGCAGTTTTTTTCAAAATTTCAAATGATAAATCACAGAATACATTTGGAATCCATAAAACCTATAGCTCTTATACGAACTGCTTAGTTATCTAAAAAAACCCATAAATAGGTTAAAAAGGATTCATTTAAGTATTTTTAAATCACCTGTTTTAGCAGACAGACCCATCAGTCATTCTGTATTTGATTATTTTAGTGCTAACACCGTGAATAATGTTCTTGTGTTTTTTGTTAAAGCTCTGAGCCCTCTAACCTCCCTGAGTTGCTTCTTCTTAATCTCTAACTCCCTACTGTTCCAGCACATGAATCTGTACTCTTATCCAGCTTAAATGCCATGTCTCCTCTTAATGATTGGTTGTTCTTGTTTACATATTTCCAGATAATTGTTACCACCAGAGTGACTTGTATTTGCCAGCAGTTGTCTGCAATCAATTTTTCTACATTTAGACCATTGTTTGTATGCATGCAAGTGGCCTAATGTTTTGAAACATTACTAAGAATCAATTTCACCAAATGGTGGTCAAGTATTTTTTCAAGCAGCTCACAGAACAGGCCTTGATTATGTGTAGGAAGCTAACCAAGTCAAGGTTGCTGGTTTGCAGCTGTTCCTTCCTCTCTGCATAGCTCTGGAATACAGACCTTCCAAAACCATGAGGCAGAAAAAGAGGAATGCTTAGCTCAGCAAGGTCTTTGCACAAGAATATCCATTGAAAGATAAAACTAACTATAAATTTAAATTTTGAGTATCTTCCCAGGAATTAACACATCTTCCCACTGGCTTTCAAAAAGTTAAAGGAACTCAGGGGGCAATACTAGTGGGACAAAGGAACTTCAGACTCAGATTATAATTTGCAAATAATTATGGAGCTACATCAATGCAGAGGGAGCCCAAGGAGAAGCATACCTGGTACTTATGGCAGAATTTCAAGATAAAAGATGCCATTACTTCTTCATGTACCCCCTAGCCCAGAAATGAAAAATGCTTCAAGAGCATCCTGTGTAGCTATTAATATTCATACTTAATGGGAAGTAGACATTCCTGCTGAGTAGTAGATGGATTAAAAAGGTAGATCTCAATTTTCACTATAAAGCTTCTTTATTATGACAGAAAGAATTCCTCCAGTGGCATTAGTGTGTTATTTTTATTTCAGCAGCTGGTTAAGAAAAGCCATTACCCAATTTAGAAGAGCATTTTTACTGACTTACTAGACACTTGTTTAAAATAGAAATAGTGCTAGAATAGCAGAAGAAAAAATACTTCATCCAAAGTACTTCATCCTTATCTTTTGTCTGTAGCATTCAGGCTCCCAAATACCTCCAAAATTTAGTAGGAATTAAGTTATAAATCCAGTAGATCACTTCTAGAGTATATACCTGAAATGATGAAAATGCAAGTTAATATCTCAGCAAGGTATCTGTGAACTTACAAAACTGGTACCTCAAGAGTAACTGTTTTGTACTGTCTATACCCAGAAGCACAAGCATCAGTTTATACTCATTTCCTGTTCAGAAGGTAGAGCTCATGATCCCAAAGAAAAAATACCTTATAGCATATACAGAAAATGAACTCTGCAGAACACAGTTGAATCCCTATACATAGTCTGCAATTTAAACTCTTTGATTAAAAACCATTAGCCATTTTCTTAACATAAGCGACTGAAGAGACGAAAAAGTTATTTACCTAGATGTAAAAAGATTACCTATGAAATGACAAATCAGTGATACTGTCCATGAGTTTAGCAGTATGCAAAAAAAGCAAATACTTGCATATTTTAAACAATCTTCAGATTTTCTGGTGATCTTTTTTTTTTAAAAAAAAAACAGTCTGCAAATCTTATACAGGTCACTGAATTTCCCATCCAGTTTTAATGGAAAACACAGTTTCTGCAAAGCTCTTTAAACACCTGTTAAAAGAATAAACTACTGGCGTAGTCTCAGGTTTTAGTGAAAAAGTAGATATCAAGTTTCAAGTCAACAATGTTATTTGTACTTCTTTTCTCTTACACCTAACATTCTTTCACTGATTTCCCTGATGGAGCCATCTCCCAACTATGCATTTCCCAGATGAACACCTGCATTACATCATAGAAAATGTAGTCTACCTGGGTAAACTAGTCTACATGAATGAAGCAACTAGGCACTCAAATGACGGCTTCTGCGTCGTATACTATCAAGTGCTGTTCATTGTTAAATTCAAGCAATATGAATAAGTGTTTTAAACTGCAAGCTGCTATGCAGGAGTCTTATATTCTCAGCCTGCTACTGAGGGTATTCAGCTTTTTTTTTTCAGGAAGGCCATTTGATTTAAGGAGTCAGTATGATCCCATAAATTGCTATGTTTTTTAATGAATCCTGAAAAATAAAAAGAATACTTGTCACTTCATGGTCTGCAGTAACTGCGAGCATTATGCACCGCACTACTTGCAAAAAAATTAACCGGTACAGATGGCAAACACCAGTCTTTTACAGACCTTTTTAACACTCGGGCAAACACAAGCGTTAGTAGCGTTCAGTTTACTCACCACGGGTCATGTCACGGAGCCCTTCATCTTGAGCTACCAGAGCGGTTCCAAGCCGGACCTGTGAAGTGAGTCGGCTGCGTGGAGCTCACACCAGGCTACAACCAGCCCACACACAAACACGTCCACAGCTCCCGCGCGACCAGCGAGCCAGCACACGTCGGACACCCCACGGGACGGGAGTCCACCCCGCTGCCCAGCGGCCGTAGATACCGTAGTGTCTCCAATAAACAGGAAATTTAGGTCGCATCTTACTGAGCTACCTCAAGGACTTGTTGCAGGAACACGTGGGTTCAGCCACCCCAAAACTTACCCCAGAAGACCAGCACCTCGACAGCAACAGCCTAGCTTCGCCCATTTCAGACCGCCTCTGAGGCAGGAGCCCAGGCCAGGCCACTCAACCCCACATGGAGCCGCCCATAAGTACCTTCTACCTGCCCTCCGAGGCGCCTCTGCTGCCTCCCAGCAGCCCTCAACTTCCGCGGAGCTCCGGTGAAAGGCGGGCGTCACTCTCTTCCCCCAGGAAAGGCTCTTGAGGCAGGCCAGCCCCCACCTTTCTGTGGACGAGAGTAGCTGCTTCAGCCGTTACTATACTTTTCAGCTGCAGGGCACAGTTCTAACCCACCCCCGCCGGTTTTCCCAGCGGAGGTGACCGGGTTGAGACCGCGACGGCCCCACCCCTGCATTCCATTCCTTCCATGACGTCAGAGAGGGGCGCCACCCGCCACGCTCCCCCTTCCCACCAGGCAGGAAAGGTGCTCTCAGACTTGCACGCGTGATGTCGGGGAAAAAGAAGGCGACCAACACATCAGTACAGGGTCTCTACTCCAGGGGCGCGCGCACCATCCCCCACTTACGCAGGAATTAAGTTTTCCTCGGGCCGTTCTATTTACGTTTATGGCGTCGATTTGCATAAGACTCCGCCCCCACCGTGGGCGAGCAGCCGGTACCGCCCCTTGTGGCCATGTAAAGGAAGACGGGGCGTGACCCAGGAGTGGCTCGCGGCCTTTCTGGTGCCGTTTATACGGTCTACCCACTTCCGCTATCCGCTTAGAAGCGGTGCTATCATGGCGGACCGTGGTCGACTCCCTTTCCCCGCTAAGCGCCTCTGCTGCAGACCTGGCTATGGCTCGGCCAGCAGGTCGGGCCAACGGGCGGGCGGCATTAGCCTCAGCAGCGGAGTGCTCTGCGCCGGACCCTCCTCTGCAACTGCTACTGTAGCTGCTGCCACTATGGGGCTGCTACCGCTCGGCAAGACCCAGAGCCCCGAGTCCCTGCTGGACATCGCGGCTCGCAAGGTGGCGGAGAAGTGGCCTTTCCAGCAGGTGGAAGAACGGTTCGAACGGATCCCAGAGCCGGTGCAACGCAGGATTGTCTACTGGTCTTTCCCCCGCAGCGAGAGGGAAATCTGCATGTACTCCTCCTTCAACACCGGCACTGAGGATCTTACCACCGCCCCCGGGGGGGCCGCCGGCGGTACCGCGCACGGTGGGGGCGCGGATACCGCCGCCGTCGACGAGAACCGCCTGCCCTTTCGCCGGGGCATCGTTCTGCTAGATGGCGGCTATGTCGATAATGTCCTGCAAGTCGGTGAGTTACCGGCCGGAACCGCGTTGCGGAACCGGGCCACGGCCACCTGGGTAGGGCGCTGCTGGTCTCCTCAGACGCGGGTCTGCCCCTGACGCGTCACCCACCTATTATCGGGGGAGCCGCCTCTTGCTACGCGGCCCAGCGGCCGGAGCCACCCCACTTTCTTGGTGTGTGCTACTCCCCCCCTCCTCCCGCTCTCCCCGCGGTGCGGCCTTTACTCTCAGGCTGTAATTCGGGCCGGGCAACTTCCTCTACCAGTCTCCTCCTCCTCAGATCCTGAACACGGATTAACTCCTTCGCTCTGCTCTGTGACGTATTCATGACGCCTGCCGCCAACGGCCGGCCCGGTCTCTGACAGGAGGGTTGGGCACGCTGCCCTTTGCCTGTCCCTTTAACTTTCCCGACGCGTTGTGCCTGCTCTATGTAACCCAGAGCGTGTAATCCCGTTTGGCTCTGCTTCCTTCTAGCTCCCCACATTTGGCAATCCGAGTCATCACCATACCCCGAGCCACAATAGCAAGGAGATGCCTCCGCTTCCCCCCCCTTCACAACCGCTGGTTGAAATGAATCAGCAGAAGGGGAACGACGGGGGAAGAGGGCGGGAGGCGCCTCGATCCAAAATTAAGAATTAAAAGAGGGTGTGGGCCCCCAGGAGTGGGTGTGTGGTGCGGGGAAAGCTGCAAACAAAGGCATTTTTAGGGCGGCGGCGAGCCAGAGCGTGGAGGCGCGATTTGCTCAGGCGTCACCACTGGGGGCAGCGGGGAAAGTGGATGTGACGGCGGGGAGATGCTGCAGCTTGGGCGCGGAGGGGCTCACGGATTACTTTAAGATGAGCCCCTGCGTGACAACGGCGAGGTGAGGAGAAAATTGTTGCTCTTTCTTCTTCTGGAGCAATACTTCCCTCCCCCCTTCCGCTGCTGTTCCCGCACGAAGCGACCGCCGCATTCCACTGTTTTTTCCCCTCTGCGAGCTGGTGCCCCTGGTTAATTCCTTTCTACCTCTGTTTAAAGGGCACCGGGGCACCGGAGGTTGGCACTTTCCACCCCTACGGGGCGGGGGGGGGGGGGCGGTTTTGCCTTGCCATGTGTCTGTGTGTGTGAGTGAGAGCTACTACCCCCACCCGCAAGCAGGCCCCGTTGGGGGGGGGGGGGGCGGGTGGCTCTGTGGGGAAGGGGTTTATGGCTTCCCCAGGAAACTTTCGCTGAGGGTGCTGCTCTTGCACTTTGTGCGGCCCGGACACATTACTGTACGCATCGCTATGCGCATTGCCGTGCGGTGGTGCCTCTCGCTGGAGGCGGCGACTGGACACTTTCTTCTCATTTTAACGTTTATGTTCTCATTGGTTCCCCTACCATGCTACCCCAGTGGTTAAAAGCAGCACTAAGCTTGTGCAAAACTGGTGGAGGAAAGAAGTGCATTGGAAGCCCTGTTGAACACTGCACAGTGTGAAGGAGTCCATTTTCAGGACAAAAATTACTTCCCTTTCTGGTAAAGAGACATTTAACGGAGTTTTATGCAAGCCTGTCTGGGATAGAATGCTTTGGCTTTCTCAACTGCTTGCACTGGGGGAGATTACAGCTTATCAACAAGGCTTGCTTTCAACAGTAGCCTTTTTTGATGTGGAAGGATTGATTTGGGTTGCTCACTTCCTAGAGTCCTCCTACAGGTCTGCCTAGAGGATTTTGGCTGTCAGACTCTTTTAAGATATGCATAAGTGAGAGACTGAGTCCTTAAGCTGTACATAGCATGGTACTTTACCTCTTGGTTGTCTCCTGCTAGAAAGGATCCTGCATGACCTCCAATACTAATTAAAGCATCTAGTTTCCTTCCTAACTTCTGCTGGTAGTCTTTATTGTACATCTTTATCTGGGCTTTTAAACTAAACACTTCACCTTCCTGAAATGAGGACATTTCTTAGTCTGTTGTCTTTCCTGCTCCATTGCTGTGAGTCTTCTAAAATTAAATGCCTCCTTTCTGTCAAATTATATTTTAGGCTGATCACAGGTGTTTAATGTGATACTTTTGTGAACTGACCATGATTTTATGCAAGCTAGGTTTAATAAAGTGCCAGCTTGAACTCTTGTCCCCTTAGTGAATGAAGAGCAGTCAGGTATATCAGTCCTTCAGGTTTTATACCAATTAATTTTTCATGTCTGTCTTCATTTTAACCCCTTCACTTCTACCTAAACTTCCTCTGCTATTTTGAAGGCATACAGTTGGAGAAACTGGCTGTTCAGAGCAGCATCCTGAGCTATATGCAGTTTTGTTGCTCACATGAAGCTAACAACTAGGGAAAAGAACAATCCCCATGAGTAATGCAAGAGATTCTTTAAACACAGTCAAATAAAACAAAAGCATTTTGTTTTGAAGCTTGGCTAAGCTATATTCAGTGTAAGAAGTACTATCCCAGGAAGGCTGAAGGGTAATAGGACCTGAGTAAGGGAAGAGGAGAGTAGCAGTACTTGTACACTTCTTTCATCTAAATGAAATTCTTAAATTATTTCATGTGCTATTGGTGGATGTATGTACTTTAATTATCATGCTTACACAAATACAAGATTGTGACACAGATTCAGGTTAGTCTAAAAAAAGTATTTACATTACATTTTATTTGTAACCAAGTATGTTTTGTCTTTAATCTGGGGAAGACTTTTTTTTTTTTTCCTGTGTCAAAAAGTCAAAAAGTATTTTTGTTGGAAAGGCATTTAAGAGCCTGGGTATTTTGCGTCCTACAGTTGAGTGAGCTTCCTCAAACCTGGCAAACAAAACACAGTGGGATTTATGGTTTTTAGTGGAACAGACAGCTCACAGTGGATGTTCTCATCGCAACTCTGGGGTTGAGTGAAAAACAGTCTATCACCATAAAACAGAACTTACCTAGTTCTTTGCTTACAAACTTGCTCACAAGTTCAGGATTTTGCAGAACTGGTTAAGGAATCCTGACTTTTACTTGCCATCCTTTCCAAAGTCCTCCAGAAGCATTATGAAAATACCTTCACACCAGCTTAAGGTAAGAATGCTGTCTCTGGGTGCATGGACAGAAGCTGCTTGCTGTAATTTCCTCTTTGGACCTTCATCTTTCACTTTCCCAAAAGACAGCAGGTAAAGTCCTATAGTTTCCTTTCCAGTCTCTGTTGGGAGACAATTTTGTTGTTGGAGCAATTTTTGTAGAGTGATGAATGTGCCACTAGCTGTGCCTTTGCATAGTTTTTGTTGCTGCAATAGGTGTGAAGTTATACAAAGTTGTTTGACCTAGTTGAGAAGTCTAAGACAACGCTCAGGTTTTTAATTTTGAAGATATGAGGAAGAGGTCATAGTCGGTTCAGATAACTACTACTATTATAATAGTTTTGTTTTATCCACTTTGGTGTTATTTGAATTCAGGTCAGTGAGTTCCTGTCAATTTCTGGTGGGTTAACCTTGGCTGGCTTCCAGGTATCCACCAAAGCCTCTCTATCACTCCCCTCAGCAGCTGGACAGGAGAGAGAAAATATAATGTAAGGTTCAAGGGCAGGGAGAGATCACTCACCAATTACTGTCACAGGCAAAACAGACTTGACTTGGGGATATTAGTTTAATTTATTACCAAACAAATCAGAGCAAGATAATGAAATATAAAAAACAAATCTTAAAATACCCTGAGACAAAGTTAAAATTTATCAGGGTAGAAATCCATTTGGATTTAGGTGAAATGTGCTGCTTTGAGCTTGCTAAATATGCTGTTTAGTCTGGTAACTGCAGCACTAGCAAAACTACCCCAGCTAAGGAGAAAAGAATGCAAATTTCCACACTAAAGAGATAAATAAGAAAGACTCCTTGGACCTTGAAACAGACAGGGCAGAGTGACCCAGGAGTTCTTTCTGTACTTTCTGACAAAAACTGAGTACAAGTGTAACTAGCTGTAAGTGTAACTCGAAATCAACAGAATGAATATGCATGAACCTATTGTGAAATTCTATGCATATGGAAATTAGTAAGGGTAATAAAAAAAGATTGGGAGTTCTCAGAAGTGTGCATGTCCATTGAAGGGCAATGAGTCCCCACATGCATCCATGTGAATAAACATGCTGTTCCCTACAAATCTTTATTAGAATTGTGGAATTTGATTTTTCATCCACGTTTCAACCCAACCCCACCAACCCCTTTTTCCCATGCTCATCTTCACTCCCAAGTTCTCTACCTATTTCTCCCAAGCAGCACAGGGGGATGGGGAATGGGAATTGTGGTCAGTTAACCACACATTGTCTCTGCTGCTCCTTTCTTCTCATGCTCTTTCCCTACTCCAGAGTGGGGTCCCTCCCATGTGAGACAATCCTTCGCAAACTTCTCCAGCATGGGTCTTTTCCATGGGGTGCAGTTCTTCAGGAATAGACTGTTCCAGTTTGGGTCCCCCATGGGTGTCACACAGGTCCTGCCAAGAGCCTGCTCCAGCATGGGCTCTCCCATGGAGTTGCAGGTTCCTTCAGGGCACATCCACCTGCTCTGACATGGGGCTGTCCATGGGCTGCAGAGTGGATCTCTGCTCCACCATGGGCTGCAGGGGGACATCCTGCCTAACCAGAGTCTTCATGGGCTGCCAGGGAATCTCTGTTCTAGAACCTGGAGCACCTCCTACCCCTCCTTCTCCACTGACCTTGGTGTCTGCAGAGTTGTTGCTCTCATATATTCACTCCTCTCTCCCAGCTGTTGTGCAGTAGTTTTTCCCCCTTCTTAAATATCACAGAAGTGATACCACCATTGCTGCTTGGCTTGGCTCTGGCCAGCAGTGGGTCTGTCTAGGAGCTGGTTGGCACTAGCTATGTTGAATATGGGTGAAGCTTCTGGCATCTTCTCACAGAAGCCACCCTTGTAACCCTCTCTTTTACCAAAACCTTGCCACAAAAATCCAAATACAGAGTTATGCTGTGCAGGTGGCAGATTTAGATCATCCAGCAGTATCTTTAAATGTATCCATCTTTAAAGATAAAATTGTGTGCAGACTAGATGTGACTCATGAAGTTACTTTCACCACATATTTTCTGCTAAATGCACCCCAGAAGATCTTAAAGTGCATCAAGTGCTTGGATAGACTTCCATCAAGTTGAATCTGTTATAGAGTTAGAATGTGAGTATTTGGTCTGTTTTAGCTCAGAACACACTGGCAAAAACAAGAGACACAAAACTGACTATTCTGAGTCTTTAAGAGATACCCTTTAATAGTATCTTCTCATAAATAACACTGTACCAGGTTGTTGTGGTTTGACACTGGCCAAATGCCAGGCACCCACAAAAGTAATTTGCTCATCCTCTCTTGCTCTCAGCTGGGCAAAGGAGAGGGAAAAAATTTACAAAGGGCTCATAAAATGAGATGAGGACTGGGAGAAAACACTCTAAGGGCAAAACTGGTTCAAATTTAAATGTATCAAGTAAATTTATTATTAACAGTCAGAAGAGGATAATGAGAAGTAAAATAAGCCTTTAGAACACTTTTTTTCCCCCCCTCAGCCCTACCCTCTTTCCCACCAACAGCGCAGTGAGACAGTGTGGGGGATTTGGTCAGTTCGTCACCCAAGATCATTTTCTGTTTGCTCAGGGAGAGGAGTCTTTGCTATGCTGTGGAGTCCCTCCCATGGGAGACAGTTCTCCATGAACTTCTCCAGCATAGCTCCAATCTCACGAGCAGCAGTCCTACCAAAACTGCTGCAACATGACTCCCACTCCCATGGGCAAACAGTCTTTCCAAAACTGCTGTGGTGTGTGTCACTCATCCATGGAGTGCAGTCCTCTAAGGATAGGCTGCTCTAGTTTGGAAGCAAGACCCCTCTCTGTGTCTCTGGAAGCAGGGGCCCTCTCTCTCCATTTGGGTCTTCCACTGGATCACAGCTTTTTCTGGCATCCACCTGCTCTGTTGTGAGTACTTCTCTCATGGGCTGCAAGTAGATCTCTGCATGCCCTGTGGACCTCATGGGCTGGAGCACCTCACTTATGAGGAAAACCTGAGGGACCTGGGCCTGTTTAGCCTGGAGCAACAAAGGTAAAAGCAAAACTGAACCCTGTGCTGTTTATTATGAAGATGCCACAGACAGTTGAGATTTAGACCTTATATTTGTAAGAAAAAGGTGACATTCACTTCATTAGATGCAGTGGTTGTGAACTTTTTGAAATCCTTCCACTTTTAATTGCTAAAAACTTGAAATACCTTCCTGATGATTGTAAGATTTTTAATATCTTTTTGCATTCTGGTTATTCTGAATACAATTTGGTGCATCCTGATTAAACCTGCTTTAATTTGATGCATGTGGAGAGAGTGAAAGGAACTCAAAGGTGAAAAAGGCATCTGAAAGTTGTAATAACTTCAATTAACTTGGTCCTTTAGGAAAAAATGTGTTTCCTCAGAAAATGGAATGAAGTATGCATGTGCTATACCTTGTTCATCATTTGAACTTAGCTATACCTGAAATAAAATATGAAACTTTGAATTGTACCATAATTGGCAGGGGTTTTTAGAGTGAAAAATATAGCTGGTGAAGAGAATCTGTGGCTTTTAATCAGTTCAGTGAAAGTTATGCTGTTCTCGAGCTGTTGACAGCATTCAAAATTGATGTACATCTACCCTGTTAGACTTATATCGGCCTACCTAGTATTTCATTTAAAGCAGGAACATGATCTACAAGAAAACCTTCATTAACCCTGTGTGCCAGTGGTGATTTTGCTGCTCCTCTTGCTAATGCTCTTGCTTTTCGCAATAGCACTTAGCATGAAGATAGCCTATTTTTGACACTCTGAGGTTAATTAAATTTATCATGCTGTTTACACAGACTAATTTTGAAGGCTATCACCAAATAAGTGTGGGAAAGAAAAAAAAAGTCTGAGTATATTGAAATGCTTATGTGTTTTGGAGGCTTTCTTCCATTATAAATACAGAATCTACTTCCCAGCTTTCATTTTCTGCATGTAGTAATAGGTTTTCCATATATCTACAGCTGTTTATCGTGTGAACAGCTTACAAAAGCTCAGGCTTTCCAGAGCTAAGGTAAGTTGGCCTCTGGGTGAAGCAAAGACATTCAGTAGGGTGAAAAAGGTATGGAATTTCTTTTTCCCCCCAGAAGCACAAGCTTAAAGGCAGCAGGCAACATGAGCTCAAATCAGAAGCACATCTGTAAATTTAATTGTCCTGATTGTGGTGTTACTGAAAAGCAAGAATGTAAAGATGTTCGATGGGGTTCCACGGATGGATTTGGGGTGAATATAAGCGAGATCTCTGTTGGTTGCTCTTGGGGGATGAGGTTTATTCAGGATGCAGAAAGGCCCTGCCTTGTGTTGTGTAGCAGCACATGGCTGGGCCTGAGGTGATGGGGGAGGGGAGAGACAAAGGGGGGAGCAGGGACTCTCGGAGGAAGTTCCAGGAGGAGAGGGGAAGATCCAAGAGGGCATCTGGCCCCCCAGAGACCCCTTATCAAGGGGGGCTTCGAGGTGGGCTGGAACAGGACTTGGGTCAATGGGGTCACAGACACTTGATGTTTCAGGGGAGGGTTACAGGTGTGGGGTGAACCATACATTCTGGGGGGTGAGATGGAACAGTCAATTTGACTTTTGGACCCCTCTGTAAGTGAGGGTATTGTCCAGCCAGTAGGGGGTGATATATTCATCCTGGCTGTACTATTGTGGTTCTTAATCATATTTATCTACCCTTCCCAACACAAGAATTTATTTTTACCTTATTGTCTTTAAGGATGTTAACATTTAGAAAATAAAACTGTATGCTGCATTTTGTGTTGTAAAAAAATGTTGTAATGCACAGAGAATAATTCTGTTAAAATAGAGGGGAGGACAAATTATCTGATTTGTCTTGTTGAGGAATGGAGGGGTCACTAGGGCTAAACTAGATTAATTAAACCCTGGAGCTCTTGACTTTTCCTGAATTTGGCATTATGTGGTAGTGTTATGGAAATACTCATTCAAATAAGTGACCCTTGCTGTTAGTAAACCAGTATCTTGATATGCTTGCTTTTGTAATACTCCTTCCACAGCCATAGTACCTCTTATTTTTCATGTGTTATTACTTAGATAAACTTAAAGGAATGCTACTTATCTCCCCCTTAATTTGCCAAGATGAACAGCTGCATTGCAGGGGATCAACACGAACAGGGCAACATTCTAGAGGTGGGGGAACCCCAGGAAACACTGAGACCCATGTGGAGCTGGCAGCTTGTCCTAGAGTAGCTGCCTCAGCATGGGTGGAGCCAGGAGTGACTGCTCCCAGTCTCATAAGGAGTCCCTAGGGAGCAGGAGCAACTAGGGCATGGCCCAGCAGTAGAAGGCCCTTCCACTGGTGGCTGAGTGGGAGAATCAAAGTACACACAACCCAGCAACTTGGCACCAGTCTGTGACCATGTAGGAGAAGCTAGCAGAGGCAGCAGACAGGCACAGTAGTTGGTGCAGAAGGGCACAAAGAGTCCCCATCATCCCCAGTCTCAGTAGCATACGCTCCCTCAAGTGTGATTTTGACACATCACAGTGCTCATTCCCCTGTAGCTGCTGGAGTCATTGCACCAATTTTGTCAGAGGCTTCTACCCAGACAGACCTTCTGATGGTCGCAGGTTGTCAGGAGTTCCTGATGCCATGAGGCTGGGGCTGACAGTCATCCCTTCTGCAGAAGGTGTGTTGTTGATGAGCTGTGTCACCAGGTCAAGGAGTTACGTGAGGAAGTAAAGCTGGCTGTGCTGCATTTGTGAGAATGAGCGAGAAATTGATAAAGTATTCTCAGAGGCGCTAGTCTCAGGAGTCTCAAACCTCCATTGCAGTGGAGAGGCAGGTAGGCTCAGAACCATGTCAAGCACTAAGGCAAAGGTCTGTTGAACATGCAAGCTGGAAGCTGGTCGCTGCTCATCCAAGGAAGAAGGCTCCTCCTCCTAAAACTTAGTGTTGACAAGGTTTATGTCTTGGTTTAAGACAATTAAGACAGCTATCTTATTAATCACCTCTGTTGGAATCTGCCTGCATCTGTCTTGCCACTTCACCCATAGAAACTGAATTCCCTGGGCAGGTCCCTCGACCTTACTTTGTTTGATAGAAAAATCCACTTGCAGGAGAATCTGGATTATTCCCTTTCCCAAAAACTTCCTCTGCTGTGTTCCCCCATACAATGATGTCATCAATCTACTGCAAGTGTTCTGGAGCCTCACCCTTTTCCAGTGCACTCTGAATCATTCCATGGCAGATAGTGGGACTGTGTTTTTACCCCTGGGGCAGTCGGTTCCAGGTGTAATGGACGCTCCTCCAGGTGAACATGAACTGTGGCCTTCACTCTGCTGCTGAAGGAAGGGAGAAAAACTCATTAGCAATATCAGTAGTGCCATCACTTTGCTGCCTTGGACTCCAGTTCACACTGAAGTTCTAGCATGTCCGGCAGCAGCACTCAGTGATGGTGTGACTTCATTCAGGCCACAATAATCCACTGTCAGTCTCCACGCTGTAAGACTTACACACAGGCCATATAGGGCTACTGAAAGGTGAGAGAGTCTTGCTGACCATTCCCTGACTCTCCAGTTCACGGATCATCTTGTGTATGGGAATCATGGATTCTCAGTTTGTTCAGTATTACCAATGATGCACTGTGGTGGTGGCAACCTGTACCTCTGCTGTTCTTTGACCCTCATCAGTTCTACAGCAGACTGGTCCTCTCAGAGACCAGGCAATGTGTTCAACTGTCTACTGCCTTCTGTCTCCACAGGAAGCTATCCCAAAAGGCCACCTGAGTCCTTTTGGGTCATTGAAATAACCACTCCTGAGGTAATCTATGCCAAGAATACATGATGCCTCTGGACCAGTCACGATGGGGTGTTTGTACCACTCCTTCCTGGTCAAGCTCACCTCAGCTTCCAACAGTTAACTGCTGAGAATCCCCTGTCACTCCAGCTATGGAAACAGGTTCTGCCCCCACATGTCCCAGTGGTACAAGTATATATTTATGCCAGTGTCAACCAAAGCCTTGTATTTTTGTGGTTCATATGTGCCAGGCTGTCAGATCCATTCAGTCCAAGAGACATGATTTTCCCTGGCCTCTATCTGGCTAGAGGCAGGGCCCCTCTCGTTCTGGGTATTGTAACTTCTCTGGTCATACATTCTGGAGGTCCCTTCAAGGGGATCAGACATGTCATCCTCCCTTCTGTTATACGTAGTAGCTCAGTCACAGGAAATTGGAGCTACATTCATTCTGGTGGAGCTCCCTTCATTAATAGTTTCCTCCTTTAGCTTACACACCTGTGCTGCTAGGACAGAGGTGGGTTTTCCATCCCATCTTCTCATGTCTTCACCATGCTCACACAGGAAAAACCACAGATTGCCTCGTAGGATGTACCCCCTCTCCCTAACTGGGGGACATCTGTTTCTGATAGCAGGGGCTCTGGTCTGTACTGACAAAACTTGGAGAAAGTCCTCTTTAAGCTCCTTTCTGAGTTTCTGATGGCTTTCTGCAATCTTCTCTTCCCATTTCCATATATGTTCAGTCAAGTCTGTTTGCACTGTGGAAACTTCGGCTCGTGTTGGGGTGTGGACAGTATCTTTGTATGTCCGGAATCTCCTTGTCATAGTGCTCACCCTCTTGTTTCCCTCGTTCCATTGCAGCATCGCTAGGAACTGAGAGTAGACTTGTGTCCCAAGTCATGCAAGTTTGAGCCACATCAGTATTGTATTTTCCCAGGTCTGGACTCTTAGTGGGTTGGTCGTTGTTTGAGAAAAGGATAGTTATCACAGCCAGTTCTCGCAAGCATTGGATTCCTTGCTCCATGGTTTTCCAAGGGCTTTGGTGCAGCTGGAGATTTCTGGGCAAAGGTATCTCTCCTTCACACTTGTTAAGAGTCACATCCAGAGGCTGAGAGGTTCTGGCAATCCCCTGGTCAATACCCACATCATGTGACAGAGATTCCAAGTGCCTCACTTCAGTACTGTCCAAAATTGTACTATGTCTTGGTTTGAAAAGACAGGAGTCTGTGAAGGAAGGCAAGAGCCTCCTGTGAAATGGAAAAGGAAAACCCCCTCCCTCCAAATTACCACAATTTCAGAATTAAAATGCTCTTAGGCCAAGATATGGGAATGAGGATAACAGATCTTTACTAAGAAAAAAACTAAATTTAAAAAAATGTAATTAGTACAAACAAAACTACTGATTGAGTCAGAAACCTGACACCCTGAGGAGTCAGGGTGTTGGTAATAGTCCAATTAAATGGTGGCTGTTCCTCCTAGAGAGGCAGATGAAATGCTGCTGAAGCAGTGGTCTGTAGAAGGGTGTAGTTTTCTCTGAAGGTCTGGTGATAGAGTAGATGGGCCTGGTCTTCCTCTGGGAATCTAGCAGAGAAGAAAGCTGCTCCTCTGGGAATCCAGTGAAGGGGCTGCTCTGATGTCCCAAAAAATGCTGATTTTATTCAGGTAGGGATGCTTGGCTCCTCCCTCTGGGTGGAGCATCTCACAATGGGATGATGTAACTTTACCAGTCATGCAGTGAGTCATTTAATGGCCTATTAACAGAAGATATCTCCCCGGAGGGAGACATTGCTCTTGGAAGAGATAAGAAAACTGCCCAACAGGAGATACCTGCCCCACCTCCAACAGATGGCAAATAGAATACATGCTTATCTTACAAGCCAGGACATACCATTAGCTGCAGTGTCCCAGACTCCAATCAACCAGCTCAATATAGACTCATTGGGTCATTGGGTGAGGTCTTTCCTCAGATTGCAGAGACTTTCTAAGGACAAAGATTCAGTGATTATTTCTGGTTCTGTGAAGGTCCTGCCTCCCCATCATCATCCACCAGGCAAATGGGCTTGTGTTTTCTCCTCTGGACAGAGGCAACTGCTATTGGCTTAGGCTGCTCTTCTGGTTTAACTGCAGCCTGAGCGACCATGGTGTTTGCTGATTTGTTCTCCTTCTCCTCTGGCTGTAGTTAATGCTGTACAGTAATGAACAGCATGCAATAAGCATTAGCCAGGGCCCAGCATACTGCAATGAGCTGCCTCTCTTTGGAGCTGCCACTGCAATTTTCTTTCAAATATTCTGCTACCTTAGCTGGGTTCAGTATTTGTTCAGAGGGGAATGTCCAAACTATTGGGGCAGAGTATTTCTTCAAAATCTGGCCCATTTCCTTCACATCCCATGCCACTCAGGATTTTCTACCACTCGGGCAGATCTCTGGGCAATCTCCATGGAAATCTCAGTCTGATTCTAAATGTGCTGTAGACCATAAAGAGGAGACATAGCAGAATTAGCAACAAAAGTACAGTGTCTTGACCATCCAGAGGGAACTGAACATTCTCAAAAGGTGATGTGTCAGACCTGAGGGGGAGAAGGAGGTGAAAGTTGGGGAAAAATAATTCCCTGCTTTTCTCCCATGAGGCTGGGTGTGATTATTAATAAACCCCCAGAAGTAGCAGCTGAGACCAGGACAGGCAAACAACAACAAATACACATCCCAAATGATCTTCATTGCCTCTGATATTATCTATTCATAAGCTGATATCACAGAGAGTATCAACAAAACAATCTTGGTTTGTGTCCCTGGTCCAAAAAAGAGCTTTATCTTGGGGAAATTGTACCATATATATGAAGAAGTATACAAGCTTAGGTGCCACAGCTCCATGACTAGACTGAGCAGCATAATGATCAATGAGTTCTGTACACAATACACAAATGTTTTGGTTGAAATTTGTTGTATCGTGTTGCAACAGAGTTCATCATGTCTAGAGAGAGTGCAGCTGCCAGTGCCGGGCATGGGAACAAAACAAGACGGGTCTTTGTTTCATAAAGCTAGAGAATCCATTTATTACCCTCAAGGAGGAGGGGCGGGATGAAGACAAAAAGATCGGGCAAAGGCAGGGTCATGGGGTTTGTATAGGACATCACAGGGGTGGAGTTAAGTTTTAGGTCAAGGGAGGAGTTATTAGCAACACAAGGAGGGTAAAAGCAAATTCCCGCCTCTTTGGAACGTGGGCACTTGACACGCCTATTCCTCGCAGCCCCCCAAATCACCAGTCTAGCCCAGATATATGGGGGCCTTGAGGGAAGGCGGATCAGGAGCTGGGCAAAGATTCCAAAAGAGGCTCCGATTCCCTGATGTGGTTGTCCAAGCTGTTTGTTCCATGAGATGAAGGGGAAAAGACAGCGAACCAGGAAGGGACAGAGCCTTATCTAGGCTTAGGACAGGGAGGGCTTTTTGGCCCTCCACCAACCCCACTGGGGCAGGAAGGAGGGGATCATACTATCAGGTCCAAGTTACAGGGGTCTCTGTGGAGAGGGAACAACCATTGCCCGAGAGCAATGCAACACCTCCCCCTTTTTTGTTTAACAAGGTTACAGGAATTCACTAGGTTCAATTTAACCCTGAGTATGGGTTTCCTACCACCTACAGTTGGCGGCGTAGTCAGATCTCTGTAGGTTTGCCAACTCTATGTGGTTGACTTCTGAGGTAGAAGGTATGAGACCCTTGATAGCTTTGAAAATCAAGTGACGTAGGATCCCGAACACCAAGGTTAAGAGGAACAGAATAACAAGAAGTAACAAAATTGATCTAACAATAGAAGTCCACCACCCTGTGAATCCCCAGCCCTTGAACAGTTCTTTGAACCAATCCTCGGATTCTTGCTTCACTTGTCCAATCAGGCTGTTCATGCTTCGAAGGGCAGCATGGACGTTTGGAGCTTTTGCGGTCAGGTTCATGCAACAGAGTCCTTCAAACTCCTGGCATTCATGTCCATGCAGCAACAAAAGGAAATCTATAGCAGCACGGTTTTGAAGCGTGGCCTGTCTGGTAATTTACTCTTCTAGGAGAGAGCTGATGGTGGCAGACGTTAAGTTTGCCTGTTTGACTACCCAGCACTCTAGGTGGCCCAATTCACCTAGAGCTTTTGTTGCTGCGACCCACAGAAGGAACAGGGACACAGCAACTCTTTTTGACTTGGCCCAATGAAAAATTTCTGAGTTACAATTTGGGTCCAGATTGCCTGCACTCCTCTTTTGAATTTTGTTTCCTGATTTTTTTTTGTAAGTCCATTCACCAATTAGAGTTTGGTTGGGTGTCAATACAGACAGCCTCCCTATGGTACATGGCCCTCCTAAAAGCTGAGAAGGAATTCCTGCCCATGCCTGATCCCCACAAATCAAGAACAATCCCTTAGGGAGACTTTTAGGACTTGAGTGAGATGGGTTTTCTGCCCTGATATGGCTTGTGTTCTGACACCACCTTCTTGCAGTAAACTCCCCACGATGTTTTATGATGTGGTACTCATTAGTGCTAGAAGGTTTTGGGAGGACAGAAAAATGTACGCAGTAAGCTGCAGGAGAAGAACCCAGTAGCTCTAACTCTTGGGGTTCCTGAGCTATCCTGGGCAAACCTCACAACCACTCCTCTAAGGATTTCATGATCACCACAGCTTGCCTCTGATGATCTTTGCGTGGTCGGGTTGTATGTGATTCTGGGATTTCTTTGGACCTATGTTTGTTCAGGCCTGCTGGAAATTCTCCAGCCTGCCATGGAATTACTACCAGACAGTTTGACATTGGGTTCTTTGCTGCTGCAGTGGACAAGCAAATGTTTTCCTGCTGAAGTGTCTGTGCCAGGGTCACCCAGACGTTTTGAAACGGCTGAGGGACGATCCACGCAGCTGCCTGACTGCTCAGCATTAGTAAGATGACAACTTGGATGGGGTTCATCACAGGGTTGAGTGGGAGGTAGGTTTTCTCTAAAAGGGAAAAACAAACATTTTTAAAACATGTTAAAAGTTTCTGTTTCCACCAGAAGGAATTCACACATAGGAAAATTCTCCTTCTTCCATTCAGCAGCGTCTTCTCTTTGAAGCATCAGCTACTTGCTTCTCATCCCCTTCTGTATGACCTGGATTCTTGGGGACAAAAGGTTTCACCCACTTCTGGGGAATCCACCGAGGGCCTTAGGGAGTAGCTACACACGCATAGCCACGACCCCAGGTTACAAGTCCATAGGGACCCTTGGTTTCCCAAGTTTCTGGATCCCTAATCAAAATCGGTGGACGCTGAGATAATTTGAATTGATTGCTGCTGTTAAAATGACGTACCACTGGTGGACTCATTTTCAAATGAACATTTCAGAGAACTGATGGTAAACATGGCTTTGGAGAGCTTCTCCCATGGAGACATCCACAAAGTTGAACTGTTCTGTCTGTGCAATACCTGCTTGGGCATCTAGTGTGCACGCTCGACCACGGCTTGACCTGTGGGAGAGTGGGGGCTGCCAGTCTTATGTTCCACTCCCCACTGCTGGAGAAATTCCAGGAACTCCTTGGATGCATACGCTGGGTCGTTATCAGTTTTAATTGTTTTTGGAATCCCCAATACTGAAAATTCTTGCACTAGGTGCTGTTTGGCATGCACAGCCTTTTGTCCTATATGAGCAGAGGCATACACTGCACCTGAGAATGTGTCCACGCTTACATGAACACATTCAAAGCGACCAAAACTATGAATGTGGGTAATGTCTTTCTGCCACACCTCACAGCTGCGAAGGCCTCTGGGGTTTACCCCCATGCCCATCGATGGCACGGCCTGGAGCTGGCAGTTGGGACAGTTGGCCACAATGGCTCGAGCCTGACTCCGTGTTAGCTGGAACTGTCAGATTAGACCTGGCACATTCTGATGGTAGTGTTGGTGACTTAGCTTTACCTGTTGGAAGATGTCAGGGAGATGTGCTTTTTCGAGTGGAGCATCAAGGGAGTCTGCTTTGCGGTTCCCCTCTGCAATCTCATCTCGCAAATCAGTGTGTGACTGTAATTTCTGGTGTTTTCCCCCCCTCTACGCAGCCCCCCGAATAGAATCCGACTAGCTCAGAGATACGGGGCTGGGAGGGGAGGAATACCAGGAGAGGGATAAATATTCAAAAGAGGCTCTTACCCCAAGGGTGTTGGAACAGCTCTCTTTATTCTGTGGTATCCATGGGAGAGCGGGGCAAAAGAGAGAGAGAGCAGGAAGTTTCAGGGGTCTATATAGGTTTTGGACAGGGTGGGCTTTCCTGGCTCCCCGCCAACCCTGTTGGGGCAGGAAGGAGGATCCAGGGGTTATCTTGATCAGAGTCACAGAGGCCCAGGGAAAAGGGGGCAAAAGGGTGCCATGAGCTCACCATAACACCTCCCCCTTATTTGTTAAACAAGGTTACAGAAATTCACTGGGCTCAATTTAGCCCTGAGTACGGGTTTCCCACCACCCCGTGTTGGTGGCGTAGTCAGGCCTCCTCAGGTTAGCCAACTCTATGTGGTTGACCTCTGAGGTAGAAGGTATGAGGCCCTTGATAGCCTTGAAAATCAAGTGACGCAGGATCCCGAACGCTAGGGTTACAAGGAACAGAATAACAAAGACTAACAAAATTGATCTAACAACAGATCTCCACCACCCCGTGAATCCCCATCCCTTGAACATTCTCTTCAGCATTTGCAGGATGACAACTTGCATGGGGATCATCACAGGGTTGAGTGGGAGGTAGGTTTTCTCTGAAAGGTAAAACCAAACATTTTAAGAACATGTTAAAGTTTCTGTTTCTGCCGGAAGGAATTCATGCCTAGGAACTTTCTTCTTCTCCCATCCGGCGGTGTCTTCTCTTTGAAGCATCAGATACTTGCTTCTTGTCCCCTTCTGCTTGACCTGGATTCTTGGGGACAAAAGGTTTCACCCACTTCTGGGGAATCCACCGAGGGCCTGAGGGAGTAGCTACACACGCATAGCCACGACCCCAGGTTACAAGTCCATAGGGACCCTTGGTTTCCCAAGTTTCTAGATCCCTAATCAAGACCGGGGGATGCTGAGACAATTTGAACTGGTTGCCACTGTTAAAGTGACGCACAACCGGTGGACTCATATTTTCGAATGAACAATTCAGAAAATTGATAGTAAACATAGCTTTACAGAGCTTTTCTCGTGGAGACATCCACGGAGCTGAGCTGTTTTGTCCTTTCAATACCTGCTTGAGCGACTGGTGTGCACGCTCGACTACAGCTTGACCTGTGGGGGAGTGGGCAATGCCAGTTTTATGTTCCACTCCCCACTGTTGGAGAAATTCCAGAAACTCCTTGGATACATACGCTGGGCCATTATCTGTTTTGATCGTTTTTGGCACCCCCAATACTGACAATGCTTGCACTAGGTGTTGTTTGACATGTGCAGCCTTTTGTCCTATATGGGCAGAGGCATACACTGCACCTGAGAATGTGTCCACGCTCACATGAACGCATTCAAGGCGACTAAAACTCTGAATGTGTGTGATGTCTGTCTGCCATACCTCACAGCTGCTAAGGCCTCTGGGGTTTACCCCCATGCCCAGCGATGGCACGGCCTGGAGCTGACAATTGGGACAGTTGGTCACAATGGCTCGGGCCTGACTCCGTGTTAGCTGGAACTGTCGAATCAAACCTGGCACATTCTGGTGGTAATGCTGGTGACTCAGCTTTGCCTGCTGAAAAACATCAGGGAGACGTGCTTTTTCGACTGGTGCAGTGAAGGAGTCTGCTTTTCGGTTCCCCTCTGCAATCTCACCTGGCAAATCAGTGTGTGACCTCACATGCATCACAAAGAATGGATGTTCTCAGTGCGAGATTAAATAAATTAGCCTTGAGAGTAACCTGAAGAGATGTTCATTTTCTATTTCTCTGAGCACAGCCTGCTCCGCCCTGGACACTATACCTGCCACATAGGCAGAGTCTGTCACCAAGTCGAATGGCTCGGAAAACTTCTCAAAAGCTCTCACCACTGCAGCCAGTTCAGCCACCTGGGGGGATCCCTCCACAAGCTCAACATCAGCTTCCCAAAGCTGAGTCTGTGGATTTCTCCAAGTCATCACCGACTTGTGGGAAGCCCCAGAGGCATCAGTGAACACTGTGAGAGCCCTGAGTGCCCTCCGGCTCCTTTTCTCTTGAGGAATAAGGTGGAATTCCTCATTGAACAACTTGTGAGACGGGGCATGGACTGATATTTGTCCCCTATAGCTGTCCAGAGATAGCTGGAGACTGGCACTGCTCTGGAGCAAATGCTCAAACATCCCTTTGGTCAGTCTCTCAGGAGAGTTCCTTCCCTCCTCAGAAAGCCTGACTGGAAGGTGAATACATGCAAAGTCACACCCTGCTAATTCACACAACCTCACCCTGGCCTTCTGAATTAGCTTTGCTATCAGCTCTTGTGACCTAGTGATGGTTTTGGATCTTTGGAGCGATAGGAAAACCCATTCTATGATTAAGAGTGGGTCCTTCTGCCCCTTGATCCATTGGAAAATCAACCCGTGCAGGTGTGGCAGCTTTCCTAGAACAATGAACTGGAAAGGCAGATTTGGGTCACACCTGTGTGCCTGCCTTTCTGAAGAGGCCTTCTGTAACTTTTCGATTGCTGTCTTTGCCTCTGGGGTCAGTTCCCTGGGGGAGGCCAGCTCCCTCTCCCCCTTCAATAAATGTAAAAGAGGTTCCAGATCTTCATTTGTGAGACCTAGCAAGGGCCTTACACAATTTAAAGACCCACACTGCGAGTGGAGGTCTGCTAGTGTTCTGGGGTTGCAATTGATCTCCAATTTCTGTGGGACAATAGTCCTTGCAGAAATTTCCAGGCCCAGGTATCTCCAAGGTGGCATTCTTTGAACCTTGTTTTCCTGCAATTGGAATCCAACAGAGGTTAAAACTTTAACCACTAGGTCAAGCGTGTATTGGAGTATAGAGTCATTGGGAGCACACACAAGCACGTCATCCATGTAGTGAAGGATGATGGCATCCTTTCTCTCTGCACGTACTGGAGACAGTAGTGCTGCTACATACTGTTGGCATATGAAAGGGCTGGATTTTAGACCTTGGGGCAAAACTTTCCAGTGGTAGCGTTTCATCGGGGCTTCTCTATTGACAGTGGGAACTGGGAATGCAAACCTCGGGGCATCTTCAGGGTGCAATGGAATTTGGAAGAAACAGTCCTTTATATCTAACACAGCCAATTTCCAGTCCTGGGGAAGCATAGCTGGACTCGGCATCCCCGGTTGGAGAGATCCCATGTCCTCCACAATTTTGTTTATCTCTCTGAGATTGTGGAGCAATCTCCATTTGTCATTCCCAGGCTTTTTTATTACAAAGACTGGGAAATTCCAAGGGCTGTCTGTCTCTTGCAGGTGTCCTTGAGCTACCTGCTCCTCCACAAGTTTTTCAAGCGCCTCGAGTTTTTCTCTACTCAAAGGTCACTGTGCTACCCACTTTGGGGTGTTATCCAACCACTTTAGCTTGTGGGCACGGCGCTCCACAGTGGCTATTTTTGAAAATCCTGGGGTGTCTTAGGAATGATTAACTGGACTCCCCACTGGGACATGGTGTCTCTCCCCCACAGAGGAGCTTTATAGTCTGCCACAAACGGGCGAACACTTGTTGATTTCCCGTCAGGTCCCTCAATTTGCACTACGTTTTTAGAAATTTTTGCCAATGTAGTTCCTCCTATACCCTGAAGTTTGCCTGCCACAGGTTGCAATTCCCAGTGTGATGGCCACATATTTTTGGGTATCACCATGATGTCTGCACCTGTGTCCAGAACACCTTCCACCTGAAGGTGCTCTGACCCATGTGCTAGGCTGCATGCCATGAAGGGTTTATCCTCTCCTACTACTTCTGCCCAGTAGACTTCTGGAGATTTTCCTTCTACTGTGATTTCTACTGGGATGGGAATGGCTTGTGCCAGAATTTGCCCCTTTTCTAGATAGAATGGAGGGTGCAAGCAACGTGCCAACATCATAAGGCTGGATATTTTTCCCTTAGTAGTCATGGGAACTATTTCAATCTCTGGAGGTGTGTATGCTGTGTCCCCAATAACAAAATACTCACTGTCCAGTTCCATATCGTACGCCTGCAGGTCTTGTGGGCTCTTTGACAGGTCCACTACAATAACTTTCCAATCAGTGGATCTGAAATGAAATCCTTTGGCAGTCACTAGACGAGGTCGGCCTAGTGGCTGCTAAACCTTGTTAGTAATACATTTCACATTTTTATTTTTCTCTCCCCCCCCACCATGGTTCCCACCCTCCCCCTTATTTGTTAAGAGAGAGGCATTGTCACATTTGTGTCCCGTTACATTTATATCTTTGCGCGTAGCAGTAGGCACGTGCTCTGCACTCAGTTTTTTTGTTTGTTGATCTGTCTCTGGTTCTGGTTTTGAGGACAGTTTCTGGCAAAGTGTCCTGGTTTCTTGCAACGCAGGCAGATGATTTGTTGCAGGTGTTGTGATGATCTGGGTGGCTTCCTTGGGCTTGATGCAGCAGTGGCAACAGGCTGTAAGTCTGCTGGTGCTCTATGACTGACAGGATTATCAAGCAGCTCTGCTCTCTTGACGCGGGCTTCAATCATCTGGGCAAGGCTAGGTGCTGGATCAAGAGGAAGGCTGAGAAGAATCCTACGACAGGTCTCATTGGCATTCCTCTGAGCCATTTCTTTAAGCAACTCTGTTTGTACCTTGGTGTCTTGCACCTGTTTTTCAACTTGGCTTCTCAAACGATCCACAAACTGTAAAAAACTCTCAGAAGGAAACTGTTTGATGTTAATATAGCTGCATTTAACCTCAGTTCCTGGTAAATGATAGAGTCTTTTCTGCAGCAGTACAGATTTTTTCTAAAAGCGATCTAGATAACAGTCTGGTTTTTTTTTCTGGACATTGTATGTCCCCTGTACCACATAAATGATGCATTGTATTAGGCTGACCATCACTGTCAATGGCTTCACTGGGTGTATGTTGTATTTCTTGCAAAACTGTTTCCAAAGCCAATTTCCACTTATTTTCCCATATCTCATATTCAGAGGATGTTAGTAAACATTTAAACAAATCAGTTATATCTTTCGGTACCATTTCATTTGAATTGAAGGTTGCTCTAATCATACCTTTAAAAATCTCACTAGACCTCCCAAATTCTCTCTGAGCTTTACAGATTTCTGTTTTTTCTCGATATGGGAGAGCTTGGTATGTTCTGGTACCATTTCTTCTCCCTAAATAAACCACTGGAGCTACAGATGGTATAGATTCCTCGGTAGAGGCAGGGTTGTGTCCCCTCAGCGTCCCCCCCGCCCCGGTGAGAAGCAGGTCTCACCCCCCTCCCCGGGCTGTCTGCTTCGCGGTGCAAACTCGGGCCCCGCCCCGGCTCTGAGCCGCATGGCTGCTGTCCCCTGTCCCCGCCCTGCTGTCCTCAGAACTGGGGCTGGGAGCAGTGCAGGGGCCGGCCCCGCCCCTGTTCCCGGGGACACGGGGGCTGGCACTGATAAGGAGGGTGGGGTGGTGCTGTGGGAGATAAGGAGGCATTGGGGGAGGGGGTGGAGGAGGAGGAGGCGGAGGGCGGGGGAATCAAAGGAATGCGAGTGGGAGGGGGAGTGGGGGATGGGGGAGCTGGCGCCGGTCCGAGCACATGGCCGCCGCCATTATCTGGCCGCGTGTGCTCCAGAGACACTGTGCTGCTCTCTAAGGCGACTTCCAGACTATATTTCTCGGAAAAACAAGGTGTCAGAGGGGAATAAGGGGTGGGTGAGGGGTTTTCAGGGCTGGGATATTGAGGAGGTGGGCAGGAGGGGGAAAAGGGAGTATTAGAACTGTGGGTCTGCGTTTGTAGGCTTTTTTTTTCTTCTAAAATCTTTTTGTGTGCTTGTAAAAATATCGGAATAAATCGAGAAACTTTATGTTCACCATTTTCGACTTTTAAAGTTAATATCTGTCCAATTTGATTCCAAAAAGAAAGCGAATTCAGTTCTTGCACAGTAAAATTTGGTATTTCTGCCTTTAGCCAGCACACAAAACGCAGGAGAAGCTTGTTAGAGAATGATACATTGTTTAAAATATTGCTAAGATGTGTTAGTGTTCTCTTTTGTTCCAGCGACAGCTTTGTACCCATTATTTTACTCGTATCACTTGTGTAATCTCCACCAGAGTTAATAACACAGCACTAATGATTTGAATTTCCCTCCGTGGAAACCCGAGCAAGGGGGGGGGAAAAAGGGGAGGGGCGCTAGTCCCGCCACTTCCCGATGCGGCTCCAACCCTCTCCTCCTGTGTCTTTTCCCCCTGGAACGTGGGTATGCGCAGCCCACCGGTTCCACGCTGACTTGCAGAGGGTTCCTGGCACCCCCTCTCGCAAGCAGCCTCCCGCAGTCACTATGGTCAGTCCTTCCAGCCAGGCGCGGTCCCGGGTGCCGCGAACGGAGAACTCACCAAGCCTGTGAACTGCAGGGTTCGTCTGTGAAAACTTCTGGGGGTTCCCTCTCCAATCGGCTCTCCTGTGGTACTCAGGCAGAGGTCCCTGACTGGTCCCTGTCACTCAAAGCCTTTAAAGGCAGCTAGAGTACTAGGGCAGTTGACTGTCCCAAAAGCTATTGAATTCCACCGAAATAGGGGGTCCAGCTTCTTTGTGGGCTCAGAGCAGCACATGTTTGGGCGTCAGATGTAATTTCTGGTGTTTTCCCCCCCTCTACGCAGCCCCCCAAATAGAATCCGACTAGCTCAGAGATACGGGGCTGTGAGGGGAGGAATACCAGGAGAGGGATAAATATTCAAAAGAGGCTCTTACCCCAGGGTGTTGGAACAGCTCTCTTTATTCTGTGGTGTCCATGGGAGAGCGGGGCAAAAGAGAGAGAGCAGGAAGTTTCAGGGGTCTATATAGGTTTTGCACAGGGTGGGCTTTCCTGGCTCCCCATCAACCCTGTTGGGGCAGGAAGGAGGATCCAGGGGTTATCTTGATCAGAGTCACAGAGGCTCGGGGGAAAGGGGGCAAAAGGGTGCCATGAGCTCACCGTAACATGTGACCTCACATGCATCACAAAGAATGGATGCTCTCAGTGAGAGATTAAATAAATCAGCTTTGAGAGCAATCTGAAGATATGTTCATTCTTTTTCTTTGAGCACGGCCTGCTCCGCCCTGGACACTACCCCTGCCACGTAAGCAGAGTCTGTTACCAAGTTGATTGGCTCAGAGAACTTCTCAAAAGCTCTTACCACTGCAGCCAGTTCAGCTACCTGGGGGGATCTCTCCATAAACTCAACAGCAGATTCCCAACGCTGATTCTGTGGATTTGTCCAAGTAATCACCGACTTGTGGGAAGCCCCAGATGGGTCCATGAACAGTATGAGATCACTGAGTGGTCTCCGACTCCTTTTCTCTCAAGGAATGATGTGGAATTCCTCGTTGAACAGCTTGTGAGGCGGGGCATGGACTGATATTTGTCCACTGTAGCTGTCCAGAGATAATTGGAGACTGGCGCTGCTCTGGAGCAAATGCTCAAACATCCCTTTGGTCAGTCTCTCAGGAGAGTTCCTTCCCTCCTCAGAAAGCCTGACTGGAAGGTGGATACATGTAAAGTCACACCCTGGTAATTCGCACAGTCTCACCCTGGCCTTCCGAATCAGCTTTGCTATCAGCTCTTGTTGCTCAGTGATGGTCTTGGATATTTGGTGGGAGAGGAAGACCCACTCTATGATCAAGAGTGAATCCTTCTGCCCCTTGATCCATTGGAAAATCAGCCCATGCAAATGTGGCAGCTTTCCTAGAACAATTAATTGAAAAGGCATGTTTGGCTCACACTGATGTGCGTGCCTCTCTGACAAGGCCTTCTGTACCTTTTCTATTGCTGTCTTTGCCTCTGGGGTCAGTTCCCTGGGGGAGGCCAGCTCCTCCTCCCCCTTCTATAAATTGAAGAGATGGTTTAGATTCTCATTTGTGAGGCCTAGCCAGAGTCTTACCCAATTCAAAGACCCACACAATGAGTGGAGGTCCGCTAGCGTTTTGGAGTTGCAATTAATCTCTAATTTCTGCGGAACAATGGTTCTTGCAGCGATTTCCAAACCCAGGTATTTCCAAGGTGGCATCCTTTGACCTTTGTCTTTCTGCAATTGAAATCCAGCAGATTTTAAAACCTTAACCACTAGGTCAAGCGTGTATTGGAGTATAGTCATTGGGGGCACACACAAGCACATCATCCATATAGTGAAGGATGATGGCATCCTTTCCCTCCGTGCATACTGGAGGCAGGAAAGAGGCTACTTCTTGTTGGCATATGAAAGGAGTCAGTTTAAGACCTTGGGGCAAAGCCTTCCAGTGATAGCGTTTCATTGGGGCTTCTCGATTGATGGTGGGAACCAAGAATGCAAACTGTGGTGGATCTTCAGGTTGCAATGGAATTTGGAAGAAACAGTCCTTGATATATAGGACAGCCAATTGCCAGTCTCGAGGGAGCATTGTTGGACTAGGCATCCCTGGTTGGAGAGGTCCCATGTCCTCTATAATTTTGTTTATTTCTCGGAGGTCATGGATGAATCTCCACTTGTCCTTCCCAGGTTTCTTTATTACAAAGCCTGGGAAATTCCAAGGGCTATCTGTCTCATGTATGTGTCCTTGGGCCAGTTGTTCCTTTACAAGTTCCTCAAGCACCTCGAGTTTCTCTTTACTCAAAGGCCACTGTGATACCCACCTTGGGGTGTCATCCAAACACTTTAGCTTTTGGGTAGGGCGCTTCACAGTGGCTATTTACAAAAATTCTGGGGTGTCTTATGAATGACCAACTGGACTCCCCACTGGGACATGGTGTCTCTCCCCCATGGAGGGGCCTTATAGCCTGCAACAAATGGACGAACACTTGCCAGTTTTCCATCAGGTCTTTCAATTTGCACTACATTTTTAGAAATTTTTGCCAATGTAGTTCATCCTCTGCCCTGAAGTTTGCCTGCGACAGGTTGGAATTCCCAATGTGATGGCCACAGGGTCTTAGATATTACCGTGATGTCTGCGCTCGTGTCTAGAACCCCTTCCACATAGAGGTGCTCTGACCCCTGGGCTAGGTTGCATGCCATTGAGGGTTTATCCTCTCCCACCACCTCTGCCCAGTAGACTTCTGTTGATTTTTCTTCTACTGTGATTTCTACTGGGATGGGAATGGCTTGGGCCAGAATTTGCCCCTTTTCTAGGTAAAATGGTGGGTGCAAGCAGAGTGCCAACAATATAAGGCTTGATATCTTTCCCTTAGTAGTCATGAGAGCTATCTCAGTCTCCAAGGGTGTGTGTGCTGCATCCCCTATAACAAAATACTCACTGTCCAGTTCCATGTGGTACACGTTCAGGTTCTGTGAGATGTTTGACAGGTCCACTATAATGACTTCCCAATCAGTGGATATGAAATTAAAACCTTTGGTAGTCACTAGCCGAGGTTGGCCTTCCATCTGCCAGATCTTATTAGTTGAACATTTGACATTTTTATTTCCCCCCCCTCGCCCCATGAGTCCTGTCCTCCCAATTGTTTGTTGAGAGAGAGGCATTTTCCCGTGTGGGTCCCACTATATTTATATATTTGCATGCAGTTGTGTTAGCAGTGGGTATGTGCTGTACATTCGGTTATTTTGTTTTTTGAACTTTCTCTGGTTTTGGTTTTGAGGGCAGTTTCTAGCAAAATGTCCTGGTTTCTTGCAACGGAGGCAGATGATGTGCTGCAGCTGGTCTGACGACATTGGTTGCCTTCTTGGACCTGGTACGGCAGTGGCAGCAGGCTGTAGTTGTGCAGATGCTGTATTTCTGTCAGGGGCACTGAACAGCTCTGCTCTCCTGGTGCAGGCTTCAATCATCTGAGAGAGACTAGCTGAGGATTACTGTGACAGGTCTCATTTGCATTCCTCTGAGCCATTTCTTTAACCAGCTCTGTCTGTACCACAGGGTCTTGTACCTGTCTCTTGACTTGTGTTCTCAAGTGATCCACGAACTGTAAAAAACTCTCTGAAGGAAACTGTTTAATGTTAAGGCAACTGCCTTTAGCTTCAGTTGTTGGTAATTAATAAAACATTTTTTCTGCAGCATTACAGATTTTATCTAAAACTTACTTAGATAGCACTCGGGTTTGTTTTTCTGGACAATGCCAGTCATCTGTACCGCATAGGTGGTCTATTGTAATAGGGTTACCATCATTGTCATTGGATTCACTGGGCATTTGTTGGATCTCCTGTAAAACTGCTGTTAAAGCCACCTTCCATCTGTTTTCCCACATCTCATATTCAGAGGGGGATAATAAACATTTAAACAAATCTTTAATATCCCTAGGTATCATCTCATTTTAATTAAAGGTTGCCCTCATCATCCCTTTGAAAATCTTGCTCGATCTCCCAAATTCTCTCAGTATTTTGCAGATCTTTATTTTGTCTCTATATGGTAATGGCTGATAAGCTCTAGTACCGTTTCTCCTACCTAGGTATGCAACAGGTGCTACAGATGGTATGCATTCATCATATATTTCCTGAGTTGCAGGAATTTCTGTTGGTTTCCCGGTGCTCATAGAGGCAGAAAGGTTTTCCTTCCCCACCCCTTGAGTCCCGGTAAGAAGCAGATCTTCTCCCCTCTCCCGGGCTGCCTGTGTCATGAAGGGAAGCCCCCCCCCCCCCCCCATCAGCGCTCAACTCGGAGGGAGGTGCTGATAAGGAGGGTGTAGCGGTGCTGCTGGAGGCCAGAAAGGATTGGGGGAGGGATAGGGGGTTGGGAGGAAGAAGGGATTGTGGGAAGAAGATGAAAGCACATGGCACCTGTTATTACTCTTCAACATGTGATCTGCCGGTCCCAGAGACCCTGCCACATCACCAGGGCTCTGGGAAGAGAACATTTCACTTTTGGAGAAATCTGGACTATATTCCTGAGAAGAAACAGGTTGTATAGGCGGATACAGGGTGGGTAAAGCGATATCAGGACTAGGGTATCGGGGAGGTGCATGGGGATTGGAAAAAGGGTTTGGACTCTTTGTCTGTGTCTGTGTGCTTTTTTCTGCTTCTAAAATCTGTTTTCGAGCTTGTAAAAATATTGGAATAGAGAAGCTTTATGTTCACCATTTTTGACTTTTAAAGTTAATATCTGTCCAATTTGGTCCCAAAATGAAATGGAATTAATATCCTGAATGGGGAAATTTGATAATTCAGTTGTTAACCAACAAACAATGCGAAGTAGGAGCTTATTTGGGAATGTTACATTGATTAAGATATTGTTAATGTGATTTAATGTACTCTTTTGCTGCAACAATAACTCAAGGCCTGTGAGAACCCCGGGATTGATTCAGGGGTCTCGTGTGGTGGTAAAGTCTCTCCTCCAACCCGTGCTTCCAAAGAAAAACTCCGCAGCCTCTTGTTGTTCGGTCTCAAGGCAGTTTATTGCTAGCTATCTAAAAGATTGTCTTCACCTGCCGTGGCTGCCTAGGTCAGCGGCCCAGGCAGAGACACACACACTCCTGACACCCTCACTGTCCGGTGTCTCCGTCGTCTCTCCCCCCGCCCAGGGCTGCTGCTATCTTTTATATGATATATTACGTGTTATATGTTTACAGATTTTCCCCAATACCTACTATCCATGTTACAATGTGCTTTTCTACTCTAAACCAATCTGTGAGTGCCAACATCACCAAGAACATGGAGGTAAGGAAGAAGAAGGAGGAAGAACAGGATCAGGCCCACTTTCCTCCATCTTAGAACTCCTGACTCCCCTGTACAAAGTAAAACCCCCCTGTACAGGTGTTAAAACCCCCCTGTACAATACTAAAAAATTTCCCCCTCTAATTTGTGACTACTTTTACTATATCATCTAACCCTCTGTGACCGCTTGTTCCACCTTCAAAGTTGGTAAGTCATTCCATGGTTCAAACTCAAGATCACAGCTGTTTTCAGCTGCTTGCCAGGGTCTAAAATGCTTCTGACCAAGGCCTGGAACCTCTGAAAATGTCTGAGGGACATTTTGAGTTCTGACAAAGGCCCATTTTATAATCGGTTTCGGTGCACTATCTACCACCAGACTCTCAGCACAGCACGAGTTTTCGAATTTACCGCTTGTAGAGAATGGAAAGCGGAAGGGGGGGTGGGGGGGCCGCGCCACTGCTGGGGCAGCTCCTGCTCTTTTTCTTGGCTCACTTGGGCTATGGGGGTTTCTACCGCCGCCTTCCCAGAGTTATATACCCCTCCCGTGACTCCTCCACCCTGTGAATGCAGGCTGTTTTGGTAGGAGCTGCTCCGCAGAACACGGAGCTCTGATACACCAGCCAGCCCGTGTTACAAGGTGCGTGCACAGGGTTCTAGCTTCCCCGGCAGTAGCAGTTTCCACAGTCACTATCGTAACCCTTCCCCCTCCCAGCCAGGAGCGTTCCCAGGAAAACCATGACACGAAGGGGGGTTCTTGCCAATCCTTTTGAACCGTGGGTTGTAAGTGGAAGCGTCCGGGGTCCCAGCTCCAGCCGGCTCACCTGGGGCGCTCAGGCGAGGTCCCGACTCATCCCTGTCACTCAAAGCCACCCAAAAGCAGCTAATAAGCAACAGGGTAGTTGAACTTCCCAAAGAGCTTTTGAGACCCTAAAATAAGGGCTCCAGCTCCTGCATGGGGTTTTAGCAAACCCACGTTGGGGGCCAATCAATACACCTATCCCTTGCAGCCCCCCAAATCACCAGGCTAGCCCAGATATACAGGGGCCTTGAGGGAAGGCGGATCAGGAGTATCATGGTTTGACACTGGCACAATGCCAGTGCCCCCCATGAAAATGCAATCTTTCAATTGAATGCTGTGAAATGCAATCGAGAACAGAGCAAAGCAGGCCCAAGCCTAATAACAAGAAAAAAACTTTATTAAGCTATTACTACTATACTACTATAAAAGGAAAAAGAAAGAAAAAAACACAAACAAAAATCAAAATGAAAACCTTCCAAAGCATTCCTCCTTCCACCACCCAACTCCAACAAGCCACAGTGAGACACAACCTGGACCCCAATCAGGTTTCCACTTTCACGACAATTGATTCTCACTCTATCAAGGGAGAGAGGAGCCCCTCCTCTGCCACAGACCCTCCAAGAAACACAGCTGCCACATCCTGTGCTTCCATGTCACCACATGGCACCGCCTGGAGAAAAAAAGTTTGCCAATGGTGACCCTCTCCTTTCCCTACACAGTGCTCTCACCACCAATGCATAGATGGACAGACTGCTTTTAGGATTTTTTCCTTTCAAGGGTGCCCTGCCAAGAGGGGAAAAAACAACAGTTCAGTTTTTCATTTTTGGGACCACAGTCCCCCCCATTTTCCCCTGGGGCCGAGGGTCCAAGAACAGAGATCTTCTTTTTTTCTTCTTTTCTGAAGACAGGGGGCACCACCACAAACCTCCCTAACTTTTCTCTATTCACTCCACTTCTGTCTTTTCCCAGCTGAAACAGGTCTCTTTTTCTCACCGGCATCCTCCTAAAATACAGTCTTTCTTGGAGGAGAAGATCGGTTCAGTCTGTGGCTACCAAGAAAAAGTCTTGCTAAAAGCTACTCTATCATCTCTTTTCACTTAGAATTTCTCCTTCTAACATCCCAGGGTCCAAGCTGTCTCTCTTCCTCTCTTTCAAACTGAGGAGGAGAAAAATTTCACAAAGCTTTCATTTCTCAAGGAAGGGTTAAAAGTCCCGACTTCCAAGGATGGCTCGCTGCCTAGGCTCCGGCTCCTACAGGAAGCTGGGCACCTTGCGGCCCCCCCCGCTCTTCTCCTTCCCTTCGGTGAACTGCTGACAAACCGCCGCTGTCTTTTTCGAGAGAGAGAGAGAGAGAGACTCTGGGGGGGGAACGGAGACATCCCAGATTTCTCCACCCTTCCATCTGCAGGGTTCCAGCCCAGTTCCAATCCCTCCACCCTTGGGCTTACCTCCAAAGGCCACATGGCTTTTCCCCTCCCCCACCATGCCACACCTGGGCAGGGGAGAGGCTGCACTGCACGCTGACCCCGAACTAAAGAGAGCGAGTTCTCCTGGGAATTCTGCTTTTAACCCCTCTGTGTTCTCAGAGGCATGTCCACCTTTAATTGGTCAATATCCAAATTGACCTCTTCCGAGAAAAATTCATTTTTCATGTCAAACCACCACAAGGAGTCGGGCAAAGATTCCAAAAGAGGCTCCGATTCCCTGATGTGGTTGTCCAAGTTGTTTGTTCCATGAGATGAAGGGGAAAAGAAAACGAACCAGGAAGGGACAGAGCCTTATCTAGACTCAGGACAGGGAGGGCTCTTTGGCCCTCCGCCAACACCGTTCGGGCAGGAAGGAGGGGATCATACTATCAGGTCCCAGTTACAGGGGTCTCTGTGGAGAGGGAACAACCATTGCCCGAGAGCAATGCAACAGGCGCTCCACAAAAATTGCTATGTTTTTCCTTTGTCTCTTGTGCCCCTTTAGTTAGGTGCAAAATATGTCTTGGTTTAAGACAGTTTAAAGTGGTGGACAGTCTAAAATGAGTTACCTCCCCTTATACTTCTAACCACTCCCTTTCCACCAATAGAGAGGAACAGGTACAAGTGAAAAAAATAACAGTGTACTAAAAAAAATATATAGCAACAGTCAAAAACAAAGAGAAACTCAAAAAATGGCAGAGTACTCACCCCAGGATGGTGTTCTCTGCAGACGACTGTGTGTAGGGAGACAAAGGGAAAATGGTGGCAGCCCTTTCTTTCTCCCCCCTTATTTCTCTGGCAGCAGCAGCTCTGTCAAGAAAGACAGCTTGCACACTCCAACGCCTGGTATTTCATCATGGGCTAGAACTCGTGGAAAGACTTTGCCTTCCTCTCAGCAGAAGATGGCGGGCAGCTGGCTGGAGTGACTGTAGATATTCTCAGTTCAGTCAGAGAGAAAAAGAGAAAGATTTCTGCCAAGCTAAACCTAGGAAAAAGGGAAGAATATAAACAATCTATTATCTTGTTTTCTGTTCATATTATTTACAGAGATTTTCTACCACACTAACCTAAGTCCAAGTGTACCAATCAAGTGAAATATTTTTTCTTTAAGACCAATAAAATTAATGTTCAGAATGTTCTCTATAAAAGAGAGAGGTGCTTTTTAATAAAGATAATTCTTTACCTTCTAAAGAAAGAGTCTCTTCATTCCCCTCCCTGCCTCAACAGCGACAGGCGACTTGGACTCTGCCTTCTAACTTCTGCTGGGTGCTGGTGGTGGGCTGGGGTGACCACATAGAGCGGGGCTGCCCCAGAGCGGGGCTTCTCCACTTCTCTTGGTGCAATGCCATGGCTGCAGACAGGCACTCTCATGGAATTTGCTCTGAGGCAGTCCAGGACTGCAAAATGCAGCCTCCTGAAGCCTCTCGGAAATAAACCTAAATGCCCAGAGCAACCCATTCAGAAAAGAAACAAAAGAAAACCCAAAAGTAAAGCCTTCACCTGTGCTGCCTCAGCTGTATGGCAAAAGCCAAGAGTCAAGAAGCAAGAAAGCCAAGAGAGGTCTGCTTGGGTGACTCCGACTTAAAAAAGCCCAGCACCCACTGGCCCTGTGATTCCATTTCTGGCTGCAGGGTCTTAAAGAGACAGTAACAATTTTGGGCACTGATAGATATGGAATACAATAATGTTTTGTGTTTCTCAGGACAGTTTAGTAATATATACAACAGGAATGAGGCCCTGGAATGACAGACAACTGATGAGGTGGACAGAGGGTTTGCCTAGGACAAAACAGCCTACCCCCTGCATCATGACCACTTCTGTTAAGACAAAAAAGAAGGGTAGTTGTCATTGGTGACTCCCTTCTAAGGGGAGTAGAGGGCCTGATATGCTAAATGGACCCAACCCACAGAAAGGTCTGCTGCCTTCCTGAGGCCTTGGTAAAGGATATTACTAGAAAGATCTCTAGTCTAGTATGGCACTCTGATTATCACCTGCTATTGATTCACAGACCCATCAGATCAACATGTGACTCCAAGGCTGGTGTCATAGACAGAATATTTGGGTTTTTTACCATGGAATGGTTTATAAAACATCAGATCTACTGACACCTCAGGGAATGCACCTTTCTCGGAAGGGAAAAAAGTGGTTATGCACAGGAGTTAGTGTTACTGTTGAGGCAGGACGGGAATGGAAGAACTCCATTTCAGAAGGCTAGGTGAATTCCAACTACTACTTTATTTCAAATACATCGCTCTTTTATAAAGAGCATGGTGCAGACTAATTTCATTGGTCTTAAAGTAAAAACATCTCACTCCATTGGTGTGCAGTGAATGACGCACGGTGGCAGAACATATCTATAAACAATGTGAAAAACAAGAGAGATAGAGAATTATTTACATTCCTTTGCAACTCTTTCTCAGGCTCTAGCCTGGTTAGAAACTCTCCTTTCTCTCTGACTGAACTGAGAATACCCATATTTCTTCCATTTTGTTTACAAAAAAAATAAAAAGAAAAAGGCGGTGTTTGTGCCCTCCTGCAGGGCCCTTGCAGGAAAGAGAACAAACACAGCTCGAGAGTTTTATCAACTCCAGTCAATCAAAACCTCAATTTGGATATTGATTCAGAACGGTCGGAGAGATTCCAAACTTATATTGTAAATTTCAAGAAATCAGTTACCAACTCTAGGACAGCAACAACTTATTGTCAGTCTGCCAAAGGACTGACAGTCCAACTTGTCAAAACCCATTTCCCAGTGTGAGCAGATGCCCACATGACAGAAAAGAAGGTATTAACAAACATGTGCACATACCCAAATCAGCCAAATTTTAATTTGGCAAGATGAGTAACATCTGTTTGCCACAGCTGCAAAGCCTTTATGCCTCTGGGATTTATCCCAGCCAGTAAGGTGCAGCAGGTCAAGCTTTGGTTGGCATTCATCAGAATTGCTTTTGCAAGGTGTGTGCACTTGGTAGAAGAAACATGCAAGGCTTTTGGCCCATGCAGTCATATCCTCAATGGACAACTTGAGTGACAAATTTGAACTTGGGTCCAAAATGTACCCTCAAAGCTTTCAAAACAATTGAGTGAAATTGACCCAATTCAGAAATTGACCAAATTCAAAAACACTTGAGAAATCTCTGAAATGCCATGAAATCCCTGAAATGCCATGGCCACAGCCCTTAAATCAATCACTTGGTCTGAGGCTGATTCATGGCTTTCCAGTATTCCCCCCCCCCTTTTTTTTCTGTTTTTTTTCTTTTTGTTTCTTTTTTTTTTTTTTTTTTTTCCCCAAAAGAGCCAGCAGCACCTGCAGGTTTTAGGACCCTGCGGTGCGCAGTGAGGCGGAGGACCCGACCAATTGTCTCAAACCCGGCCAGGGGGGTGGAGAACCCAGGCTCTGTGCCAAGCCAAAATCCACACGGCTCGGTCCCTCCTCCCAGCTTCTCATAGGTATCACTTGGGGTCCCTGGATCTGGGGTCCCTGGGACATCCCATGGCCACCTGCAGATGGGCGACCCATTCCAACCTTATATTTCGGTGCACATCCCCCCCCCCCCCCCCCCCCCGGCTGCGGGAATCCCGGCAATTCCTCCGGCTTTTCGCCCTCCCCCCACCCCACCCAGCCATGAGTCATGCCACAGCTTCTCGGCATCCCAGTCTGAACAGGAGAAAGATGCACAGGGCAGGGGCAAGGGAGGTTCTCCCGAGAATATAAAATTCCACCCTGGTTTTGGGGCTCTTGGCACCACTCATCCCTGCCCAGTACAAGGCGCTTCTCCTTGCTCCCAGTGTGTCTGCGCTGCCATGGGATACAATCGATTGTTGCCCAGCTCCCTGATTTGCAGCCCAAACCCCCTCCCCCCCAGCTTCGGGACCGGAAGCCGTGATGCTGCCGTGGACCAAGCCGGTTTTCCCTCCCGCTGCCTCTGCCTCAGAGGGACAGAGCTCAGTGCAGTCTGGAGGAAGCAGAGGGAGTGATGGGCTGGGTGCAGGGTATGAAACAAACAGGCTGGATTCATTGTCCAGCACGGGGCTGTCATGGTTTGACACTGCCACAATGCCAGAGCCCCCATGAAAATGCAACTTCCCAAATGAATGCTGTGAGATGTGATCAGGAACAGAGCAGAGCAGGCCTAAACTTAATGACAAAGGAAAAAAACTTTATTAAACTACTACTATGATAAAAGGAAAAAGAGAACAAAAACACACTAAATCCAAAATTAAAACCTTCCAAAACATTCCTCCTCCCCCCCACAATTCTAGCAAACCACACTGAGACACAAGTGGGACCCTCAGTCAGGTTCCCACCCTTCAGATAATCAATACTCAGTCCATCGAGGGAGAGAGGAGTCCCTCCTGTGCCACAGACCCCCAAGAAACACAATTGCCACTTCTTGTGCTTCCATGCCACACATGGCACTTCCTGGAGAAAATCTGCCAGTTTGACACTCTCCATGTCACAGTGGTTTCACCACCGTGCATGGACAGACTGCTCATAGGGTTTCTTTTCAAGGATGCTTTGCCAAGGACTAAAGAAAAACAACAGTTCAGTTTCTCATTTTTGGGAACACAGTCGTCGTCCCCCCCCCCGCCCCCCATTTTCCCCCTGGGGCTGAGGGTCCAAGAACAGAGATCTTCTTCTCTGATGACTGAGGGCATCACCACAACCTCCTCAACTCTTCTCTGTTCACTCCACTCCTGTGTTAGTAGTCACTGAAGCAGGTCTCTTGGCTCACCATGCATCCCCCTAAAATGCAGTCTCTCTTGGAGGAGAAATTCGTTCAGTCTATGGCCAACAAGAAAAGTCCAGCTAAAAGCTACTCCATCATCTCCTCCCACCTAGAATTTCTGCTTCTAACATCTCAGGTCCCAGACTGTCTCTCTTCTTGTCTTTCAAATTGAGGAGGAGTAATATTTCACAAAGCTTTCATCATCCAAGAAGGGGTTAAAAGTCTCAAATACCCCAGACGGCAGTGTCCAGGATCTCTGCCAGACCTCCATCTCCCACGACTGGGCATCTTCCCCCCCCGCCCTTCTCCTTCTCCGCGGTGTACTGCTGGCACAGTTGCTGTCTCTCTCTCTCTCTCTCCAGAGAGACTCTGGGGGGGGGGGGAGTGCAAACATCCCTCCACCCTTCCATCTGCAGGGAACCGGCCGGTTCCAGACCCTCCACCCTGTGGCCTACCTCAGGGGCTCAGCTAGGCCGCATGGCTTGCTTCCTGTCCCCCACCCAGCCTGTGGGTGGGCAGGGGAGAGTCTGCACTCTCTGATGACCAGAACCAAAGAGAGAAAGTTCCCGTGGGAGTTCTGCTTTTAACCCCTCTGTGTTCTCAGAGGCATGCCTAGCCTTCAGTGGTCAGTCCAAATGCCAATATCCAACCTTGACCGCTGATTGGTTTGACCCTCTTCTTCCTGAGAAAATTCTTCTCTATGTCAAACTACGACAGGGGCTCTCGGACGCAGGATCACAGGGCGGAGTCGCAGCTGATGAGTCGGTTTCAGGGGGCATGGCAGCGGGAGCCGCCACGCCCTCCGGGCGCTGCCTGCACTGGGTGAGCGGTGCGGGGGGTGTATTTTCCAGTGTGGTGGCAGGAGCTGTTGCGTTCTGTGGATGTTGCCCCCCCGCCGCATGGAACACCGCCAGCTCCAGCAGCCTCTCTTGGTGTTGGCGGCCGCGGTGGCAGCGGCACTTTCTCCGGTCTCTGAGTTGGCGGCAGCTGTCAGCTCAGCGGCGGCAGTGGCGGCAGCGCTCTTGGCACTTCTCTCGGCCCCGGCGGCGGTTCTTCTCCAAGCGGAGCAGAGGGTGGAGTGAGAAGCAAGGCTGCTGCTGCTGCTGGAGCCACAGGCAAGGCAACAAGCAGCATGGCGAACCCTGCTGTTGGCAGGGGTGGTGCCATGGTAGGCGGGGCGTGGAAGGTAGCCACCACCCCTAGCACGGGAGTCAGTCCCACAGTGGGCAGGGCGGAAAATGACACCGAAGTGCTGCCCAAAAACGTGCTGCTTCACGGCTGATGCCAGCACCGTAAAAGAAATCCAATCAGCCAGTCCACACGGCATGCAGAGGGGTGGACCGGGAGGCAAATCCTGTCCCGCCGACAAAATCGAAACCCCCGCGGGTGGAGGGGGGCATGCCAGGGGATGGATCAAAGGCTGAATTGCCGTCTGCACAGGCTCCATCAGCGAAGGAGTTGGGGGGGCACCAGCCCCCAGTGTGTCACATGCTGCCGGCAACGCCGGTTCCCCCCAAAATGAAGTCCGGAAAGCGGGGGGCTTCAGAGCCACGGGCAGTGGCGGCTCTCACCAGTCTGGGGCCGCCCCATGCAGTCTTTGCGATGCCGGGTGTGCAGAAGCTGATAGTTGCGGCAAAGGCACCCCGGCTGCCGCCTGAAAGGCGGATGATGTCACCGGCACCATGCTCAGGGCAGGGTACGCTTGTGCAGCCGGTCGCGGCGCGGGCTGTGGCGCGGTCTGTTTCTGGAATCTCGAAATGTCTCGGTCGGAACCACTGCCTGTTTGGGTCCTGCCCTCCAGGGCTTTGTAGATTTGCTCCCAGACTGTGAACAGTGCAGACAGAGTCTGTAGCGTCCTCCTTGTCCATCTGCTTCAAGAGGCACCGACCCAAATACCGCCAGACTCTATGATCAAAGGCACATCTAGGGTCCGGGTCCACAGAAAATCCACGGTCCCGAGCCCAACCCAGGAGTCTGACGAGCTCATCATCAGAGACCTGGGCCTCCAGGTGAGGGGCTGAGCTCTGCCAAATGGTCAAGACCAACCGGTCAGCTGCGGATGGTAGGTTCCTCATTGTTAGGAAACCTTCTCTTAGCAGATGTCCACTTCAGGAGACAGACAGTCCGCTACTTCAGGGAAAACCGTCCCACTCAGTTCTTGGCTTCTAAGAGCCAACCCGCAGTCCAGACAGGACCAAGCCTTCTCAAGAAGGCAAAGGTGTCCGGCCACAGCCTCCAGGCTGTTGGCGTGCAGTTGCGGCCACAGAGAGCCCCCCCCCCCCCCCCCTCCCCGCAAGACGCTGAGGTTCAGGCCCTCAGCCGAGGCTGCAGTTCACGTTGGGGTCCACCAGTTGTCGCTGTTGAGGCAGGATGGGAATGGAAGAACTCCATTTCAGAAGGCTAGGTGAATTCCAACTACTACTTTGTTTCAAATACATCACTCTTTTATAGAGAGCATTGTGCAGACTAATTTCATTGGTCTTAAAGTAAAAACATCACATGCCATTGGTGTGCAGTGAATGACGCACAGTTACAGAACATATCTATAAACAATGTGAACAAAAGAGATGGATAATTATTTACATTCCTTTGCAACTCTTTCTCAGGCTCTAGCCTGGTTAGAAACTCTCCTTTCTCTCTGACTGAACTGAGAATACCCATAAGTTAGCAGGGCTGATCGAGAGAGCTTTAAACTAGATTGGAAGGGGGAGAGGGACAAAACCTGGCTAGCTAGTGATAAGCAATGGGATGGCACATCAAAACTTGAGGGACTGAGCGCTAGTGGCATCCTTCAGTCTGCTCCATGAGGTGTTGACTACAATGCACCACACCTGAAATATTTCTACACTAATGCACACATCACGAGGAACAAACAAGAGGAGCTTGAAGTCTTGGTCCAGTCCCAGAGACATGACATCATTGGCATAAGTGAAACCTGGTAGGATGAATCCTGTGACTGGAGTGCCATGTTGGATAGTTACAGGCATTTCAGGAGGGATAGGCAGGGCAGGCAAGGTGAGGAGATGGCATACTGTGTAATGGAGGGGCTGGAGTGTATGGAGCTTGCAGTTGGTGATGGCATGGTTGAGATTTCTCTGGGTAAGGATTAAGGGAGAAACAAATATCTGTTTATAATTATTGGATGTCATTGTGGGAATCTACTATATACCACCCAGCCATGATGACAACAACAAAGAATTATTCTTTAAGGAACCAAGGGGAACCTCTAAATCAACCACCCATCGTAAGAGCCTGAATGAGAGGTGCGGGACTTCAGGCAGCTCTTCAAAATGCTATTTATTGTATCCAAGATGTTAGAACAGTCCAGGGTTGTGGGTCACAGAGCCTGTGCCTTCAGCTGTCAGCTCCAGCTGTAGACAAGCCTGAAGACCGTTTAATTTTGGTTACAATGCATTATATACTTTTCTTTGATTAGCATCTTAATACATAAGAACCAATCTATACCTTTACTTTTATCTATAGCCTATCATAACTACTATAATTACTAAAAGTTAGTATGTTAGTTTAAGCTAGAAGTTGTTTTTAAGTTTTCTTGCACTGGAAAATTCTTAGACCTTTTTTCTACTTGCAACATCGGCAGTCTTGTTTGCCTGTGGAATCTTTTTGCTTGGTAAAAACATCTTCTGTTTGAGGTGGGTTTATCCTTTGATCTAAGCCATTGAAACCCCTTCTTAAATAACATACCCTTTGCCTTCTTAGTTATCCAGTAAAACTGGCTAAGTAATTCTTTTCTTCTATATCAAAACTTGCTTCCATCTCTATTTCGTTCTTAGGTTCTACATTCAGAGATCTTTCTGCCAAGCATACATATCTGTTAAACTTTCTTGTCAAACTTTCATCCTTCCCAACAACCCTTGTCCTTATGGGGGACTCAACTTGCCAGATGTTAACTGTGAACACCATACTCCTGGCATAAACAGGTCCAGAAGGTTCCTAAAACACCTGCATGACAACATCATGGTACAGGTGCTAAGGGAGCCAACTAGGAAAGGTGCTTTCCTTGATTTGTTGCTTGTTAACAGAGAGGGGCCCATGTGTGAAGTGGCGATTGGCAGCTATCTTGGTCACAGCAACTATGAAACAGTGGTGTCTAAAATGTCTGGAGACAGAAGGAAAAGTGCCAGCAAAACATCCACCCTCGACATGAGGAGAGCAGACTTCAGGCTGCCCAGGGAAATAGCTAGCAAGGTCCCCTGGAAGAAACACTGTTGAAGGTGCTGGTTTCCATCAGGGCTAGTCACTTTGTAAGCACCACCTCATAAGAGCGCAGGAGCAGGCAATTCTCAAATGTCAGAAGTCAAGCAGGCAAGGTAGAAGGCTGGCTTGGCTGAGCAGGGATCTTTTTTTGGAGAGTAAGGCCAATAAGGAAGGTGTATGCCCAGTGGAAGCAAGGTCAGCTGACATGGGAGAAACACAGGGATGCTTATCACCACTGCAGGGAAAAAGTTCATGTGGCCAAAGCTCAATTGGAGTTGAAGCTACCAGAACTGTAGAGGATGGCAAAAGGAGCTTTTTAAATTATGCCAATAGCAAAAGGAAGTTCAGAAATAACATCAGCCCATTACAGGATGAGGATGGTCATCTCACAAACAGGGACATGGACAATGCAGCAGTGTTTAATGCATTCATTGCTTCTATCTTCAACACAGATGATGGACCAAGGGGTCCCAGTGCCCTGAGCTGGAGGACCATGGCTCTGAGAATGATAAACTCCTACTTGACCCTGAACTTGTGCAGGACCTTCTGATCCAGCTGGATCCTTACAAATCTATGGGGCCTGATGGGATTAATCCGAGAATACTAAAATGCTGGCTGATGTCACCACTAGGCCTCTCTTTTTGAACAGTCTTGGGAATCTGGAAATGTCTCAGTTGACTGAAAGCTAGCAAGCATTGTCCCAATTTTCAAGGATGACCCCAGAAACTACAGGCCTCTCAGTCTCATTTTAGTGACTGATAAAATTGTGGAGAAGATTATTCTGGGACTGTTCATAGCTTCATGAGGGCAAAGTCCTGCTTGTCAAACTTAATTTCCTTTTGCAACAAGATTACCCACCTAGTGGATCAAGGGATGCCAGTTGATGTACATATTTTTGTATTTCAGTAAAGTTTTCGATACAGTCTCTCATAGTATCTTCCTGGACAAACTGTCTAGCACACAACTGGATAAACACATCAGATGATGGGTGAGCAACTGGCTCACAGGTCAGGCTCAAAGGGTTATAGTAAATGGAGTAACAACAGGCTGGCAACCGGTCACTGGTAGGGTTCTATGGGGCTCCATCTTAGGCCCAGTGCTCTTCAACATCTTCATAAACAACTTGGTGTCACAGCATATGCCACAGCACATGCTGTAGTCGAGATGGCCATGATACACAAAGTATCACCATACAATTTCAGAAGGCTTTAAGCATCCGCCCATACAGAGTAACACCATACCACATCAGAAGGCTTCATAGAGAGAACACTGTATCACATCAAAAGGCTTTAAGCATCCACCCTTCTTGTTCTTTAGCCCAACCTTTTATACCCCTTATTGTTCATGCACTGCACCTGTGTGCCTTCTGTTTCCTTTTGTGATTGGTCAGTACACCTCGGCACTCCATGTCTCATTGCTTTCAGTACTGTTCACCTGCTTTTCACAGTTGTAGCCCATTTAGGGATGAGTCTCAGCTGCAGCCCTACTCCCAATTACCACAAACTGTGTACCTACAACTTGGAGGCAAGATTGGAAGGGATACTGATGTGCTGGGCCCTATGTGGAGCCTCAACCAAAATTGACCACTCTATGAACTTTTAAATATATGTACCTTTTCAAAACAACATATGCAATTTTAGGAAGGCAGGGGCTTTGTGCTCAACACGTCCAGGTGCCTGGCTGGTGGATGGATATGCGAGACCACAAAGTTCCAAAATAAACATCTGGTCACATACCCTTATACAAGTAACAATATAAAAGTGAGACCCCTTTGTAGCAGGATTAGAAGCCTCATCTATGAGCAAATGGTCTGCATAGGATTTCCCAATTACTGTGAGGGTTTCTCCAGCCCTTCACTGCAATGGGGTTTCCCAGCTGAAGTATGGACCAGTATGATGGTAACCTATTAAGGTTAATGGTGATGTATCTTTTCTTAATCACTAGCTGTCATCTGCACTAATGATTTGATGCATCGCTTTTCTATGCTTATTTCTGTTATCTGCCTATTATCCATGTAGCTTGTTATTTGCCTATCATCTATGTAATAAATAAGCTTATCTCTAAATAAGTAATTGTTTTGTTCCAATCCCTTCGCTAATCACACTAATAAGCAAAACAGATACTAAGTAAGTTTGCTGACAGTACTAAATTGGAAGACTCCAGAAGCAGACAGGCCCTGCAGAGAGACCTGGACAGATTAGAGGGCTGGACAATTACCAGCTATTTAACGTTTAACAAGAGTGAGTGCCAGATTCTGCACCTGGGATAGGGCAACCCTGGATGTGTGGACAGACTGAGGAATCAGAAGTTGGAGAGCAGCACTGTGTAAAGGGACCTGGGGATCCTGGTTGATGGCAAGGTGAATATGAGTCAGCAGTGCCCTTGCAGCCAGGAGGGCCAACCGTGTCCTGGGGTGCATTGGGCACAGGATCACCAGCCAGAGGCCTCTCCAGAGGGAGGTGACAGATCTGACCAGAGCATGTCATAGAGCTATCAAAGCACAGCTTTCTCAACACTAAAAGATAGAGTGGATTATACAAATAAAAATGGTCTTCTGTATTAGAGAGAAAGTTTAGCTGACTGACATACAAAGATCATGGATGGCAAACATTTTGTCTGCCCCACCAAGCCAAAATGACCCATCTCTGTTGTAGACTTCACACTTTTTTTATATTGCTTGTGGCAAGCTCTTTGTCAGCTATTGAAGGCACCTTCTACATTATGTAGAGCAGGATTACTTGAGCTCAGCAAGGCATTTTGGGTTCCCTTTGGCTAGATACCGGTATCAACATGTTCCAGATTCTGCTTTTCTGGACCCTCTCCAGAATAGTTACTATAAAGATACTGTGTTCTTCATCTGTTGAAAATTAATAATGAAATGAAGTGGTGGAATAAGTGGAAGGTGAAAGAAATGGGGCAAAGAAGGCAACAGACCAGCATGGCTAAACCAAAACCTGCTGGGCAAAATAAAAGGAAACAAGGAAATGCAGAAACAGTGGAGGCAGGGCAGATATCCCAGGAAGACTACAGGAATGCTGTCTGGTTGTGTAAGGACAAGGTAAGGAAGGCCAAGGTGCAGCTGGAGCTGAACTTGGTGTATTGGGTTTGCATCACCAGGTTTTGGTAGTGGGGAAACCAGAAGAGTGGTTTCTGTGAGAAGCTGCTGGAAACTTTGCTTATGCCTAATAGAGCCAATGCCAGCTGGCTTCAAGACTGACCCGCTGCTGGGCAAGGCCAAGCCAATCAGCAATGGTGGCAGCACCTCTGTGATAACATATTTGCAAAGAAAAAAGTTACTGCACGGAAGCAATTGCAGCCAGAGAGGAGTGAGAATTTGTGAGAGCAACAACTGCAGACACCAAGGCCAGTGCAGAAGGAGGTGCTTCAGGCACTGGAACAGAGATTCTCCTGCAGCCCATGGTGAAGGCCATGGTGAGGCAGATGTGCCTCTGCAGCCCATGAAGGTTAATGGTGGAGCTGGTGGATGCCCGAAGGTATATGTGACCCCATGGGAAGCCCATGCTGGAGTAAGCTCCTGGCAGGACCTCTGACCCCGTGGAAGGGACCTATGGTGGAGCAGTTAATGAAGAACTGTGCCCTGTGGGAAGAACTCACATTGGAGAAGTTCATGGAGAACTGCCTCCTGTGGGAAGAACCCAACATTGGAGCAGGGGAAGGACTCCTTGCCCTGGGGAGGAAACAGTGGTAAAAATGTGATTAACTGACCACAACCCCCATTTCTTGTCCCACTGTGCTGCAGCAGGAAGGAGGTAGAAAATCATGAATAAAGTTAAGCCCTGAAAGTAGAGAGGGCTGGGGGGGAAAGGTGTTTTTAAGATTTGTTTTTATTTCTTATTACCCTGCTCTGATTTTATTGGTAATAAATTCAATTAGTTTTCCCAAGTCAAGTCTCTTTTGGTAATCAGTGAGTGATCTCTCCTTGTCCTTAACTCATGAGCCTTTTGTTATATTTTCTTATCCAGTTAGTTGAGCAGGGGGAATAATACATTGGCTTTGGTATGCACCTGACATCCAGCCAAGGTCAACCCACTTCACTTAGTAAGGTACACAAAGAATAACAGGGCTTCTACAGGTATGTCAGCCAGAAAAAGAATGTCAAAGAAGTTGTATCCCCCAAAAAGCAAGACTAGCAAACTGGGAGCAACAGATGAGTAGAAGGCTGAAGTATTCAGCAACTTTTTGCCTCAGCTTTTACCATCAGTCTTTCTTCCCACACCTCTTGAGTGGATGGACTACAAGACAGGGACTAGGGGAGCAAATTCTCTCCCACTGTAAGAGAAGATCAGGTTTGTGACCACCTTAACAACCTGAATGTACAAAAGTACATGGGACCAGGCAAGATGCAGCCCAGAGTCCAGAGAGAACTGGCTGATGTAGTTGCCAATCCACTCTCCATGATATTTGAAAAGTCATTGCAGTCACGTGAAGTCCCAGGTGACTGGAAAAAGGGAAATATTGTACCCATCGTTAAAAAGGGTGGAAAGGAGACACCTGGGAACTACCGCCCTGTCAACCTCATCTCTGTGCCTGGGAAGATCATGGAGCAGAACTTCCTAGAAGCTGTGCTAAGGCACATGGAGGACAGGGAGGTGATTCAAGACAGCCAGCACAGCTTCACCAAGGGCAAGTCCTGCCTGACCAACCCAGTGGCCTTCTCCAATGGAACGACTCTATCACTGGACAAGGGAAGGGCTACAGATGTCATTTATGTGGACATCTGTCAGAACCCCGGGCTTGGGTCAGGGGTCTCGTGTGGTGGTAAAGTCTCTCCTCCAACCCGTGCTTCCAAAGAAAAACTCCGCAGCCTCTTGTTGTTCGGTCTCAAGGCATTTTATTGCTAGTTATCTAAAAGATTGTCTTCGCGGGTGTTGCCTTGTAAAGGACAACTGGCGACCTGGTTCTAAGGAGGCAGCACGGCAGCCCGGTCTCGCCTGGGCTACTCGGGCTAATCGACAAAGACGCTTGCACCAATGTGGCGGACGGTCGAAAAGCCTTTATTATCTCATCTCGTGGGTTTAAATAGTCTCGGGGGTCTTTGCTACGTCAGAGGGGGGTTGTGGGGTCTCAGGGGTTAGTCGAGAGTGGAAAACTACTGGGGCAGGTGTGGTTACATGCTTCTGGGGTTAATAGATAACGTGGGGCAGGGAGAGGGGGAAGGGTCTGTCTTTCCGTCACATCCCGTGATCTTCCGTTCGCCTGTCCCTACTACTACAGCGGGCTGCGGCTGTTTGGTCAGCGGCCCAGGCAGAGACACACACACTCCTGACACCCTCACTGTCTGGTGTCTTCGTCTTCTCTCTCCCCGCCCAGGGCTGCTGCTATCTTTTATATGATATATTACATGTTCCATGTTTATAGTTTTTCCCCAATACCTACTATCTATGTTACAAGGTGCTTTTCTACTCTAAACCAATCCATAAGTGCCAACATCACCAAGAACATGGAGGCAAGGAAGAAGAAGGAGGAAAAACAGGATCAGCCCACTTTCCTCCATCTTAGAACTCCTGACCCCCTTGTACAAAGTAAAAACCCCCCTGTACAGGTGTTTAAACCCCCCTGTACAATACTAAAAAATTTTCCCCTCTATTTTGTAACTACTTCTACTATACTATCTAACGCTTTGTGACCGCTTGTTCCACCTTCAAAGTTGGTAACTCATTCCATGGCTCAAACTCAAAATCACATCTGTTTCCAGCTGCTTGCCAGGGTCTCAAATGCTTCTGACCAAGGCCTGGAACCTCTGAAAATGTCTGAGGGACATTTTGAGTTCCAACAGACATCTATAAGGCCTTTGATACGGTCCCCCACTGTCGGAATCTGTGGCTATTGATGATTCCGAGATTGTAGAAAGTCTCTGTCTTTCTGCCCCGTTGCCAAGGAAGAAGCCATAATTTGTCTGTGCTGTTTTCAAGGTTTTTTATTCTTGCTTATCTCTAACATGTTCTGCTGCCCTGCCGCAGGTCTGTCCTGCAGAGCAGCGTGCGGGGCTCTGCCCCCAGTGGGATGTTACAAACATTATATACCAGAAACGGCATGTGCTATATTTACAATAATGTGCCAATATCTATCATCTACATTGAACAGTGTGTCCCCAGCCTAAACCAATAGAAAAATGCCAACACTACAGTGAAACATGGAAAGCATGAAGAAGGAGGAAAAGGACAAGACACACCCAATTTCCTCCATCTTGTCCCCTTTGAACCCCTAATCTAGAAACCTAAGAATTTACTTTTACACCTGTGCCACACTTAATTATTGCTCATATCAAACACTCAAAGCTTGTAATTCATCCTGTAAGATTGAAAACTCCTCTCCATGGACAGAGATCAGAGACAGTGTCTCTCGGGGCTCTGTACAGAGGGGTTCCTGACCCCCTGCCGGGGTCCCAGGCCCTCCAGGGCAGCCAGAGGGAAGCCCTGGATTCCCACACCCCACAACACCCTTTTCTCTAAATTGGAGAGAGATGGATTCAATGGGTGGACTGTTTGATGGATGAGGAAGTGGTTGGACAGTCGCATTCAGACGGTAACAGTCAATGGCTCAGAGTCCCAATAGACATCGATGACTGTCCTGGTTCCAGCCAGGACAGGGTTAATTTTTGCAGTGGCCAAGAGGGGAGATGACTAGAACCATTTTATACCACCTTATGTCATTATCCAGGGATGGGGGAAGGGTCCCTTCCAGGTTGGGGTTTCGTGTCGGCGATTCACATATTGCCAGTTTCTGCATGGTGAGCAGTTGTGTGATCATTCATCTCTCTTGTACCCTCTTATTAATATTGTTGCTGTTACTATTTGTTTTTTTATTTCATTGCTCTTTTCAGTAAATTGTTCTTATCTCAACACATGATCTTTTTATTTTGTGCCTCCAATTCTCTCCAACCTGCTGCAGAGGAGGGGCACTAAATTGGAGAATACCATTTCTAAACCAAGACAGTGGCAAATTGTGTACTTTAGGGGTCTATATTGGGACATGTACTGTTAAATGTCTTCATCAATAACACAGAGAGTGAGATCGAGTACCCTCTCAGCAAGTTTGCAGATGACACTCCTGAAAGACAGGATGCCAGGCAGAGGGACCTGGACAAGCTGGAGAAGTGGATCCATGAGAATCTCATGAGGTTCAACAAGTCCAAATGCAAGGTGTTGAACATGATTCAGAGCAATCCCAGGCATGAGTACAGACTGGAATAGGAACTAATGGCCCTGCCAAGAAGGACTTGGGAGTTCTAATGGATGAAAAGCTGGGCAAGAGCCAACAGTGTGTTCACAGCCCAGATGGTCAACCTTATCCTTGGCTATATAAAGAGAAGTGTGGCCAGCAGGTCAAGGGAGGTGATTGTCCCCCTCTACTCTGCCTTCATGAGACCCCACCTGGAGTACTGCATCCAGCTCTGGGGTCCTGAGCACAAGAAAGATGTGGACCTGTTAGAGCAGGTCTACAGGAGGGCCATGAAGATGATGAAAGGGCGGGTGCACCTCTCCTACAAAGACAGGCTGAGAGGGATGGGGTTGTTCAGCCTGGAGATAAAAAGACTGCAGGCCTCATTGTGGCCTTCCAGTACTTGAAGAGGGCTTATAAAAAAAGAGGGAGATCAACATAGGCAGATAGTGATAGGATAAGGGGCAACATTTTTAAACTAAAAAAGGGTAGATTTACATTAGATATCAGGAAGAAATTATTTACTGTGAGGGTGGTGAGGCACTGGCACAGGTTGCCTAGGGAAGTTGTGGATTCTCCATCCCTGGAAGTGTTCAAGGCCAGGTTGGATGGAGCCCTGATCAACCTGGTCTAGTGGAAGGTGTCCATGCCCATGACAGGGATGTTGAAACTACCACAGAAATGTGGTCTTACATAAGCAATAATGGAACAGTTTATTACCTTTATTCTAATTTTTGCTTGTGCTAAGGCAGGAAATTTGTCTTCAAGCAGGTGAGGCAGAGTCCCCTTTTTATGTGGTTCATGATTTTTCCTAATGAAATGTGGACAAAAAATCAAAACCCCACAATTCCTTATAAAGATTTGTAGGGACAGTATGTTTATTACAGCAGTGCTGGATGCATGTTGGGATCGTTCCCCTTCAAAGGACATGCACACTTCTGAGAACTCCTGATCCCTTTTTATTCTTCTTCACTAGTTTACATATGCATCGAATTTCACAATAGGTTCATGCATATTCATTCTGCTGATTTCTCATTACACTAACAGCTAGTTACACTTGTAGCTAGTTTTTTATCACAAGGTACAGAATGAACTCCTGGGTCACTCTGCCCTGTCTGTTTCAAGGTTCGAGGAGCCTCTCTTATCTCTTCAGCTTGGAAATTCGCATTCTTTCTCCTCAGCTGGGGCAGTTTTACTAGTGCTGCAGTTACCAGACTAAACAGCATATTTTACTTATGCTAGCAAGCTCAAAGCAGCACATTTCACCTAAATCCAAATGGATTTCTACCCTGTTAAATTTTCACTCTGTTTCACTAGCCAGCTCTTAGATTACATTTTAGACTTGACTGCTGAAGATTTTCTGAAAAACAAGATGGAAGGGGAAAACAATAACCATTCTCTGCCACCCAAAACTAGGAGGAGGAAGAGAATTGCCTGACAAAAATGTCCTTTCCTTCAGGTAGCTCTTTCAAGGATTTGATTTATCTGATATAATTCTACATGTATAAAAATCCACATAATTTAGCCTCATTTGACAAGCTTCTTTATACTTCTGTCTATGGTGGTTGAAAAAAAAGGTCTGCTTCCTGAAATGTATTTAGGTTGACTAAAAAGACTGAGAGTTTTTCCTTCTGCAGCATTTGTTGTTCCTTAGGTCTTTGCTGTTCATAAAATAGCCTGATGCTCAAAACTTCATCTTTAGCTGTGAGAAAGCAGGCGATACACTGCAACGCAACATAGTAACAGCTGCTTGAAAATACTTGGTATCTGTGTACTTAACTGTTTGCTACAGTATGAACTACAAAGTTAAGTGTAGTGGGTTGACCCTAGCTTGATGCCAGGCACCCAGCAGAGCTACTCTGTCACTCCCCTCTGCAACTGGACAAGGGAGATAAAATATAACAAAGGATTCATGAGTTAAGTACAGAGAGAGAGCACTCACCACATACAGTGGTGAGCAAAACAGACTCAAGTCAGGGATATTAATTGAGTTTATTACTAACAAAATCAGAGCAGGATAATGACAAGTAAAATAAATCTTAAAAGCGACTTCCCCCCCACCCCTCATCACATCTTGTTTCTGCCTCTGCTCAGGGAGAATAGTCCTTTCCATGCTCCAGTGTAGGGTACCTCTCATGGGAGAGTTCCACAAACTCCTCCAATGTGAGTCTATCCCATAGGCAGCAGTTCTCCACAAACTGCTGCCCATGGGTCAGTCTTCCATGGGGTGCAGTCCTTCAGGAATAGCCTGCCCCAGCATGGGACTCCCACAGGGTCATAAGTCCTACCAGGAAAACCTGCTCCAGCATGGGCTCCTCCACGGGTCTGCAGGTCCCTGCCCAGAGCCTGCTCCAGCATGGGTTTCTCATGGGTTCATATCTCTATCTCAGGCATCCACCTGCTCTGGCATGGGGCTCCTCTATGAGCTGCAAGTGGATCTCTGCACCCCCATGGTCCTCCATGGGCTGCAGGAGAATTGCTGCTCTAGCACCTGGAGCTCCTTCTCCTCCTCCTTCTGCACTGACCTTGGTGTCTGTAGAGTTGTTCCTTTCACATATTCTCACCCCACTCTTTTCTGACCACAATTACATCTGTGCAATAACGTTTTTTCCTTCTTAAATCTGTTATCACAGAGGCATTACCACCATTTAAACTTGGCCCAGCCTTGGCCAGCAGCCCATCTGTCCTGGAGCCACCAGGGATTGGCTCTGTGGACATGGACGAAGCTTCCAGGAGCTTCTCACAGAAGCCATCCCTGTTAGACCCCCCACTACCAAAACCTCGCCATGAAAACCAAATACATTAGGTAAGGGACAAGTTATGTTGATTTGAAAATTCATTTTTTAGGTGTCTTATGGATGAAATACGTGTTTGTAGATATGACTAAGAATGAGATCTTTTGAAAGTGCAGAGGTCACGGGTGAAAAACATGTCTTAGCCTGCATAAATTAAGTGTAAGAGTTCAGTTTGTTCTTAAATCTTTTGACATGACACCACCTTTAAAAGTTGCAGTTTAGCACTGGAGTTTGTCTTTAGGAATAGTTGCAAAGCTAGAAATTTATATTTAACTGTAATAAAAATTAAGATACTTAGGTTATAAGAGCCACCGTAGCCTTTCTCTTGAAAAGGAAATTTTAACTGTGATTTTATGCTGAATTGTCCTTTTGATTCCCTTCCCTCATTTCTCTAACAAGGATTTAGTCTCTTTTTTTTCCCTGTTTTGTACTAATCATGTTTGGAAGCTTTTTATAACCATATTTATCCACCTTTTAAAGTCGGAATTGTTTGGAGTTTATAAAATCATCTTGTTTGCTTAATTTGATAGATATATCCATAGATGACTGAAGGATTTCTTCAGAGCTTGTGTACACTGTCACTCCTGTATTTCCCCATAACTTCTGCCCTTACCCACCTCTACTCATTAATTTATTCTGTTAGTGCTAGATTCTGTGCAAATTCATGTTACCAGTCAGTCCTTGCTCTGAAAAGATTATTCTTAAAATTATTATGCAAAAGGATGTAGCAAAAAAAATGAAGAGGAAGGGTGAATGACAGCAAAGATGTGAATGTGTGATTTTACAGGCTAAAGAGATACGTAGACCCCAAAGTGAACTACATGGAGAGATGTGCTCTGGAGCTGAGAATCACACTGAGGGAGTGAGGCAAGCTTTCCTATCTGGCAAAACCTCCATACCAAGAGCAGAGAGAGGTGCCCCAGACTCCTCTCCTGAGCAGGAAGCCATTGAGTTGTGACTAAGAGGCAACTCTGACTCAGCATGAGTGGTGCCAGAAGGGAGAGTGCCCACCCCCACCCATTGATAAACTACCCTCAGGGAGCGCAAGCAACCATGGCAAGGTAGTTCAGGCAGGCAGGGCACTGAGGCACTGCCAGCCCAAGCAGTGTCATGGTTTAAGCTCAAGTGGCAACTAAGCACCATGCAGCTGCTTTCTCACCACCCCCACCCCAGTGGAATGGGGAGGAGAATCAAAAGAAGAAAATGAACTTTGTCCCAGATGAAACCACAGCTCTTAGGCTTGTATGGATGAATCTGTGACTAGTGGCACTTTCAGGATACATGTTTAGAAACCATATATACAAATTTGATTAAAGTCAGAGCTCCTGAAAAGGCAGTATCTTCATCCAACTGTCTGTCAACACATAAACTCACACAGAACCAGAGGAAATTACAGTAATTTTTTTTTTTTGTCTGTGAATGTTACTGCTGAATTTGTATCTACTTTGAAGTATTTCAGGTTAGTTCCTCTTTTCCCAACACAATTTTAAGTAAATGTGAATGTAACTTCCCTGGTTGCTGCAATCTATGACTGTTTTCTGGTGTTTCTAATGGAGAGCTGCTGGCCCAGCACTGTGGGAGTGAGTAACAAGAAAGTGCTGAAACTGTAAGCCAAATTTCAGTGTGTGCATGGGTGTGTGTGTGACTAAAAGGTTAAAGGTAAAAGGGGCTGAGGCATTATGAAAGCTGCTACGTAAAAAGGAAGTGCATTACAGTCTGGCTCCTGGCCAAGCCTTTACTTTTTTCACTACATCTGTGGGCTTTCTAATTTTCCCACCAGTCAGTTTGTCTGAACTGTTCGGGAATGCTGCCTCTGCTGCTAGCTGACATCAGGGTGGCTGATTCAGGTGAGAGCCAAGCAAGCAAGCTGCCTTAAAATACTCGCTTCTCTCCACACCTCCGCCCTGCTGAGGCCCTGTAGCTTCCCTTCCTCTTCCATCCCCTTCTTCATCTTCATCATACCAGGGCCTAAAGTATAAAGGCAAAGCTGTCATTTAACTGAAAAATAATGTCTCCCTGCAACAGTGCAAAATCTGCTTTTGTATTTTGCTTTCAGCACTGAGAATGAGCTGGTGAAGAGTGTCCAAAAAGGAGCCTTTAGCTTTTGAACTTTTGAAGTTAGAGGATTTTTGGAAGTGGTGTGTCTTCCACCATCAGAGCTCTTGCTCATCCTGCTTATCTTAAGCCCAGTTAGATTCTGAAGGAGAAGACTGTGACTTGTCTGCCCCAAATGGAGGTAACATGCAGGTATCAGCTACAGCCAGAAGCACCAGAGCTGTAAGATGCCATGGTGCCATCATAGATCCTTTAAATAAAATTTTTTTAAAAAGGGAAAACTTCCATAGAAACATCTTTTGAGGGTGACAAGGTATTAATTTTTTGGTCCTAAATGAATAAAAAAAGCATATTTTTAAATTCAATTGTTTTCTGAGTTATATTCTATTCAGATTCAGTGTAAATTTATGGTTCTTGGATATACATGTCTTTGCCAATAGAATGGCCAACATGGTAAGGCAAATTTTAAACTAGAAAAGGTGAGGGAAGGGGAGCATTATAGCAACCACCCAAGTAGCAAAAGTAGGCTTAAGAGGGAATACCTTCAGCAAGCAAAAGAAGCCAATGACATAACCACAAGACAGGACTATGGGGCATCCCCTTGCACTCCCACCAGGATATTATCACACACTAAAATACCTCTATGAAGTGCCTGTACATCAATGCACACAGGGTGGGGAGCAAACAGGAAGAATTAGAGATCCTTGTGCAGTCACAGGGCTTTGATCACATTATGATTACAGAGATGTGGTGGAATAGCTCTCGTGACTGGAATGTTGTCATGAAGGGCTACACGCTGTTTAGGAGAGACAGATCAGGAAGGCGTGGTGGCGAAGTTGCTCTCTTTGCAAGGCTACACCTGGAATGTATTGAGCTTTGCCTTGGGGTGGATGACAAGCGGGTTGAGAGCTTATGGGTTAGGATAAAAGGGCAGACTAGTAAGGGTGACACTGTTGTGGGTGTGTGCTACAGGCTGCCTGAGCAGGACGAAGAAGTGGATGAGGCTTTCTATAGGCAGCTTGAAGCAGCCTCACAGTTTCAGGCCCTGGTTCTTGTGGGGGACTTGAACTACCCTGCCATCTGCTGGAGAAGCAACACAGTGAAGCACAAAGAGTCCAGGAGGTTCCTAGAAAGCACTAATAACAACTTCCTGTCACATGTAGTGGAGGATCCCACAAGGAATGGTATGCTGCTTGACCTTAAACCATCAGGGAAGGCCTTATTGGAGATGTGAAGGTTGAGGGCAGTGAGCATGAGATTGTGGAGATTGTGGAGTTCACTATCGGGCAAGGAGGAAGCAGGACAGCAAGTAAGATTACAACCCTGGACTTACTTAGAAATAACTTTAGCCTTTTCAGGGATCTTCTTGGAAGAATCCCATGGGAAAAGGCCCCACAGGGAAGAGGGGTCCAAGAGTTGGGGTTGATATTCAAGGATCGCTTCCTCCAAGCTCAAGAACAATGGATCCTATGGATGAGCAAAAATTTGGGCACAGGGGGCAAGAGACCTGCATGGATGAATAAAGAACTCCTGTCATAACTCAAGCACAAGTAGTAAACACACAGGAGGTAGAAGCAGATTCAGGTCACTTGGAATGAATATAGAGGTTGTCAAAGAACAAATGAGATAAGAAAGGCAAAGGCACATCTAGAATTAAATCTGACCAAGGATGTCAAGGACAAGAAGACGGGCTGGTTCAAATGCATCAATAACAAAAAGAAAACAGGGTAATGTGGGCCCATTAGTAAATGGAGAGGAGACCTTGGTGTAACCCTGGAGGGCACAGAGAAGGCAGAGTTACTGAATGCCTTCTTTACATCAGTCATCACCGATAAGACCACTCCTCAGGGATCTTTGACACAGGAGAACAGGGTAAAGATATGTAAGAAAGGAAGAATTGCCCTTGGTCAAGGAGGATTGGGTAAGAGAATACTTAGGCAAATTTGACAGCCACAAGTCTGTGGGCCCTGACAGGATGTTCACGATCATCTTTGAATGGCTGTGGTGGCCAGTAGAGGTCCCCAAAGACTGGAAGAAAGCAAATGTCACCCCATTCTTCAAACAGGGCAAGAAGAAGGACCCATGGAGCTACCAACCAGTCAGCTTCACCTCAATCCCTAGAAAGGTGATGGAGCACCTCATTCTGGAGGCCATCTCTATCCACATAGAGGACAAGAAGGTAATCAGGAGTAGTCAGCATGAATTCACTAAAGGGAAATCATGCTTGACCAACCTGATTGCCTTCTATGATGAAACAACTACCTGGATGGATGAGGGGAGAGCAGTGGATATTTTCTACCTGGATTTCAGCAAGGCTTTCAACACTTTTTCACAACATCCTCATAGGCAAACTCAGGAAGTATGGACTGGATGAGTGGACAGTGAGATGGATTGAGAACTGGCTGAATGGCAGATCCAAGAGGGTCATGTTCAGCAGCACAGGGTCTAGTTGTGGGCCTCTCATTAGTGGTATCCACCAAGATTCAGTACTGGCCCTGGTATTGTTTAACTTGTTCATCAGTGACTTTACTGAAGGGGTAGATGCCTCCTCAGCAAATTTGCTGATGACATAAACGTGGAGGAGTGGCCGATATCCAAGAGTGCTGTGAAGGCATTCAGAAGGACCTTGACAGGTTGGAGAGACAGACAGAGAGGAACCATCTGAAATTACACAAGTGCAAATGCAGAGTCCTGCACCTAGGGAATAACCCTGGGCACCAGTACAGGCCAAGGGATGACGTTCTGAAAAGCAGTTCAGCAGAGAAGGACCATTGTGTCCTGGTGGACAACAGCCTGTCCGTGAAACAGCAGTGTCCTTGTTGCCAAGAAGGTCATGGGTATCCTTGTGTGCATTGGGAAGAGCACTGCCAGTAGGTTAAGGGAGGTGATCCTGCCCCTCTACTCAGCCCTGGTGAGGCCTCACCTGGAGTGCTATGTCCAGTTCTGGGGTCCTCAGTACAAGAGAGACAAGGAGCTCCTGGTGCGGGTCCATTGGAAGGCAAAAAAAGAAGATTAAGGGACTGGAGCACCTCTCTTATTAGGATAGGCTGAGAGAGTTAGGCCTATTCATCCTTGAAAAGAATGAGGGGATCTTAACAATGTATATAAAGTATCTGAAGGGGGGGTGCCAAAAGGATGGAGCCAGGCTCTTCTCCGTGGTGCCAAGCAATAGGACAAGAGACAATAGGCAGGAACATGTCATGGTTTGACACTGGCACAATGCCAGGGCCCCCATGAAAATGCAGCCCCTCAATTGAATGCTGTGAATGCGATCAGGAAACAGAGCAGAGCAGGCCCAAGCTTAATAACAAGGGAAAAAACTTTATTAAGCTACTACTACTATACTACTTTAGAAGAAAAAAAAAAGAAAGAAAAACATACACACAAAATTCAAAATTAAAACCTTTCAAAACATTCCTCCTCCCACCACCCAATTCCAATAAACCACAGTGAGACACAACCTGGACCCCAATCAGGTTCCCACCCTCCAGATAATCAATACTCAGTACATCAAGGGAGAGAGGAGTCTCTTCTGTGCCACAGACCCCCCAATAAACAAAGCTGCCACATCCTGTGTTTCCATGTCACACATGGTACCGCCCAGAGAAAAAGTTTGCTCATGGTGACCCTCTCCTTTCCATGCACAGTGCTCTCACCACCAATGCATGGATGGACAGACTTCTCTTAGGATTTTTTCTTTCAAGGATGCTTTGCCAAGAGGGAAAAAACAACAGTTCAGTTTTTTCATTTTTGGAACCCAGTCCCCCCCATTTTCTTCCTCCCCTGGGGCCGAGGATCTCGGGAACAGAGATCTTCTTTTTTTCTTCTTTTCTGAAGACAGGGGGCACCACCACAAACCCCCGTAACTTTTCTCTGTTCACTCCATGTCTTTTCTCAGCTGCTGAAGCAGACCTCTTGGCTCACCAGCATCCTCCTAAAATACAGTCTTTCTCTTGGAGAAGAAAATCGGTTCAGTCCATGGCTAACAAGAAAAAGTCCAGCCAAAAGCCACTCCATCATCTCCTCCCATCCAGAATTTCTCCTTCTAACATCTCAGATCCCAGACTGTCTCTCTTCCTCTCCTTCAACCCGAGGAGGAGTAAAATTTCACAAAGCTTTCATTTCTCAAGGAAGGGTTAAAAGTCCCGACTCCCTGGCTGGCTCTCTGCCCAGGCTCTGGCTCCCACAGCCCCCCCTGCTCTTCTCCTTCCCCGCGGTGTATTGCTGACAAAGCGCCGCTGTCTCTTTCTCTCTTTCTCTAGAGACAGACTCTGGCAGGGGAACGGAGACATGCCAGATTTCTCCACCCTTCCACCTGCAGGGGGTTCCAGCCCCCTCCACCCTTTGGCCTACCTCAGTCAGGCCGCGAGCCTTCCCCTCCCCCACCCAGCCACCTGGCCGGGCGGCGGAGAGTCCTGCACTGCATGCTGACCGGAACCAAAGAGAAAGAGTTATCCTGGGAATTCTGCTTTTAACCCCTCTGTGTTCTCAGAGGCGTGTCCTCCCTCAATTGGTCACTCTAGGTGTCAATATCCAACCCTGACCCCTGACTGGATTGACCTCTTCCTTCCGAGAAAATTTTTTTTCCGTGTTAAACCACAACAAATGTGTGCAGAAAGTTCCACCTGAACATGACAAAGTGTGAGGTGAGGGTCTGAAGTGACACAGGGTCCCCAGGCAGGTGCAAAGGAGAGCCCTTTATTGTAAAAACACAGCCTTTTTAAGCAGTTAGCTGGTTATCAGTTACATAGTTTTAAATCATAACAAACATAACTCATCACCATACACTACGATGTGAACATGTGATAGTTACATAACTTATTTTTCTACGTCTAATTCAGCTGAGTCACTTTCCCATAGTCCATTTCTGCTTAGCCAAAGTACCAGGCCTGAGCCATGATTTTTCAAGGCCTTCCCTTTGTAAGGTTTTACCTATATGCAACAATTCCCCCTTTCTTTGTTTTTTGTGCAAAGGGTTCATGTACCCTGATGCCAAAACAGTCTGTACCTGTAAGGCCATTTTCCTGTTAAGACTGTTACTGGTCATCTGCTGGATACAGGATAAGATACATGGAATACAGATCACAATCAATAAAAACCCATCAGATACAACCATGCCACTGACAAAGAGAACCACAGCATAGGAGAATAAAAAGATAATGTCCAATGTCCCCAAAAAGTGGAAGTGAATGGCTACTGCTCCGAAGTTCATATGGCTGGAGCTCAGGGGCCATGCTGTTTAAGCAGGAGGAAGTCCATTAGCTTGAAATGCTGACTTTGACATTACTGAGTGTCTTTCTGGAAGCATGGAACAAGGAATAACTGAAGGAGGTCAGCAGGAACACAATAACGTAGTGATGGGTGCAGTGGGACACAAGGCCTCTGTTGGCAGGCTGCCTCTGTAAGCCTCTAGATACAGCCATGTTCCTGGAAGTCCAACCCCTGCTCCTGCCGTGGTCATGAGGGCTGGATAGTGATTAGGTCATTTTTCCTCTTACTGGGCCTCATTTTCTTGGAGGTGATCAATATTTGTCCAGATGAGCAGGTAACCAATTTAGACCTGTTGGCGATAGAACACATGCATACCTTATCCCCTACGTTAGTAAATCAGCTAGGCCTTGCCATTTCACACCCACTTGTGGATCCTTATGTAAAAACTTTTAGAAATTGGTTCCACACACACAAATCTTCAGAGCAGTATTGCTCTGCCAGGGATCAAATTTGATGATCTGCTTTCAAAATTTCTAGTGTAAATATTACATTATCTAAATTATCTTGAAGAGCCATATTCCCCCTTCTTTGTTTTTTTGACAACATACGCATCTCTCACTATGAACAGGAAGGCAACATCAAAGTAAGACAATACATGTGGTAAAGCAATAAACTCACACCAAGCAGAAATAAGCAAGGCAATACACGAAATCAGTAGCACATTAGAGACAGGATGGTGATTAAGAATGATACATCACAATTCCCTAAATACTGTACCATCACCCAGAGTCTGCAATAGCGGGCAAGCCCTGTTTTGCAGTGAAGACCTGGAGAACCATTCCCGGGAAAGGCTTCCAAGCTTATCTCAAAAGGGAGTCCAGCCTGTATAAGCCCAAATCGGCAAGTCAAAGTGACCTGAGTACATTTTTAGTGCAGAAACACCTGGGTCTGTTTTCATGTGCTCAACCAGCTAGGTACAGGGTTTGGCCAGAGCCAAGGCCTTAACTGGAAGGGTATCCCTAACATATCCTAAAAACAAGCCTCTCAATAATAGCAGTTGGGAAAGTTTCTTAAAATTATACATGTCTTTCAGATAGCTACATAAAGATATGCTAAAGTTTGTAAAGCATTCAGCTTTGTCATTTATCCTTAGCTAAGTAGTCAGTGGTACCATGAACAAACTGCAAATAACCAAAGGTCTGTGAATTCACACTATGACATTAACACCATATTCAGAATCATTAATACAGCAACAGTAACTGTCTTAAGAAGTCAAGATAATATTTTTCCACACATCTATGCATATATGATGATAAAGCAAAATAAAAGCAAGAAAGAAAGCACAAAACAGCTTGCAGTTAATAACAGGCATAATTTGGAATTATTACTCAGTCTTCAGTGTTTCCTATGGAAGATAAAACAGCAGAGATTGTTATAAAAAATTATGTTAAGTGACCAGTGCAGAACATTTATACCCATGGAATCTTTGATGAAAGCAAGGATCTAATAAACTGCATCTTCACCTATTATACACAACTTATTATCCTATATTCTTAAACAGTTGCTTACTAATTTTTCATCATAATTGTTTCAGTTGGTTCCATCTTATGTCTATAACAAAATAACTATATCTTGTCATTTAAATGAGCTGATATCAACAGAAGTTAACTTCATGCAAACGTCACGTCACTCATCTCCATAACAAAAAAAATTGTATCTTGTAATGTAAACGAGAATATTTCAACAGAACTTAAACTTAGCTTCGCTGAAACTCAAGATCACTTAAACGTAACAGAAAGTATACTTAAGACAACTTCAAGTCAACAGTACTGAAACTAAACAGAAATTGATCTTAATATAACTTAACAGAACTTAAACTGATAGAACTTAAACTGAACAACAATGAAACTACTATGCTTAAACTTAACAATGCTTAAACTTGACAGAAAGTAATCTTGACAGAAATTAACAGAACCTAAATTTAATAGAACCTAAACATGGCAAAACTTAAATATAACAATTCAGATTAACAGAAGGTAAACCTAACATCACTTAAATTTAACAACACTTAAGCTTAACAGAACTTAACACCACTTAAATGTAACAAAACTAAAGTCAGAATTGAGAGTGTTCCTTTAAAAGTTCCAGATACAACAGAATTTAACTCATTTTGACTCCAGCATTACAAAAAAGGTACTGGAAATTTGTCATACAGTAGTTAAACATAAAGGAACAATATGCAGGCAAACAACTGAATCGTAACTGAGAGACCAGCAACCGTATTTACTGGAAAGAATATAAAGATGTGGCAACTATGTTTTGATTTTATGTAATTTAGTTTTGAGAATAGCCCATGGTAACTGCAGATATTATTGAAAATACTTATTTGTAGTGAGGACTTCTCTGATGCAAGTATAACTTTGCCAGAGTATTTTAAAATGCAGCTTTACTCAGAAAAATGACAACAGTGCAGATCTTGGCAAATCACCCTTCAAACCTGCTCTGTTCGCAGACGGTAAGACAGCTTTTTGAGATTGCCTGTACAATAGAGTTGAGCTTGGCCTAATAAAGGTAATAGGATATAAATATTGAAGGCTAAAACAGCAAGAACCTAGTTATATAATACTGGCGTGAGTTTTGCACATGTAACTTGGGTAGATCAGTGGGTGTGTAAGACTGATACTTGTATATAAACAGCTACAAAGTTATGGTTTCAGATTATTCTTATGGAGTGAGCTACTGTTTACTGCACTTGTAGTCCATCGATGTACTTACACTGTTTTGATATCAAGTCCAATTTCAATTTATACATGGCAAGGAAGAATAACTACACTCAAGTCACTAAATAGGTGTATTTATCCAAAATACTGTCACATGTCTTCATGGCAAAAGATCCACAATAAAATTACCCTATTAAAGCTGTGGGGTAAAAAGCAAGCAAACTGGTAAAGCTGTCACAATGTTGTCTGCCTTTGCAGTGGAGTTTTATGTGCTAATTATATCTAATTCTCAAATAGCTGCTGCAGATAAAGCTCAAGATTTGCCTTCAAGGGAGCAAAGGAATGCCTGATTTATGACCCAGCTAATTGCTCCCAGTGTGCTGACTCCAGGCTCAAAAGTTAATTTCTCCTCTGTTAAAATATACCCAAAATATTTGCAAGAAGGAATCTCCTGAATCTTCTAAGAGGGCACCATATCTTACAAATATGAACCTCTATGTCCACAAACTGAAACATTATCCACTTGCAAATATTTTTCCAGGTATATAAGTTTCTAATTGTGGTAATAGCTAACACCATTATAATTTAGCAAAGAATCTGTGTTAATTCAGTCCAGTCAGACCTTTAAATCAAAATTCCTGAAAGAGAGTATACATCCCACATGGCAAATCCTACCAATCATGCAATATATCAGCATTTCTGTTAAAGAATTTACATCTTGCTATGTTACTGGCATGCAGGAAGACATTACATTCACACAAACAGCATTGAACATCTCCAGTAAACAATCCTGTTAAAAATCACAGCTCACTGAAAATACAAGGTTAGTTTTAACAGAGCTCTGGTGAGTACACAACGTCACCTGTTAGCTGAACAACAAACTCTCCCACACTAATCTCCACAGTTCTCGGATAATAGAGTAGCCTATGATCTCTGTGTTTCAATGGTCTTTTTGGCATTCTGATAGCGATGTGCCATAGCTTCAGCATTTCGTGTAGGCTATGATCCTGCCGTGTGCCGAGATTTATGGCTCCGGGTTTGGGAGGGTAGCTATACAAATTACTCAGGGGGTATCTTGGCCATGAAGACACCTGGCAGCTCTTGGCAAGTGCTAGGTGAGGGGGCTGTGCTGTCCAGGGACCCGAGATGGTGCAGGGGAGCTGCAGCATTCCGGGACCCCAGCAAGGGCCAGGGTTAGCCTGGCAGAGCATACGTGCCCAAATGGCTATTACCGGCCATGGCGGCATGCAAGAGTGAGGGGCTTTGATGAGCTGGGGTGGGACTTTCAAGCCTGGGGGGCCAAAACCAGCCAAAGGGCCAACCGTGGGTGGGCCTCTGAAGAGCCAGGGAGGGAAGAGGAGGGGCAGACACTGATCTCTTCTCTCTGGTTAGCAGTGACAGGATGCAAGGGAATGGCCTAAAGTTGTGTCAGGGGATATTTATATTAGCCTGACAGAGTTCAATATTCACAGGCACATGGTGTTACTCTTGGGGATGATCCTTTGCAGGGTGGGGATTTGTAAAAAAATAATGCTTGTGGGTACCTTCCAAGTCAGGATATCCTGCCATTTGGTAAATGAAGCTGGTGAAGGGTCTGGAGAGAATGCCCTATGAGGAGCGGTGTGGGGAGCTTGGACTGTTTAGCCTGGAGAAGAAGAGGTTCAGGGGTGGTAGTGGGCCCAGAGAGTGGTGGTGAATGGTGCTGTATCCAGCTTGCAGCCAGTCACTAGTGGTGTCCCTCAGAGATCTGTGCTGAGGCCAGTTCTGTTCAATATTTTTATTGATGAAATAGATGAGGTTACTGAGTCTTTCATCATTAAATTTGTGGACGACACTAAGCTGGAAGCATGTGTCAATCTGTTGGAAGGTAGGAGGATGCTGCAGAGAGACCTGGAAGGGTTTGATGGATGGGCAGAGTCCAGTAAGATAAAGTTTAATAAGTCCAAGTGCCGAGTCCTGCATTTTGGCCACAATAATCCAATAATCTCCTGCAACATTATAGGCTAGGGATGGTGTGGCTGGACAGTGCCCAGGCAGAAAAGAACCTGGGGGTACTGGTCGACAGCCGGCTGAACATGAGCCAGCAGTGTGCCCTGATGGCCAAGAAGGACAATGGCATCCTGGCCTGTATCAGGAATATTGTGGCCTGCAGGACCAGGGAGGTCATTCTTCCTCTGTACTTGGCACTGGTGAGGCTGAATCATGATTTTAAAGGGTTAAGATTTTAGCTGAGGGTTAGAACTAATTCATATTGAAGTTAGGTATACCAACGATAGGCTAATGATTATTAGATGCTTAATCTAAAACTAATTCTTATATTATGAGCTTATTTGGAGCAAGTGAACCATTATAGGAACATATTGAAACCAGTAGAAAAACGCCCAGCACCTGGACCCTATGTCAATCCATCATGAAGCAGGGGGCCTTGGATCGTGCCAGAGGGTCACAGAGACCTGAAAAAGACCTTCCTGAATTCATCCCTAGGACCACTAACCCAATTTGAGACCACTGACCCAATTCAAGAGAAGAATTGCGCACACGTGAAGGCCTAATAACCTAATTTTAATACAAAGTCGGGATGGGAGGTGCTGGGGTTGTGCATATGCATTATTTTGGGAAATAAATAGAAGGCAAAAATCCTTGTGCGGCACAGTCACGCATTTCAGGGACGATCCCCATGGTGCCGCCTGCCAGCATAATAAACATACCACTTTCTAACTTTGACTAGTTAGAGAGTCTTTGTGATTTTTGGTTTTAATGATTCAAGGCCACAACTCTAGTGCTGTGTCCAGTTCTGGGCCCCTCAGTTTAGGAAGGATGTTGAGACACTTGAGCATGTCCAGAGGAGGGCAACAAGGCTAGTGAGGGGCTTGGGGCACAAGCCCTATGAGGAATGACTGAGGGAGCTGGGGTTGTTTAGCCTAGGGAAAAGGAGACTCAGAGGTGACCTTATCACTGTCTACAACTTCCTGAAAGGTGGTTGTAGTCAGGTGGGGGTTGATCTCTTTCACCAGGCAGCAACTGACAGAACGAGAGGACACAGTCTCAAGCTGTGTCAGAGGAAATATAGGTTGGATATTAGGAAAAAGTTATTTACGGAAGGGGTGATATAGTACCGGAATGGTCTGCCCAGGGAGGTAGTGGAGTCACTATCCTTGGATTTGTTTAAAAAAAGACTGCATGTGGCACTCGGTGACATGGTTTAGTTGAGATGTCAGGGCATGGGTTGGACTTGATGATCTTGAAGGTTTCTTCCAACCTAGTGGTTCTGTGGTTCTGTGGGAGCACCTGAAAGCTATGTGCGGAATAGACTGTGAGTAGCCTGCCTTGAGGCCCATAAAAAGGAAGGCAAAACTGGTGCAAAATGTGGAGGGGAAAGCAAGGGGCAGAATCCCTGACCTTTGCCTTTCCCACCACCACTACTATCACCTGCTGCGAGACATCCTGAGGCCTCCTGGAGCCAATGCCTCTTGCTTAGAGAGAACCCCCCGATGCTGCACCCGTGGACTGAAGTCACGAGTGAGTTGTGGAACCCCCTACCCCTGCTCCTGTGTTCTGTGGTGAGAACACTGCTTGTGGACTGAGGTTCGGCTTCATCCATTGGGCACTGCGCCCCGCATTTTGGAGGACAGGCCACCACATTCCATCTAAATTTGTCCAAGACTGGAGAAGGCAGATAAGATTCTTCAAACAACAGAAAAAAAAAAAAAAAAGGCAAAAACTGCTCTGCTCCCCCCACCCTGTCTCAGCAGCAAAAAAGGTAGCAGTGCGGTGGTGACCTATCCTATGCTTTTTAAAGTAACCGTAGCTTTTTTCTAGCCTTTCTTTACTTTTATCTTTCTTTCTCTTTGCCTCTCTTCCTATTAAATAAAAATATCTCCCTTTTTTTTTTTGTCATCAACATTTAATCTTGTTTGGTTTTTGCCTCTTTTTTTTGGGGGGGGGGGAATAGTCCGAACCTTCAAAGTTCTTTCTGTTTTATTCAGAGAGACCTTGTTTTCTTTGCTCTTCTGTGTTTAAACTGATTTCTAACACCACCTCAGGCTACAACCTGGGTGGTAAACAAAGGAAAGAGGCAAACTCTTCGAGGCAGGGTACTGTTTCTTTGTCTTTACACAAGTGAAGTCAGCTGTGATATATGAAATTTATTTCTGTTACCTTGCTAACCAGGGGGTCCTCAAAGCAACCCCCAGGTGGAGGTAGATGCAGGCACCATTGAACTCAGTCTGTGCCACAGGACCACTGGCTGCTGTTCATGAAGGCTTATCAAGAGTTATTCCCAGCTGCAAGGTCACTTGATCGATTTACAGTCCTTCTCTCTGAGAACCCTGGGATTGATTCAGGGGTCTCATGTGGTGGTAAAGTCTCTCCTCCAACCCGTGCTTCCAAAGAAAAACTCTGCAGCCTCTTGTTGTTCGGTCTCAAGGCATTTTATTGCTAGTTATCTAAAAGATTGTCTTCGCGGGCTGCGGCTGTTTGGTCAGCGGCCCAGGCAGAGACACACACACTCCTGACACCCTCACTGTCTGGTGTCTTCGTCTTCTCTCTCCCCGCCCAGGGCTGCTGCTATCTTTTATATGATATATTACGTGTTCCATGTTTATAGTTTTTCCCCAATACATACTACCTATGTTACAAGGTGCTTTTCTACTCTAAACCAATCCATAAGTGTCAACATCACCAAGAACATGGAGGCAAGGAAGAAGAAGGAGGAAGAACAGGATCAGGCCCACTTTCCTCCATCTTAGAACTCCTGACCCCCTTGTACAAAGTAAAACCCCCCTGTACAGGTGTTAAAACCCCCCTGTACAATACTAAAAAATTTCCCCCTCTAATTTGTAATTACTTCTACTATACCATCTAACCCTCTGTGACCGCTTGTTCCACCTTCAAAGTTGGTAACTCATTCCATGGGTCAAACTCAAAATCACAGCTGTTTTCAGCTGCTTGCCAGGGTCTAAAATGCTTCTGACCAAGGCCTGGAACCTCTGAAAATGTCTGAGGGACATTTTGAGTTCCGACACTTCTCAAAAGTCTTCAGCTTTTTAACCCATTCTTCCCAGAATTCCACCCCCTCACTCAAGAGACTACTGCTGCTGCTGCTGCTGGGGCTGGGAATGTGGGATAGGGAGTTTACAGTGGCGTTCTTCACTGGGTTAACTGGCTGGATGGCTAGTCCTGGGGAGAGGTGGTGAACAACATCCAGTTGGCATCCGGTCACTAGTGGGGGTCCCTAGGGCTCAGGATTGGGGCCAGATCTGTTTAATACCTTTATAAATTATTTAGATGAGGGGATCAAGTGCACCCTCAGTAAGTTCACAGACAACACTAAGTTGGGTGGGATTGTTGATCTGCTGGAGGGTAGGAAGGGTCTGCAGAGGGATCTGGACAAGCTGGCTTGATGGACTGAGGCCAATTGTATGAGATTCAACAAGGCCAAGTAGTGGGTCCTGCACTTGGGTCACAATAACCCCATGCAGCGCTACAGGCTAGGAGAAGAGTTGCTGGAAAGCAGTCCAGCAGAAAAGGACCTGGGGGTGCTGTTGCATTAATAAGCAGATGGGACTCAGTTTCTTCATGCAGGAAAAGCCAAATCTTTACTCACATAACTAATTTTTATACAGTTTTCACAGACCTCATGTTAATCTCTAATTGACTAGTAGTTTTCTTGCAAATTAATTAATTGGTTAAAAGGTGTTTTGTGTGTACGTGCTAGGACTATCTCTTTTACTCAGGTGTTTACATTTTTCCTTTGTGGATCCTCATGGGACAGATCTTTTGTTATTACAGGTGCAAATGGTTCTGTTACCAGAATAATTTGTTGTAACTGACTTTTCATTCCTTTGATTCTTTCTTCTGGGAACTTACAGGCTAGCTGGTAATTCAGCAGAGCAAGGCCTGATTTTATAAGGCCTTTCTTTTATATCTCTGCCTGTATGTAACAGGGGTGCTGGTTGAAAGCCAGCTGAACATGAGCCAACAATGTGCCCAGGTTGCCAAAGAGCCAATTGCATCCTGACCTGTATCAGCAATACTGTGGCCAACAGGACCAGGGAAGTGATTGTCCCCCTGTACTTGGGACTGGTGAGGCCACAACTCGAGTGCTGTGTTCACTTCTGGGCCCCTCATAGCAAAAAAAGAGATTGAGAGGCTGTAATGTGTCCAGAGAAGGGCAACAGAGATATGGGGAAGGGTCTTGAGAAAAAGTAATATGAGGAGTGTCTGAGGGAGCTGGGGGTGTTTAGCCTTGAAGAAAAGAAGGCTCAGGAGAGACCGTATTACTTTCTACAACTACCTGAAAGGAAGTTTTAGTGAGGTGGGAATCAGTCTCTTCTCCCAGGCAATTAGTGACAGGACAAGAGGACATGGTCTCAAGCTGGCCAGGGGAGGTTCAGGTTTGACGGCAGGAAGAATTCCTTCACGGAAAAGGTAGTTGAGCATTGGAATGGGCTGCCCAGGGAGATGGTAGAGTTGCCATCCCTGAAAGCGTTCAAGAAACAACTGGATGTGGCAATTAGTGTTATAGCTTAGTTGGCATGGTGGTGTTCGGTCAAAGGTTGGACTCAATGATTTTGGTATTTTTCAACCTTAATAATTCTATGAATTAAGTTTCTCACACCTCTTGTTAGGAAATTAGGCCACTCAGTCAGCCAGGCACCCACTAATAGGTTGTGTGATTTATGCATTAATTCCTAAGATATTGGAATATTGTCCTCCATCCCAGCTGATTCTGCAGTCAGGTCAAAGCAGTACATGCCTTCAAAGTAGGAACAGCATTTATGTTGCTGAAGTGGAAGGCGGTTCATCAGTAATTGATGTTGTAAGGTTGCCCTGTGTACAGTGGTTACTTCCAAATTTACATCAATAATTGCCTTGGACATCCCATTTAAACATTTCATGAGGGCACGTGGCAGGGTCTCTCTATTTGCTCCTCAAAAAGTTACACTAAAAACCAACCACACACAAGTATTTACATATCGATCTTGCAGAAATGGATCAAAGGTATGTGCTGACAGGACAACGCCACAAAGCCTGAAGAGTCAACCTTTGATAAGAAAGGAAAATAGGAGTGTCATCTTCCAGTAGTACATATGCTGCTACTCCAGCTCCTTTAGCAAATATTACTCTGGGCTTGGTAACTCAAGATGGGATAATTGCCCATGCAGATTGAAGAGCTGTGGCTTGCATTTTTTTAGATTCAACTTCAATTTGGTGTTGGTTTTGTGACACCAATAGCATAGTTCCAACACTGTCTGCCCTAGCTAAGTCACATGAAGCCATCAAAAATACCTGAATGTCTTGGTTTGAAAAGACAGGAGTCTGTGAAGGAAGGCAAAAGCCTCCTGTGAAATGGAAAAGGTAAACCCCCTCCCTCCGAATTACCACAATTTTAAAAAAGGCTCTAGGGCAAAGATATGGGAATGGGAATAACAGTTCTTTACTAGGAGAAAAACTAAATAAAAATAATAATAATAAAAAAATGTAATTAGTACAAACAAAATTAGTGATGGAGTCAGGGTGCTGGTAGTAGTCCAGTTAAAATGGTGGCTGCTCCTCCTGGAGTGGCGGATAAAATGCTGCTGAAGTGGTGATCTCTAGAAGGGTGTAGTTTTCTCTGAAGGTCTGGTAGTAGTTGGGCCTGGTCTTCCTCTGGGAATTCAGCAGAGAAGAGAGCTGCTTCTCTGGGAATCCAGCAAAGTGGCTGACCACTGTCTCAAAAAGTGCTGATTTTATGCAGCTAAGAATTCTTGGCTCCTCCCTCTGGGTGGAGCATCTCACAATGGGATGATGTAACTTCACCGCTCATGCAGTGAGTCATTCAATAGTCTATTAACAGAAGATATCTCCCGGGAGGGAGACATTGTTCTTGGAAGAGATAAGAAAACTGCCCAACCTCCAACAGATGGCAATAGAATACATGGTTATCTTACAAGCTAGGACACTGAAATACAAGAACTCAAGGACGTGATATTAACAGAGGATGTAGAACAAGGGGAAAAGTCAGAGTACAGAACCATACTGCACCATCAAGGGTTATTATGAATGGTCACATCATTAGGTCACGGTGCCACTATGCAATCAATTGGTGTAAACAATCCCATTTCCTCTGTGGCTAATGTTTTGGGAGAGACATTACCTGGAAGAATTTCAATCTTCACAATGTTTTGTACTGGAGTTGAACAGTCACACTATTTTGGCCTGTGATTCTTTCAATTTCTTGAAATGCTCAAACTACAGCTTGAATTCATTTTTTCATTAGGATATAATCTATAGTAAAGCCTCGCAATGCCTTGGACCAAAATCTTACAGTTTTACTTTTCAGCCCAGTCATCTGCCACAGTTGCCGCAAGACTATAGCTTATAGAATTGCTACTTCAAATTTAGATGGATTTCCTTGCCTGGGAGTGTATAATTTGGCATGCTCAATCAAAGCATTTTGGCAGGTATCAGAGGCTTCTTGTTCTTGCTTGGTTCATTGCCAAACAACTTTCTTCCCAGTCCATTTCTGCTGCTTTGGCGCTTCCCAGGTAGTGCCTCACAGTGAGGGGGCAGGTGGGGTGGAGGGAGAAGAAATTTTTTTGCATAGCCACTAACTTTTGCCAACAACAAAACATTTCTGATGTCATGTCCCATTTATTTCTGATCCTGAGATACCAGCTAGCACATTAGTTCCCTCATCACATGTAAGATAATGCTTTGGTTTTACTGGCCTATTCTCATTTACCACCCACACAGGTTGTTCCAAACTTACAGCCCAAATTTCCCTCAAGGTATTTGCTAGGACACCTATATTAACAGTAGCACATATGAGTGCTGGTGCAACTAAGGGTTTCAGTGAAACAGGGGCCTCTCTCAAAAGCTGCATTTTGTCACCTTTTGTTCCTGCTTCCCCATTTAGACTAGATCCTGTAATTCACAGAATTCACAGAATGACTAGGTTCAAAGAGACCTTAAAGATCATCGAGTCCAACCCATGCCCTAACATCTCAACTAAACCATGGCACTGAGTGCCATATCCAGTCTTTTCTTAAACACATCCGGGGATGGTGACTCCACTACCTCCCCAGGCAGACCATTCCAGAACTTTATCACCCTTTCTGTAAAAAACTTTTTCCTAATATCAAACCTATATTTCTTCTGACGCAGCTTGAGACTGTGTCCTCTCGTTCTGTCAGTTGCTGCCTGGTGAAAGAGACCAACCCCCATCTGACTACAACCACCTTTCAGGAAGTTGTAGAGAGTGATAAGGTCACCTCTGAGTCTCCTTTTCCCAGGCTAAACAACCCCAGCTCCCTCAGTCATTCCTCATAGGGCTTGTGTTCCAAGCCCCTCAGCAGTCTCGTTGCCCTCCTCTGGACATGCTCAAGTGTCTTAACATCCTTCCTAAACTGAGGGGCCCAGAACTGGACACAGCACTCAAGGTGTGGCCTCACCAGTGCTGAGTATAGGGGAAGGATGACATCCCTAGTCCTGCTGGCCCCACTATTCCTGATACAGGCCAGGATCCCATTGTCCTTCTTGGCCACCAGGGCACACTGCTGGCTCATGTTCAGCCGGCTGTCGACCAGTACCACCAGGTCCTTTTCTGCCTGGGCACTGTCCAGCCACACCATCCCTAGCCTATAACATTGCAGGGGATTATTGGATTATTGTGGCCAAAATGCAGGACTCAGCACTTGGACTTAATAAACTTTATCTTATTGTACTCTTCCCATCCATCCAACCGTTCCAGGTCTCTCTTCAGCGTCCTCTTACCTTCCAATAGATCAATGCACGATCCTAGCTTAGTGTAATCCAAAAACTTACTGATGAAAGACTCAATCCCGTCATCCATTTCATCAATAAAAATATTAAACAGAACTGGCCCCAGCACAGACCCCTGAGGGACACCACTAGTGACTGGCAGACAACTGGCAGCACCATTCACCACCACTCTCTGGGTCCAGCCATCCAGCCAGTTCTTAACCATTAAAGAGTGCTCCTGTCCAAGCCGTGGGCTGCCAGCTTTTCCAGGAGTATGCTGTGGGAGACAGTGACAAAGGCCTTGCTGAAGTCCAGGTACACAACACCAACAGCCTTTCCTGCATCTTCCAGGTGGGTCACTGGGTCATAAAAGGAGATCAGGTTGATCAAACATGACCTACCCATCCTAAACCCATGCTGTCTGGGTCTAATACCCTGGCCATCCTGTAAGTTTTGTGGGATGATGCTCAATATAAACTGTTCCATAACCTTACCTGGTACAGAGGTCAGGCTTGTTGGCCATGGAGAGAGATGGGGAAGACTGATGGTGATCAGAATCCGATTTTACTGTGGGATACAAATGCTTATATACTATTTTAGGGAGAACAGTTTTGTGTACTACAATGGTTAGGTTAAAATCACATACACAAACTCATGCATATAACAACATCTCTGGCTTGCAGAGTTTAATGAGATTTTCTTTTTCTGTTAAACCTATCTGATTGAATCTTCTTGCAATCTAGGTCTAATTTTCGAAGTTCCATTTGCTTTTGCCAAGGCATCCTGTTATCAAATCTCTTATGTTAACCAGGTGCAAAGTCCATCATCTGTCTTGTGTCCCAATATCTCCCCCTTTCCTTTCCAACAAAAACACTCCTTTAATGGCCTTATTCATTAATCTACGCACACATTGAAAGGTATCATGATTAATAGAATTATTATCAAAATTATCACATACATACCTATCTTAAAAATAATATTTTAGTTAAAATCTCCAGCCACTAAAAAGCTCAGGCTTGATCTTTATAAACTAAAAACATTCCTGCTGGCAGCCGCATTACTGGATTTAGAAAGGCTGCCAGAAGTGTAATTGTATCCAAAGGTATGATTCTTATACACAGGGTGACAGAGAGAATGATTTTAGACTGATTCCTTCCCATGTATTTAAAATTAACACAAAAATCCAATTTCACAGAACCCAGGAGCTCTAATTCTTGTGATTTCAAGGTTGCCTCAGGAGGGTAAGGCATCCAATTTGATATTATTTGCTTTCAAAATTTTTAGTTTAAATATTAGTGTAAAATTCTGGAGGGGCTATATTCCCCCCTAATTTTTTTTTTTTTTGTTATTTTATTAATAACATGTGTGGCTTTCATTATGAACATAAAGGTAACATAAAAGCATAAAAATATGTAACAAAATTATAAACTTATACTAAATAAAAATAAATCAGATAATAGATACAATTAGTAGCACATGAAAAATAGAATGGTGATTTAAAACACTGCATTATCAATTCCTTAAATATTGTACTATTACTTAGAGTGTGTAGTAATTGGCAAGCTTCATTTTTAAAGTGAGAGTTTAGAAAATCATTCCTACGTAAGATTTCCAAGTTCACCTTAAAAGGAGGTTTAGCTATTATTGAAGTGATATGTGGAATAAATTGACTCCACAACCTGATGTAGTTATGAAGTGGGTATGTATGTCAGCGCCCCGCACAAGTGAGATAGCTCTCATAAAAACTTGTGCCCTGACCCTCGGTCTGACCCACATCTTTATTCACAAAGGTTTTCCATATACATTACATTGCACAACTTTTCTATGCATATTCAACCCCCGGCCCCACCTGTCCTCGCTTCACATGGTAATTAGATCCACGCTCTTCTGAGCATGCATTGTTCATGGTGGCGGTCGCACGGGGGTCTTTGGTGGTCTTTGAGGCTGAAGGCTGTGGTCTTCTTCATGATTGAACTTTTGAACTTTTCTCCTTTGCGTGTGCGCTTTGGTCCCTTGGTGGTTATCTGAGTACATCTGTCGATTTTGATCAGCTTGGAGACAGAGGAGCTCTTGCATTTCTTGGTCTTCCCCTGGTATTGTTCTTTATCAAAAAAGCTTCAGAAATTTGCATTTTCCTATGCCCTTTGTACCGTGGCAGAGATTTCTTAAGTAAAAGGTTAAAATTCAACACACAATTCTACAAGCTAAAATTTAAATGCTTAATTTATATTGCTAACTTAAGTGAACCTCCAAAACCTCCATTTCATTATCAGTCCAAATCTGGTAAGTTAAAATTTTTTGAATATAATTTTGGTGCAGAAAGATTTCTCTACTAGTTAAAGTCAGGATCTGGCCAGGGTCTGGGCTTCTAACTGGAAGAGTCTTTTTAATATATTTTCAAAACCTCTTAGCAATAGTAGTTAGAAAAATAATATATGTCTTATAAATAGCTATACAACAATATGTGAAGGTTTGTAAAGTAGCTGGTTTTCTCATTTATTGTTAGTCAATGGTACCATAGACAAATAACAAATAAATAAAGTAATGCTTGTTATAAAAAGTCAGTGAATTCACATCATAACAATAAGATTAACAGCATAATCAGGGTTACTAATATATCAGTAGAAACTGCTTAAGAAATTGAGGTTATATTTTCCTAGACATATATGACATTAAAGCAAAAAAACAAAACAAAAAAAAGCATTAAATAACTTATAACTAATAATGGTCATGGTTTAGGTAAAAATTAATCCAGCCAAATTAAAAATATTAAAAAATTATTTAGCAATCAAATCTCTTATCTGAGCCACCCACAAAGAAAAGGACAGTGCTGAGCCCAGGATTGGCGCTGGGTGAGACACAGGTCTGACCACTACAGCATAGGGTCCCCTATGTTTCACACTGACCATCCTGCGTGATTTTTATACAGTTTATTTTGCTTGAGGCTGGGATTTCGGCAATCAGCCTTTTCTTTCCATTCAAAGTTCCACATATTTACAGAGTCTCTTTTCTCTGCGCTGAGTTGAGCAAACCAGTGTCGGGGAAGCAATGTACATCCTTGATGGAGTTATGGGAACCCGGCATTGAGAAGTATCATTTTGGTGGTTCCAGCAATCTCAATCTTGGGTAGTTGTCAGGACATTGCCTAGGAGTTCCTATATCACCTTGAGAAAGACCCATCTCCAGATGAGCTACGTGTATTAACTTGTAAATGAAGTCTTATCAGCGATAGTTTCAACATATGTGAGGCAACCCCCTAGCTCTGGCTCGTATGCTTTATGCCAATATTTCTTCGTAATATAAAACATTACATACATACGCTATAGGTGGAAATTATCCATATTATACATAACAATTCCTCCCCTTCTATATTAACACATTAATTCGTGCCTTTCTAAAAAAACTATATCCAGTGCATTTTCTCTTGATCTCGTGTAACTACCCTCTAATCTACCTAATTTTGGTGCTTAGAAAAAAATCTCTCATTGTCTTTCAATCTCATTGCCCCACTCTTCTCTTGGAATTTCCTGGTAAAACTTGTAAGTGTCCCCTTCTCCCTTTATTTGCCCCTCGAACCTGGCCAAGGCCTCTGCTGCTCTACTGTGCAAATTTTCTTCTCCTAATGTCATGATTTTAGATACTTGATTTAATTTTCCCATTGCACACTCTGGATCTGTGGGCACAGCTGCTACCGTGGCTAGGTGTCCCTGTGTGTCACTGTGCCTTCTCAAGTCTCGCTAGCACTAGTGGCTTTGCCGGGAATCAAACCCAGGCTGCTGGTATGGCAGGTGAGAATTCTACCGCTGAGCCACCAGGGCTGTTGCTAGGTTACCAAGTCTTGGCTAGCCCAGAACCTGTAGCACTGCGGCAGCAAAGGCCACTCTCATGTGCTGCTGTGGGCACGAGGTATGGCCTGTGGGAAGTTGAAGACACCAGACTGAAAGACACGCAGAGCGACTCTGACAAAAGCAAGGAGCCGTCCTTCTGGGGGTATCAGAGTTCCGAGTTTATTGGCTTGAAGAAGATAAGCTCCAAAAGGCGATGGGCACCATCTGCCCTGCTTGTTAAAGGGGAGTGGTAACGAGGGGAGGAAACAGCAGCCAACCAATGGGATAACACCTGGGGGTGGTAACAGGGGTGACACGCAGGGGAAACTTCCAATGAGGTAGGAGGGAGGGGACCCCGGAGACCAGCCTATCACTCGAAGCCCTGGATGGAACTTTCTAGGTGGAAGGGAGAGGTCTCTGAGAGACAGGCAGGTTCCGGGGTGTGGCTGGGGGGGGATAACTCAGCAGGAATACAATGAACTGAGTGGAGGGAGGAATGACAGGCAGACGGAGGAGGGAGGAGAAAGCAGGCTGGACCATTTTACAAAAAAAGGGGGACAGGGAGTAACCATAACTGGGGGGAAACTTAAAACACACTCCAACACCTCTGGGCTTTAGATCTGTATCAACTGTCCCTTTGGTGGTCAGGATGCTCCTTCCAGTGCTTGCAAGTGCCTAGGGCACTTCAACCAGGGACCATTGTGGGTGTGTTGAGTGTCCCCAATGACTCCTATACAAAATCTGAATGCATAAAAATTCCCCACTGTGTTAAAACATCCCTCCCCCACAAAACCAGGGGGACAGACGGCACAAAAAGTTTAACTTTGACGATTCGCCCATCAGGCCCTGTTATTTGCACCAAGTGTTGGCTTTGCAGGCTTTGAATTTTCCACCCAAGCTGGAGAGTACCTGAGTCATTAATGGCCAATCACTGGGCCATTTGCTTTTGAGACAAGTCGCTTTGACTGCTGTATCAGAGTCCTGTTAGGAGTGTGCCTTTTGCTTTTCAAAGTCACCTTGCATTGGCATGTGGAACACAGACCTGTGGAAGCAAAAACTCTGCATGACCCCTGTGTAACCAAAAATCCCCCTCCCTCTGTTCAGTTATCGGGGGATGCAGATGGGGTGCTGCTGGAAAATTATAAGTTGGGCTATACAGCTCCTGGATGGGACTACACAGGGTGGCTGAGGAGTCCATGCCATGAGTCAGAGTCAATAGCTCCAGGGAGAACAAACAATCCTGTTATCGAGTTGGAAGATCGGCCCAAAAGCAATGCATAGGCGGTCCCGGTGGTCCAAAAACTCCCATGGGAGGCAAATGGACAGATGAATCTGAAGCGATACGCGGAATAAATAAATAGACTCTACAACCTGGGGTAGTTATGAAGTGGGTATGTATTGTCGGTGCCCGGCACAAGTGAGATATCTCTCCAAAATCTTGTGCACCAAACCTCAGTCTGACCCACACTTTTATTCAGAAAGGTGTTCTATATGCAGTACATTGCACAACTTTTCCATGCATATTCAACCCCTGGCCCCGCCTGTCCTGGCCTCTCATGCTAAATAGGTAGATGCCCCCCTGGGCACTCATGGTTTGCCGTGATGGTCCTGCGGCGGTCTCTGGTGGTCTCTTGAGGCTGAAGATCATGGTCTTCCTCATGGTTGAACTTTTGAACTCTTCCTCTCTGTGTGTGCGCTTTTGGTCCTTCGGTGTTTATCTGTGTACGTCTGTCAGTCTTGATAGGCTTGGAGACAGGGAAGCTTCTTTACTTGGGTTCTTTGCATCCTTAGGCATTGTTCTTTGTGCAATAAGCTTCATAAATTTGCATTTTCTTATGCCTTTTTGTACTATGGCAGAAGTTTCTTAAGTAAAATGTTAAGATTCAACACATAACTTGAAAAACTAAAATAGAAATGCTTAATTCATTTTGTTAACTTAAGTGAATTCCAAAAATCTCTATTTCAAATCATCAACATTACTTTGTTGGAGGTTGCCAGGTCCATTACTGCGCTGCCTGGGGTGGCTCATTTTAGGTCAGTGACGGGTCCAGCCAGGGCTGCCTGTGGTCCGGCAAAGGCTGCTTGGGGTGGCAGCTGGGATGAGGCTTGGTCCACTCTGACGCATTGGCTGGAGCACATGTCTTTGCGTGGTGCCACACTTTGTGCTTCGGTTTCGGTTTCCTGATATCGGACGCCCTTCAAAATCATACTTGGACCGAGATTGATTAGCCTTCCCATATGGCACCGAGGGAGTTTTGGATCTGGCCTCTCCATTTTCAAAACAGTCCTTTTTCAAATGCCAGGATTTCCCGCAAATTTGGGGGTCCCCCTCCTTAAGACCCTTTTTCTTTAGTTGCATCCAGTTATCAGGAGGGTCAAGAAGGAATGGATCAGTCTCATAATCTGAATCTATTGGTCCTGGACCAAAGAACTCCCCTTCCTCCTCCCTGCTAGAGCTGCGGTTAGTGATATAAACTGCTAACAGATGCCTTCCCCTCCTTTGTCTGAGCAGGGGCGAGGTTGATGGCTGCAGCCGCTTTTCAGTATCAGAGGTGCCAGTTTCAAGTGGGAAGGGAGAATCAGAGCAAGGAGAGCCAGAGTGGGGTAGGGGACCGTCGGCATCCAGCCACTCTTGCTTTTGCAATGTCTTAAAAAGTATTCTCCAGGATAGGAGTAAAAGTAACTTAAGGTCCTCCTTTAAGACAGGGGAGTCATGCCTGCCCAGAAGGGCGAGCATGGTTTCATAGACGTCTCTCTCTTTGGACATATCCTTTCCCATTCTTTTTAGTTCCCCTGGCTCACCTGTCAGTCGCAGCAGACAGGCGATTATGGGCCCAAATGATGTTCTCTCACCTTCACGATCAGTTCCAGGGGCTCACTGACTGCCCACCAGTCAGGCTGGTTCATTTCCTCACACGGAGGTACCAAGTGTCAGCAATGGAGAGAGATAGAGAAGACTGATGGTGATCAGAATCCGATTTTACTGTGAGATACAAAGGCTTATATACTATTTTAGGGAGACTAGTCATGTGTACTACAATGATTAGGTCAAAATCACATACACAAACTCATGCATATAACAACATCTCTGGCTTGCGGAGTTTAATGAGATTTTCTGGTAAAACTGTCTGATTGAATCTTCTTGCAATCTAGGTCTAATTTTCGAAGTTCCGTTTGCTTTTGCCAAGGCATCCTGTTATCAAATCTCTTATGTTAACTAGGTGCAAAGTCCATCATCAGTCTTGTGTCCCAATATCCCAATAAGGCTAACAGGCCTATAATTGCCACGATCCTCTTTCCCACCCTTTGTATGAATGGGCATCACATTAGCCAGCTTCCAGTCATCTGGAACCTCACCAGTGAGCCAGGACTGCTGGTAAATGATAGAGAGTTGCTTCACAAGCTCATCTGCCAGCTCCCTCATCACCCTGGGATGGATCCTACCTGGTCCCATGGATTTATAAATATCCAAGTGGCTCAGCAGTTCTCTGACTGCCTCCTCTTGGATAATGGGGGAACCATTCTGCTCCCTGATATCATCAAGCAATCCAAGAGGACAGTTGTCCTGAAGGCAAGTCTTCTCACTAAAAACGGAGACAAAGAAGGTGTTAAGCACCTCTGCCTTCTCCTCATCTGCAGTTACTAAGTTCCCTTCTGCATCTAATAAAGAACAAAGGTTAGTCTTACTCTTCCTTTTACCATAAATATATTTATAAAAATATTTTTTGTTATCCTTTACAAAAGTCGCCATTGTAAGTTTGAACTGAGCTTTAGCCTCCCTAATTTTTTTTGTACATACTCTAGCAGGCCTCTTAAATACTACCTGAGAAACCTGACCCTCCTTCCAAAGATAATGCATCCTTTTTTATTCCTGAGTTCCTCCAAAACCTCCTTGCTCATCCAGGCCTCATTGAATTGTCTTTCAGTACACAGGGACAGTCTGTTCCTGTGCCCTCAAGATCTCCATTTTGAAGCACGTCCACCCTTCCTGAACTCCTTTATTTTTAAGGACTACTTCCCAAGGAACTCTCTAAATAAGTCTCCTTAATAGGCCAAAGTCTGCCCTCCGAAAGTCCAATGTAAAAGTCTTATTAATGTTCCCCTTGACTTCACCAAATATTGAGGATTTTATAATCTCATGATCACTATGCCCCAAGCGGCCTCCAACCACCACATCTCCCACCAACCCATGTGTCATGGTTTGACACGGAAGGGAATTTTCTCAGGAAGTTGGTAGTCAAACCAATCAGTGTCACATTTGGATATTGGCACCTGGAGTGACCACTGAGGTCTGGAGAACACAGAGGGTTAAAAGCAAGAACTCCCAGGAGAACTGTCTCTTTGGTTCCGGTCATTTGGAGACTGCAGACCTCCCCTGCCCAGCCACAGGCTGGGTGGGGGAGGGGAAGCCGTGTGGCCTAGAGAGATAAGTCAGGGGGTGAAGGGTCTGGAACTGAGCCATCTCCTGTGAACAGAAGGGTGGAGGAAGTCTGAGATGTCTTTGTTCCGCCCCCCCCCCCTTCCTTCCCTAGAGGGAAAGAATCAGAGAGCCTGAAGACACCTGGAAGTTTGACAGCTGAGGTAAAGGGGGAGAAGGGGGAGGGGGGGGCACGGGGGAAGGTGCCCAGCATGGGAGATGGAGTCCTAGGCCGAGATTTCAGCCATCCGTGGAGTCCGTGACTTTTAGCCCTTTCCTGGGGAATGAAGGCTTTGTGAAATATTACTCCTCCTCAATTTGAAGGAAAGAGAGACAGCCTGGGACCTGAGATGTTAGGAAAAGAAGGTTGGGGGGAGATGATGGAGTGGCTTTTGGCTGGACTTTTCTTGTTAACCATAGACTGAACCAATTTCTCCTCCAAGAGAGACTGCATTTTAGGGGGATACATGGTGAGTCAAGAGACCTGCTTCAGCAACTACCAGTGCAGGAGTGGAGTGAACAGAGAAAGGCTGAGGAGGGTGTGACGATGCCCTCTGTCTTCAGGAAGATGAAGCTCTCTGTTTTCATCCTCGGCCCCAGGGGAGGAAGAACATGGGGGGGACTGTGGTCCCAAAATGAGACACTGGACTGTTGTTCCTGTTGGTCCTTGGCAAAGCATCCTTAAAGGAGCCCTATGAGCAGTCTGTCCATGCACGGTGGTGAGACCACTGTGACGTGGAAAGGAGAGTGTCACACTGGCAGATTTTCTCTGGGAGCTGCCATGTGTGATATGGAAACACAAGAAGTAGCAATTGCGTTTCTTGGGGGTCTATGGTGCAAGGGAGACTCCTCTCTCCCTTGATGAACTGAGTATTGATGATATTGAAGGGTGTTAACTTGATTAAGGGTCCAAGTTGTGTCTCACTGGTTTTTGAGTTTGGGTGGGGGGAGGAGGAATATTTTGGAAGGTTTTCATTTTGGATTTAGTGTGTAGTTTTTTTTCCTTTTTTTTTTTTTTTCCTTTTATCATAGTAGTAGGTCAATAAAGTTTTTTTTCCTTTGTCATTAAGCTTGGGCCTGCTCTGCTCTGTTCTAGATCGCATCTCATAGCATTCATTTGGGAAGGTGCATTTTAATGGGGGTGCTGGCATTGCACCAGCGTCAAACCTTGACACCATCTCTATTTGCAAATAACAGATCTAACATAGTCCCTCCCCTTGTGGGCTCACCCACCAGCTGTGACAAAAAAAAAGTTGTCCTCCACAAACCCTAAAAACTTCCTGGACTGCATCTTTTCAGCTGTATTGAGTTCCCAACAAATGTCTGGCAGGTTGAAATCACCAATATGAATAAGGGCTGATGATCCAGAAACATCCTCTAGATGCTTATAGAATGAATTGTCCACCACTTCTTCCTGGTTGGGTGGACAATAACAGACTCCCAGTAGAATGTCAGCCTTATTGGCCTTTCTCCTAATTCTTACCCATAGTCATTCAACTTTGTCATCATTAGTTTCAATACCTATGGCACCCAAAGTCTCCCTAATATAAAGGGCCACTCCTCCACCTTTTCTCCCTTTCCTATTTCTCCTGAAGAGCTTGTAGCCATCCAGTGCAGCACTCCAGCCATGTGAGTCATCCCACCACATTTCTGTGATGGCAGTTACATCATAGCTCTGCTGTTACACCATGGCCTCCAGCTCTTCTTGTTTGTTGCCCACACTGTGTTCCATTAGTATACACGCACCTCAGCTGGACTGCTGATTTCAGTCCTATCTCAGGCTTACCACCCTTGGGCCTGCTTCCAGGCAGCCCAAGAGCATCTCCTTCCTCCTTCAAACCTAGTTTAAAGCCCTCTCAACAAGTTCTGCCAGTTCACAAGCTAAAAACCTTCTACCCTTAACAGAGAGATGGAGCCCATCTGGTTCCAGTACGCCAGGTGCTGTAAAAGTTGCCCCATGATCAAAGAATCCAAAATTCTGCCAATGGCATCAAACCTTGAGCCACTTATTGAGAATGTGAGCTCTCCTATTCCTTTCACTGTTTTTCTCAGCCACCAAAGGGACTGAGGAAAAGACTACCTGTACCCCTGTCCTGTCAACTACTTGTCCCAGTGCCCTAAAGTCCCTATTAATTGCCCTGACACTCCTGTTTTCAATCTTATCACTCTCAGACTGGAGTATCAGCAGTGCGTAATAATCAGAGGGCTGAATCAGCCCAGAAAGTCTCTCAGTAATATCCTGTACCCGGGCCCCGGGGAGGCAGCAGACCTCTCTGTGAGGTGGGTCTGGTTGACATATGGGGCTTTCTGTTCCCCTCAGAACGGAATCACCCACCACGATTACCCTTCTTTCCTTTCTGATGTTAGAGGTGGCAATCCTTCTCACAGATGAATCATAATTGGGAGGCTCACTGTGAGGATAATTTTCTTCTAAATCATCTGTCTGACTCTCTAGATCCAGGAGTTCATACCTATTCTGAAGGGGTACCTGGCTTGGGAATAGGGGTCGGGAGGAATTTTTATTATTACCTCCTTGAGTAGGTACCCATTTCTACTCCCCTTCATCTACCAGGTGTTCTTCTATTGTCTGACAGTGGGAGGCATGGGAGTCCTCTGACTCTTGGTGGGCCTCCCTCTAGGATGGAAGGGCTGAACTCCACCAATCTATTTCCCTTTCACTTTCCCTGATATTCCTTAGTCTTTCAACTTCCTCTCTAAGCTCAGCCATCAGTGAAAGGAGATCATTCACCTGTTTACATCACAGGCAGGTTTCCTCCATAACGCCCCCTGAAACCACTGATAAGCTCAAACAGTCCGCACAGGAATGAGTTTGGACAGACACATCCTTTTTGGAGGGTCCCATCTGATTACATGCTCTCGTACTAATTACAGTTCTGGATCATGTACAAACCATTACTACCAGAAATGCTAAAACCCACCAACCAACAGAAACACTGCGCACAACACACAGTAAACCTTACTAGCAAGAAACCCTACAACCCTGCCTGCTTGCCCTGCTTGCACGAACTGCCTTACAAACTGTCGCGCTATGCCCTCAGAGACATGCCACACCCCTGTTTGCCCGCTCCTGTTCACCATGCTCCCTAGAGGCCTCTTTTAATCAGCCTACTACTCAGTGATGGAGGAAGCCCCATCCCAGACCTCATGACCCTCAAGCACAAGCAACACACCTGTTCAGCATTCTCACAAATAGCCACTCCACATTAGGGGAAACCCCACTCTGGTCCTACATGGCCTTCAAGCACAATCAACACACCTTGTGTTAATAAGCACATTGAGCCATCCCCATCTGCTGCAGGAAACTAATACCTCCTTCCATTGTACACCAATTTCCGAGGGACGACAGCAATTTGGCAGTATCTGCATATGCTGTTAAAACCGGCGCACACAGCCATTGAGACATTGTAGGTGCAGCAACAACCTACCCATTGGGACACCTGGTATTTTGTAATTGAGCATATTCCCCATGTTATAACCAGCCCCAGAAAGCCAGGTAACCCATTTTCTTGCTAATACATCCCTCGGGTCAGATTAGAGTGAAATGACACCGAATGATGAGAGTTAGAAGGTCAGTGTTGCTGCCTATTATCTGTTCCCAACAAACCTCTCCTGTAGAAAAGCAAGCTGAGTTAACATTCAGGCAATGCAGTCAGAGCCACACACAACACTCACTACAGCTGGCTCAGTGAGAGAGGCTATAAGGCTCCTTTTTGCAAGGTTTTATTTCAGCAAGGTATCACATGTGGCTGAAGGGAAAGGAGAGGAGAATCAAAAACCTTATATGGAACAGTTGGAGGTTCCCTGCCACTGAAGACATGGCAGGAGACTTAGGGATGACAAGTTGATCTGTGAGTTTGAAAAAATGAGTTTTTAGACTTGTATAACTTTAACAGCCTCTCATATCTTCTAATCCCATTCCTTCAGTTTATACTGAGTAGAAGGGGTTGAGGGAAGAAAGAGGGAATTACAGTATAACAAACTAAAAAAGAGGCAGCAGTATAACAATCTAAAAAGGGGTAACAGTGCAACACAATCTGTGAGTAAAACCTAATGGAGAGTCTCATAATTCCAGTAGGTGGAGCAGTGGAGGGTCATCTTCCTTTTTGACAACTATCCGTGGAAAGGGACCCATTATTTCTTGGACTCAGGGTCCTTGATCAGCACAGGTGGCTTCTTTGTGAGCTGAGCTCTGCTAGTGTTTGAGAAGTACCTGACTAGGGGGGGATTTTGCTCCATTAATTAATTATTTTTAAAAATTATTATGTAAAGGGCCTTACATAGTCTTTCTATACTCAGTAGTGTTTCAATCCCCTCACGCTGCTGATCAAGGATTCTCTTGAGGGCACGGTGAGCCGTCTCTACAATAGATTGTCCCATTGGGGAGTGGGGTATGCCAGTGGTGTGTTTCACCCACCATTGATTTAAGAACTGTTTTAATTTTTGGGAGGCGTAAGTAGGACCATTGATCATTTTTATAGCTTGGGGAATGCCTAGGGTGGAAAACGCTAGGAGAAAATGCTTGATAACATCTTTGGCCTTCTCTCCTGTGTGGGCCAATGTGAATACAGCCTCAGAGAATGTATCTATAGACACATGGATATATTTAAGTGTCCCGAAGGGAGTATAATGGGTAACGTCTGTTTGTCACAGTTGTAGACTCTTGAGGCCCCAGGGATTAACCCCAGTCCCTATAGATGGCATAGTAAAGTCCTTGCAATTGGGGCAGGAGCCCACAATTGCTCTCACCTGTTTCCTTGTGATTTTAAATATATTAACAAGGGCTGGCACATTCTGGTAGAAAAACTGGTGGCTCAACTTTTCCCGATTGAAGATGTCTGGCAGGGTGGTCTGCACTGCCATGGCCAAAGCATCTGCTCTCCGGTTGGCCTCTGCAACTGGTCCTGGGAGGTCGGTGTGTGACCTGACATGCATAATGTGATATGGTTGTTCTCTGTGGGAGAAAAAATAGACTAGCTTTGAGAGCAAGCTATATAGATTTGGTTTTGACACTTCTTTTCATAAAGACTGTTCTGCTCTTTCAGCTGCTCCAGCAACATAAGCCAAATCAGTAACCAGATTCAAGGGTTGTTTGAACTTCTCAAAGGCTCTGACAACGGCTGCTAATTCTGCAATTTGTGGGGATCCCTGAACAATATGAATATCAGACTCCCACTCCTGAGTGTCAGGATTTTTCCAAGTCATAACTAACTTGTGGGATCTTCTGGAGGCATCAGTAGAAACAGTCAGTGCCTTTAAAGGAGTTTGACACTTTAATGATTTTGGGACCAAATTAAAACATGCATTAAATAGTTTATGTTTTGGTAGGTGGATAGAGATTTGACCTGGGTAGCTGTCAAGAGTGAACTGGAGGTGTTCATTGGTCTGGAGCAAAGCTTCTAGATTACCTGATGTCAATGGAAGGTAAATGTATGTGAACTCACACCCTGCTAGGGTCCTGAGGTGTGCTCTGGCTTTTATGATGAGCTGAGCCATCAACTCCTGGGGTGTGGTAATAGTCTTATGTGGTTGGTGTGATTGGAACACCCAGTGTATGATTAAAAGCTGGTCCCTCAGAGTGGCATCCCACTGGAAAATGAGCCCATGAAAATTGGGTGACTTACCCAAGATGACAAATTGGAAAGGCAGGGTAGGATCAGCGAAATGGGCTTGTCTCATGGACAGTGCCTCTGATACCTTTTGGATCACTACCTGGGCCTGCGGTGGCGAGTTTCTGGCGAGTCGAGGTCATCGCAGCCTCGCAGGAGGTTGAAAAGGGGTGCAAGGTCCTCGGTCATGATCCCTAGCAGTGGATGAACCGAGTTTATGCTCCCACATAGTTGATGTAGGTCTCTCAGGGTTCTTGGGTTGTCCTTGATGGTGAGCTGATGGGGTACAATGGTCCTTTCGCTGATCCGGAGTCCAAGGTAGGTCCAGGGGCAGATGCACTGAATCTTTTCTGTAGCAATTTCAAATCTGGCGCCTTCAATGGCTTGAATAGTCTTTTTGAGAACAATATCCAAATGTTAGTCAGTCTCAGTGCATATTAAAATATCATCCATATGGTGAAAAATTGTAACATCGGAAATTTTTTTGGATGGGCGAGAGAATGTGGGCAACAAACATTTGGCAGATAGATGGAGAATTTTTCATCCCTTGGGGAAGAACTTGCCATTGATACCTTTTCAGAGGGGCTTGTCTATTAACTGACGGGACGGAAAACGCAAATCTTGAAGCATCTCTGGGACGGAGAGGGATATTAAAAAAGCAATCTGATATAAATGACTGCCAGTTTCCAATCTCTCAGGAGTATTGAGGGTGAGGGTAGGCTGGGCTGAAGAGGGCTTATGTCCTCAATGACCTCATTGATCTTTCTGAGGTCTTGCAGGAGCCTCCACCTGTCTTTCCCTGGTTTATGAATGACAAAGACTGGGGTGTTCCAAGGGCTAGTGGATGGTACTATGTGGCCCTTGGACAACTGCTCCTGCACAAGGGATTCAAGTGCCTTTACTTCTGAGAGGGGACACTGATCAATCCACACTGGTTCATCAGTTTTCCATGTGAGTGGTGTGGTAGGGTGCTGTACAGTGGCCCTGGCTAGAAATCCCGGGGTGGTGAGGGGATTTCTAGCCTTTCTCCCCATTGAGACAATAGGTCGCTGCCCGATAAGGTGATAAGTGCCCTTACTGTTTTACTGTGGCAATCTGACCTTCAATAAGGATTGTCCATTTGCTCCACATAGAGGTGGCAGCTCCTCCAATCTCAGAGATTACTCCATTGGCTGGCACCAGTTCCCAGCCCTGTGGCCACTCCAAGCAGACAATGATGGTCACGTCTGCTCCGGTATCTGCCACACCTGGAAGATAACTTTTTCCCCTTTACTAAACAAGTCACACTCTGTAAGAGGTCTGTCTTGGCCCACAATCTCTGCCCAAAAAAACGTAGGGTTTTCCGGCAACATGTCAGTCCAGATGGGTATGAAAAAAGCTTGGGCGATGAGTGTGCTCTTAGGCAAAAGCCAAGGTGTGCCTACACATAAGACAGTCACAGTAATCTCATCCTCTGGTCGTACAATTCAGACTTCCAGTAGTACTTGTAGACTGTATGGTCTGTTAGTAGAGTCCCCTATGTTTAAAATGTTCCTTGGTCCATCAGAAGGTCCAAATTCACCAGTGGGAATTTGGTAGTTCACTTGATCATTAAACTGGATGGAAAGGGCGCTTACCAGCGTGCAACATGTCCTTGCCTGAACTTGTTGGTAGGCCTCGGAGAGTCAGCATTCTTTCTCATAGTAGGTGTTGTCATAGATAATTTCTCGGTGCCTTGACTCTCTAAGATTGTGGGGTGTCATGGTTTGACACGGGAAGAGAAATTTTTTTTTGGAAGGAAGAGGTCAATCCAGTCAGGGGTCAGGTTTGGATACTGACGCTTAAGGTGACCAATTGAAGGTGGACACGCCTCTGAGAACACAGAGGGGTTAAAAGCGGAATTCCCAGGAGGACTCGTTCTTTTTGGTTCCGGTCATCGCAAGGTACAGACCTCCCCCCCCAGCCCGGGCTGGGTGGGGGAGGGGAGCCATGCGGCCTGCAGAGGTAGGCCAGGGGGTGAAGGATCGGAACCGAGCTGGGCCAGCTCTTTCGGACGGAAGGGTGGAGAACATCTGGGATGTTTTTGTTCCCCCTCCCCTAAGCTAGAGGGAAAAGAGATAGAGAGCCTGCAGACACCTGGGAGTTTGCCGGCAGAGGAGAAGGGGGGGGAGAAGATGCCCAGTGTGGGAGACTAGAGACAGAGTCCTGGGCTGAGATTGCAGCCGTCCGGGGAGTCCGGGAATTTTAACCTTTTCCTGTGAAATGAAGGCTTTATGAAATATTACTCCTCCTCAATTTGAAGGAAAGAGAGACAGCCTGGGACCTCAGATGTTCAGAGAAGAAGGTTGGGGGGAGATGATGGAGTGGCTTTTGGCTGGACTCTGCTTGTTTACCATAGATTGAACCACTTCTTCTTTCAAGAGGGACTGCATTTTAGGGGGATGCACTGGTGAGCCAAGAGACCTTCTTCAGCAACTACCAGTTCAGGAATGGACAGAGAGAGATGAGGAGGGTGTGAGGATGCCCTCCATCTTCAGAGAAGAAGAGGAGATCTCTGTCCTTGGACCCTCGGCCCCAGGGGAAAATGGGGGGGACTCTAGTCCCGAAATGCGATACTGGACTGTTTTTCCTGGTGGTCCTTGGCAAAGCATCCTTAAAGGGGCCCTATAAGCAGTCTCTGTCCATGCACAGTGATGAGAGCACTGTGACATGGAGAGGAGAGTGTCACACTGGCTGGTGTGTCTGGGCAGTGCCACGTGTGACATGGAAACACAAGAGGTGGCAGCTGTGTTTCCTGGGGGTCTGTGGTGCAAGGGGGGACTCCTGTCTTCCCCGATGGACTCAGTATTGATTATATTGAAGGGTGAAAACTTGATTAAGAATCCAAATGGGTCTCGCTGTGGTTTGGTGGAGTTGGGTGGTGGGAGGAGGAATGTTTTGGAAGGTTTTCGTTTTGAATTTTGTGTGTTTTTTTTTCTTTCCTTTCTTTTCCTTTTATAGTAGTAGTAGTAGTAGTGTAATAAAGTTTTTCGTTTGTCATTAGGTTTGGCCTGCTTTGCTCTGTTCTTGATCACATTTCACAGCATTTGATTGGTAAGTTGTATTTTCATGGGGCGCTGGCATTGTGCCAGCGTCAAACCATGACATGGGGAAAGAGGGATGGAGCAGCTTGGTATTTGGTGTCGTAGTGCAGGCCTGTCCTGTGCTTTGCTGGAAGTTTCCCTGGTGTTGCTGGTAAGACGGATGATGCTGGACCTGCTGGTGATATTGAAACTGGGGACAGTGTTTAAAATGTTCTTTACAGGCTTGGTATGCAGTGGAGGGACAACCAGTGGAGGGGTGTTTCTACAAAAAGTCTTTATCACATTCTACCTGGAGGTGGCCCAGGTCACCACACTTAAAGCATCTCGTATTTTGTTTCTTCAATGCCACAAAGGCTTCAGTCACTCCTTTGCTGTCTGCCAGGGTTACCATATGTTCTGTAGTTGTAAGATGGGTACAGGCTTCCACCTTTGTCTGAATGGTGGGTTCAGGGTCTGGAGGGAATACTCATATAATTTTTTTGCATTCTGCGTTCGTGTTGGACACTGCTAGTTTGCCAAGCAGCTCCTCTCTAGCCCTTAGATAATCAATTTTCTTATCAATAGTGTCTTTTAGTCTGTCTATGAATTTAATAAATGTCTCATCAACGCTCTGGCGAATGTCAGAGAAACTTTGTTGTGGGGTGGTGCCATCCAGTGTTTGGAATAAAGCATTCTGGGTAGCATTTTTAATGTCCTCTAGAACAGCCCTGGGGATATATTGTGCCTGATCTTGTGGCTTTTTGAACTCTCCATCCCCAATTACTTGCTCTAAAGTCAAATTGGCCTGTCCATCCTCACCTTTGAAATTATTTAATAATGCTTTTCGTTGTTTTTTCCTAATTGATTCCACAGAAGAAGCTCTGTGGGTGAGAGGAAGAGGGACATAATGTGCCAAAGATCATGTGGCACGGGGACATGGCCTGAGAAAGTTACTTGTAAAATGTTTTTAAAAGAGGGTGATTTCCTCCCATAATCTTTACATTCTTTACATAATTCCTTAAGTTCCCTGTATGGAATTGACTCACACTTAGGGTTTCTCCCTCTTTTAAATATAACTGGGGCTGCTGGGATTTGCAGTTTTCTAGCTATATCCCAATCGCCCTCCTGAGCTGCTTGCTTTTGTACCTCTGCCCAGTGATCTCCAGAATCACTATCTGAATATGAGGAATCACTGCCCTTCTCCAGAGAGGAGGGAGATGTGCTGGCATGGAAATGAGAGCTCCGGCTGAGTGGCAAGCCCTGGTGCTCGGGGTCTTTGGTATCCAAGCTACCTTCCAGTCAGCCATACTTCCGATTCCCATGGTGGAAGCGTGGGAACTTGGAGTGGCCAGTGACCAGATTGGGGGGGGGGGGGACGGGGGGGACGGGACTGTGCAAGGGAGAGGCTTCCCGATCGAAGGAGAGGGTCCTGAGGCAGGGTCAGAGCCTGACATGGGGGCAGAGCTCAATGCAGGGGCGAGGCCCAACGTGGGGGCAGGAGAGGGGAAGGGAGGAGGAAGATCGCAGGTGCCATTTTGTGTGGCTACAGTGGGAAAATTTCATGACAGAACATTCAAAATGGTGGCTCCACCCACGAGGCCGGTGCCATTTTGAGCCATAGAACTGAATGGGGGAATTGGGCACATGGGCATAGAAAAGAGGGTTAGGTTGGCGTCCTAGGTGGCATGGCCAGTGCTATTCTGAGAAGGGGACAGGAGAGGACTAGAGATGGCATCTGGCAGGTAGGTCTTCTGTGCCTTTAGGCGGTTTCCATCTCCAGACATGTCCTGAGGGGATGAGGGAGCAGGGACATGGAGGGGCGGGGGTGTGTGTGTGTGTGTGTGTGGACATGACAGCTGGGGTAATAACTGGGGTACTTAATATTCCCCAAACTTCCCCCCCCAAACCATCAATCACTTCATAAATAGAATGAAAAATCAGATAAAACTTCTTAACGTGAAAATTCCTCTGAGATTGTAGGATATATAACTTTCCCAACTTTGTCCCAAAACTCAACTGACAAAACTGATTCTCATGTGATATCTGAAAAATACTTCAAAATACAGGGAATAAAAGCCTTTAAATCCCTGTTAGAAAACCCAAAACCATTTTTAACAAGGGTATCATAAACTTGGAAATAAACTTCATGCAGCGAGGTAGTGAATTTTTCTCCCATCTCACTCTTTCTCACTCCCATAAATAAAAATGTGACCTTCAGCGCAACATACCACACTGGTTGGCCAAAAGAAAAATCCTGTGGGGGGGTCTCGCTGATACAACTGATCCTCGATGAGGGAGGGTTGCCAGTCACTCCCTCCAGAAAGTCTCCCAGAAAAATGTTTTTTTTTCCTCAGGGAAACTGGAACACCCAAATGCAGCTTTTGTCCAGTAGCAGTGGCCACTGGAGATGCTTTCAAGGAGCCCATGGTAATGCCCCACGTTTGGGTGCCAATTGTAGCAGTGTGGTAAAAATGAATGGTGTTTGATGCTATTTCCCAAAAGCATCTTCTGAGAAAGCTGCTCAGGAAGGCACAGTCACTCAAACCACACTCATACCACAGACAAGTCAGTGAAGAAAGACGGAAAGGGTCTCTGTATAGAGTTCCAGCGAGGTTTATTGTAGAGACACTGAAGGAATCCGGGGACAAAGACAAGCAAACAGTGAGTGTTCCGGGTTAAGTATGGGGTCAGGGACCAATGATCTGTGGGCACAGGGACAGTACAAGGGCAGGGCAAAGGGCAATGACATATAGGGAAAGGGCAGATAAACAAGGGCAGGGCAAAGGGCAATGACCTATAGGGAAAGAGCAATTAACATAATGCTGCAGAGCACCATGGGAGAAGCCCCTTTCATCTCACCCTAAGCATTGAGGCATCCCCTAAACTTGTGGCCAATTTTTCCAAGGCATCACCCTAGAAGTTCTAATAGGCTCAAAGGCCTCCACAATAGCACTGCTCTGTTTGAGTGGTAATTACTGAACAATCATCTTTGCATCTTATAAAGTCCTGACTTCCTTTTCATAGTCTCTTACCTTTTTCTGTGGTGCTCTAACTTCATAGGCAAGATCTCAAAGACCGGTAGCTAATAGCCATTCCCATCTCCCCACTAGTTTGTGAGGAAACATTGATGCCTCTTTTCAATGCAATCTGCACACAGCTGTCTCAATCACAGAACAGTCTGAGTTGGAATGGACCCAGAAAGACCATCAACCCATAGGGGGATTGAACCCACAACCTTGGCATTACTAGCACCATGCTCTAACCAACTGAGCTAATCATCTGGGGGGTAACCACTGCCCCATCATCTATTTCAGTCCATGCTGATGTTGGAGCTGTTGTAGCTAGGAAAGTGGGCAAGAGGGCCCAGCGCTCAGTACTGGGCCATCCCAGAATATGGGGAGTCACCATCATAGCCTCCTCAATCTCTGACCTTTTTACTAGCCACGGAGTGGTTGTTCCTGGATCCTGCCGACTACATCAAATGTGAGCTGACACAGGCAGGCAGCTGGAACAACTATAAACCCTCAGTTAAAATGTAAAGAGTAAATTTATTTCCATTACCTCACTAACAGGAGATTCCCAAAGCAACCCCCAGGCAGAGGTACACAGAGACAGAGGCGCCATTAAATTTGGTCCATGCCACATGATCAGTGGTTGATGTTCACACAGGTTTATCAAGAGTTCTTCCCAGCTGCAAAGTCATTTGAATGTTTACCATTACTGTCACTCCATCATAGAAGGTCATCAGATTGGTCAGGCACGATTTTTCCTTAGGAAACCTGTGCTGGCTGTCTCGGATCACCTCCTTGTCTTTTACGTGCCTTAACATTGCTTCCATGAGGATGCGTTCCATGATTTTCTCAAGCACATAGGTGAGGCTCACTGGTCTTTAGTCACCTGGGTCTTCCTTTTTTTAAAAAGTGTGTAATGGTTCCCTTTTTCCAGTCACCAGGGACTTTGCCTGACCACCATGACTTTTCAGATATGGCGGAGAGCAGTTTGGCAACCATGTCAGCCAGTTCCCTCGGGACCCTGGGATACATCTCATCAGGTCCAATAGACTTGTGACTATTGAATTTCATCAAGTGGTCCTAAACCTGCTCTTTGCTTACAGTGAGAGGGACTATACTCCCCTAACATCCACCTAGAGGATCAGGGACTTAAGAGAAGTGGAAAGTCTGACTGCCAGTGAAGACTGAGGTGAAGAACTCATTGAGTACCTCAGCCTTCTCCATATCTGTTGTCTCCAGTTTTCCATTCTCATTGGGGAGAGAGGTGTATGGTCTCCTTGGCCTTACTTTTCTTAACTATGTACTTAAAATCATATAATCATCACGATTGAAGAGACCCTTAACATCAAGTCCAACTGTCAACCTAGCACTACAACTGTAGCCCCTAAACCATATTACCCAGCACCAGATCCAGATACCTCTTAAACACCTCCAAGGATGGTGACTCCACCACCGCACTGGGCAACCTATTTCAATGCCTGACCACCCTAACAATGAAAAATCTTTTCCTAATATCTAATCTGAATCTCTTTTGTCTCAGTTTTAAGGCCATTTTTTCTCATTCTGTCACTTCTTACGTGGCAGAAGAAACTGGCCCCCACCCCACTACAATATCCTTTTAGGTAGTTGTAATGAGCAATGAGGTTCCACCTAAGCATCCTCTTCTCAAAACTAAACAAACCTAGTTCTCTCATCTGTCCCTCATAAGACATGTTTTCTAGACCCTTCACCAGCTTCGTTGCTCTTCTGTGGATATGCTCTAGCACCTCAAAGTTCTTTTTGAAGTGAGGGGCCTAAAACTGGACACATTACTCGAGGTGCGACTTCACCAGTGTCAAGTACAGGGGAACAATCACTTGCTGTCCGAGATTGAGAAGCAAGATGTTTTCTATTGCCATCTGTGTAGCAGTTGTCTTCTGGGCAGTTTTCCTTATCTCCTGTTAATGAGCCCATCAATGTCTCGTCACATGACTCAGAGATAAGTCCCTCCAGGAGCCTTTTCTGTTTAACAGGTGATCAAGGACCCACTGCATGACTCAGAATGACATCAGCCCATTGTGAGATGCTCCGCCCAGGGGGGAGGAGCTAAGCATTCCCACCTAGATACATTCTGGGGTTTTGGACAGAGCAGGCAGCCTTCCCACAAGTTTCCAAGAAGACACAGTTGGGTTTTCCACTGGACCAACTACACCTTTTCTACAGGACCACTACTCCAACAGAAACCACATCTGCCACTCCAAGAGGACTGCAGCCACTTCAATTTGGACTGCTACTAACACGGGGGCCAAAGGGGTGTCAAGTTGTATTCTGACTTTGTCAGTGGTCTTCCTTTTGTATTATTGCATGTATTTTGTCTCTTTTCCTTTTTCCCAATAAATTGTATTTCTGACTTGGAATCTTTCACTGGTTTTGCTTTCAAACCAAAACACTTGCCTAGTCCTACTGGCCACACTATTTTTTATACAGACCAGGGTGCCATTGGCTCTTTTGGCCACTTGGGCACACTGTTGGCTCATATTCAGATGGCTTTCAACCAGTACCCCCAAGTCCCTTTCTGCCAAACAGCTCTCAAGTCACTCCTGCCCCAGCCTGTATTGTTGCATGGGGTTGTTGTGACCCAAGTGCAGGACCCAGCACTTGGCCTTTATTGAACTTCATGCAGTTGTCCTTAGCCCATTGATCGAGTCTGTCCAGATCCCTCTGCAGACTCTTCCTACCCTCAAGTATATCACCACTCCCACTCAACTTAGTATTGTCTGCAAATTTACTGTGGGTACACTCAATTCCCATGTCCAAATCATCAATAAAGATATTAAGCAGATCTAACCCCAGTCCTGAGCCCTGGGGAACACCGCTAGTGACCAGCTGCCAACTGGATTTAGCTCCATTCACCACAACTCTCTAGGCCCAGTCATCCAGCCTGTTTTATACCCATCACAAAGTCCATCCATCCAAGCCATGAGCAGGCAGTTTTTTTAAGAGGATGATATGGGAGACAGCGTCAAACATGTTACTGAAGTCTAGATAGAAAAAATCCACAGCCTTTCCCTCATGGACTAAGTGGGTCACTTTGTCATAGAAGGAGATCAAGTTTAGTTATAGAATCCCTTATTGTTATTCTTCATGCCTGTCCTGGTTCAGGGCAAATTTGGGAGAGAAGCCCTAAAGGGGTTCCTCTAGGAAGCAGATTCAGTTGGCCCCTCCCCCAACCGGTTCAGGAAAAATACCTCCTTGGAGAAAAGTGGAAAAAAATGTTTAATAAGCAGGAAAACCTAAACAATATTAAATATTAAACCTAAACAATATTAAACAATAAAACCTCTTGCCGCTCCAAAAGAGAGACAAACTCAGAAAGTCCCCTCCGTGGGCTGTAGCCCACTGTCTTATCAGTCCCTCCGGTGCTGGAAATGCCGCGGCCCAGGCCCAGCTCGGTGGGCCACAGGTGCTAGTTGCTGGTGCTTTTCTGGTCTTCAGTCCAGAGCAGGTTTAAACAGGTCCAAAGAAAAGGAAGAAAATAAAACAACACAGTCGGGGGAACTTATGTGCCTCAGCTAGCTAAAACTATCTAAAAGCAGAGCTCTGTCCTGCTGTCTGTCCATCCGCAGACAACATAGTCCAGGAGCAGGAATGTGGAGGAGTGCAGTTTTCTGAAATCAAACTCCACACTTCTTCTCTACCCCCTTCACTCTCAGAACAAGTCTTAAAGGTGCAAAACTTATTATTCAGCATAAACAGAACAGACGATTGGGGATACAAGCATCATATATAGTCAACCCAGGACAATGCCCTTTGCCAAGTCCTGTTCTATCTGTGCCTTCGCTTTCCTGATCCCATACCTAGACATCCCAACTGTATTCCTGTACTCTTCCCAGGCCACATGTCCCTGCTCCCACTGGCTGTGAATTTCCATCTTGCTCCTCAGTTTGAGGAGCAGATCCTTGCTCTGCCATGCCAGTTTTTGGTCTTCCCTACATGTGGAAATAGAGACATCTTGTACTCCAAGGAAAATATACTTAAAGAGTTACCAGCTCTGGTCAGCTCCTCTGTCCTTAAGGACAGTTTCCCAGGGAATCTCATCCTCTAATTCTTTAAGCAGCTGGAAGTTCACTCTTCTAAAGTTAAGGATCCTGACTTTGTTCTTTGTCAGGCCCATGTTCCTTGAGATCACGAACTCCATCAGGGCATGGGTTCTACAGCCCAAGCTGCCTCCAATCTTAACCTCTTTTAATGAGCTCATCTGCAGTGGTGAGCACCAGGTCCAGTAATATGACATCTCCTAAGCAATAAAAGGTAAAAGAGGAGGAAGCAGGGGGTGGGATGGGGAGGGCACTTGTTATTTATGGCGTTTTACTTCCAAAACAACCCCTATGTGTGCTAAAGCCCTGCTTCCCAGGAAGTGGCCAGACATTGCTTGCTGATGGGAAGTAGAGAATAAATATTTTGTTTTCCTTTGCTTCCACACACAGCCTTTTCTTTTGCTTTAATAAGCTGTCTTTATCTTGACACGAGTCCTTTTCCATCTTATTTTCTTCCCCCCTCCATATCCTGTTGAGGATGGGAGTGATAGAGTAGCTTGGTGGACACCTGGTGTCTGGCTAAGGTTATCCCACTACAAGTGTCCAAGTGTCAACTGCATTTCTCCACTATCTGTAGGAGCAAACTAGGAGATAACAGGCTTGGCTTTGGCTGACTTAATGAAATTTTGGAAACTTTTTCTCTTGAGAGTGAAAATTTAACAAGGTAGAAATCCATTTAGATTTAGGTGAAATGTGCCACTTTAAGCTTGCTAAATATGCTGTTTAGTAACTGCAGCCCTAGCAAAACTAACCCAGCTAAAGAGAAAGAATGCAAATTTCCACACAAAAAAATAAGAAATAAGAAAAACTCCTCAGACCTTAAAACAGACAGGGCAGAATGACCCAAGAGTTCTTTCTGTACTTTCTAACAAAAACTGAGTACAAGTGTAGTTAGCTATAAGTATAATGTGAAATCAGCAGAATGAATATGCATTAACCAATTGTAAAATTCTATGCATATAGAAATTAGTAAGGGTAACAAAAAAAGATCAAGAGTTCTCAGAGGTACACATGTCCATTAAAAAGCAATAAGTCCCAACATGCATCCACAGCACTGTAAATAAACATACCCATTCCCTACAAATCTTTATTTAAATTGTGGGGTTTAATTTTTCATTGGCGTTTCATTACGGCGAGCCAGGCAGGAGATTTTCTGTCCTCGAAGGGGCAGGGGGGAGAACGGACCTCCTTGGCGTGCCCCGGGGAATTTCCCTGAAGGGGCTCTGCTCTGCCTCGACTTACCACCTACAGAGACAGACAACGACCTGCTAGTGTGCGGATAAACGGTACCCTGGGAGAGAGAGAGAGAGAGACAGGACTACTAATCAGTCACTCAGAGACGACTGAGTGCCCAGCCTGCAGGCAGCCCGGCCGATAGGGCGGCTGGGCTAGAAACGAGTTCACTGTTCCGATAGAGCGGCCGCTAGTGACTCTGGGGGTGAGTCGAGTGAACCCGAAGTTTGTGTGCTTGTGGTGTCCAGACATTGTGTGGTTAATGTGTCTGTAGTCGTGTGAGTGCGTAGTGTATGAAGGAAGTAAACCAGCAAACGAGTGAGTGTACCTGCAGCGCGGGAGGAAAAAGTTTTACTTGCTTCTGAAGCGGCCGAGTGAAGCCCAAGGCGCCGGCTGGAATAAGCTGTGGGGGCAAGGAGTGCCCCGCAAGGAAGTGAAACAAATAAAGAAACGTAATTGAGGACGTTTACTGTGTTTAAAAGTAGTGATTTTTGTACATTTTAACAGTGGCTAGACGAACTGGGGGGGTTCCTCTGCCCCAGTAGTTCAGACTTAATTCCTAGAATTTTACTGTGTGCTATTATGCTGTGTTGTGTTGAGAAAAGTGGACACTTTAAGAAATACCACCAGTGAGTTTCCTAGTGAGTTTCCCAGTGAGTTTCCCAGTGAGTTTGTGTGATTCTTACCCCCATTGTGGTATTTTGATTCTCGGGATTGTGTAGTTGTGTTTGTGGAGATTTTAGGATTTTGTTTGCAACACGTGTAGCATTTTATGCAGAAGAGCTACAGTATAGTGATTTATGTTTAACTGTAGTAAAGCAAATTAAAGGAATTCCAGGAATTCCTGCCTCACAGCAACTTAAGCCCTGACTCTCCTTGAATCTGAGATAAGGACAAGGTTCTGTGTTTGTAGGCATATCAGAATTTTTGCTGTAATAGGCACAGCCTTTTGCAGGGCAGCAAAATAAGTGTCAGTAGAAACAATGCTTTAATTAGATCGTGCGAGAAGAGAACTGGAAAAGACTGAGATTTTGTAAAAGAGAGTTTAAATAAAAGAACAATGCTGAAGTGATAAACGAAATAGCCTGCAGGCAATTCCCGAGAGTTTTTAGTGCATTAAGAGGCTGGCACCTTTCATACGTGCTATTACAATGCAGAATTTGTGAGAAGGGCTAGTATTACTATTCTATGCCCCAAGTGTAAATTGAAGGTTCCTAATCAAGCCGATTCAAAAGCTAAGATCTTAAAGCTTATGTATAGAGGATCGCATATAATACCAGCGACCTAGAAAGTCTGTGTGTGAGAAAAACTGAGAAAAGACCGTGAGGCTTGGGTAGAAACAAAATAGTATAAGGAATGAAAACTAACTAGAGCAAAGAAGTTCCCGACCTAGCCCCTCTGGCAGGGGGGGCTCACTGGAAGAAAGCCTCCAGTAGGAGTAGCTTGAAAAACTAAAAAATTTATAACACCTTATTGCAACCAATGCTGTTTTAAGACAAAAAAGCAAATAAGGTGAGGTCTTGTATGCTAATATGTTTTTCACCTTAAATAATCACCCAGAATGGCAGAGTAACTAGGTTCAGAGTTCCTTCTGACCCACTGGTGTTAGCTCTTGAAAAGAAAACAGAGCAAAGAGAAGGCAAATCAAATGTGTTGCTCAACATGCAATATAAGGCAGTGATGTATAAAATCAGACAAAGCTCATAATCCTGAAACACAAAAGCATGTATAATTTGTAAAAGGCTCCTCCTAAAGTAACAGAAGATAAGGAGGACCTCCCCAAAAGGGAAGAGGACTCAGGCTCCAAAGGTATATCCACTTGAACCCATCCCCCTCCTGGCAGTCCAATCTCATCCAGAACTAAGAAGTAACAGACCCCTTTGCAAGAGGCAGTAGGCCCAGGAGAAAGGAAAAGGGTGGCATTTTAGTTGATACAAGAGCCATATATTCACTTTTAAATAAAGCTTTAGTACCTGTGAAGAATGTAAAGAATGATTATGTTGTAGTGCAAAGAACAACTAGCCAGTCTGAGAAGGCATACTTTTGCAAACCTTTGAAGTAAAAATGTGGTATTTACAAGTTTTTGTATATGCTCAACTTGCCAAACATTCTAAAATGAGGAGGTTACTGTAAAGGTAAATAATCAAAGGTACATAGAGGTGTTAAGTTTAACATTAACAGCCATTGAAAATAAAAAGAAAATTAATTAAGAGATATTAAGGCAAGTATTTTTGGGGTATGGGCCTCTGATGTGCCACAGAGGGCAAAGAATGCCCCCCCCCCCAATAAGATAACAAAAGATATTCATCCTGTAGTAGTAAATCCATATACCTTACTAACTTGTTTAACACCTAAACTAACCTAGTTTACTGTTTTAGATCTAAAAGATACTTTCTTTTGCCTCCCTATGCATGAAGCCAGCCAAAAAATTTTTGAATTTGAATAAAAAAGCCCTACAAGCAGACTCAAAATCTAGCTCACATAGTCCATGTGCCTCAGAACTTCAAAATCTCCCACTCTGTTTAGAAAACAACTTGCAAAGATCCAGAACCTTAAGAAACTCCACAAGAAGAAATAAGAAGCCTTTCAAATTTCCTAGAACTCCAAAGAAAGAAAAGGCACAAGCATGGCAGGGTGGTGCTTGCTGTGTGTTTATAATTACAAACTTTATCAGACAGAGATCTCCAGTGAACAAAAGAAGCCACACGGGCCTTTCACCAGCTAAAAAGTACCCTCGCTCCAACTTTGAGACTTCCAGATGTAAGTAAGCTATTCTTTCTATTTTCCCAAGTAGCTCAAGACTTGAATTCATACCAGAGGGCAGTTGCTTCCAAGCAACCAATGCAATGCCAAAAATAGCCAAGCTGCCTCAGAGCTGTAGCAGCAGTCGTGCTAAATATGCAAGAAGCACACAAATTTACCCTAGGACAAAAATAACTGTACTAGTGTCCCACACAGTGTCTGCAGTACTGGAAGTAAAAGGTGGCCACCAGTTCCCACCACAGAAGTTCCTGAAGTACCAAGCCATCATAGTAAAACAAGATAATATAAAGAAAGTAGTAACTAACATTGTCAATCCAGCTTCTTTTCTCAGTAGAAATCAAACAGAAGCAGTACACCACAATTGCCCGGAGACTAATGAAGCTACATACTCCAGCTGCCCAGACTTAAAGTACACTCCTTTAAATGATGCAGAGGCCTGGTTCACTGAAAGAAGCAGCTACGTTGCCAGTAAAAAGCAACATGCTAAATATACAGTCACTACCTGCAGAGAAGTAAAAGAAGCCAGACCCTTACCAACAAGCACCTCTGCACAGAAGGCCAAGATTATTACACTACCCTGTGCCTTAAAAATAGCAAGCAGACTCTAAATATGCATTCAAAGTTGTGCACACACATAAAGCTGTCTAGAGAGAGAGAGGGGACTGCTAACCTCACAAGAAAAAAACATCAGACATGCACAAGAAATAATCCAGCTGCTAGAAGTATGCATATTAAAGCACACCAGAGAGTGAGCTCATATTAAAAAAAAAAAAAAAAGAAAAAAGAAATTAGCTAGTAAATAGAAAAGCAAAGAAAGCAGTAGAGGGTAAAGTAATTATAAACAGATTTCCCTTAAAGGTAAGCAAAAAAAAAAAATACTACTCAAAAGAGACATATAACCAAAAAAGATAAGCTATAGGCTACCATTAAAAAAGAGCTAAAAATCCCTTCCCATACGTATAGTCAAGAGTAAGGGAAGAGCACCAGAAAATACACTGAGGCCTAACTACTTAAAAGCTTTTCTAAAGTGTGGCTCCTTTCCCAAAATGACCAAAGCTGCCAGTGTTACAGAGTGCATCAAAAATAAGTAGTAGTTTCCACAGGCTTTTATAACACATATCTAATTTAAAAGATCATAATCATTACCAAGAGCTTATATGCCAAGTAAACTAACAGTGTAATCCTGACCTCCAAACTAACCCCAAAAAACCCCAGACAGAACTTGGTCAGATTGGGAGGGGCAATAGATCTAGACAGCTGTAGTAAATTAGCTTTTCAAAACCCCCATGGAAAGGGGGGGTGTCAGTATTTATAAGTATTAGAAAATACATTTTCAAGGTCGCCAGAAACATTCCCTATCAGAACTGTCAAAGTAACCAGAATAAATAATACTACTTTTAGAGTTCCAGTCACAATATTACATGTAGCTGGAACTCAGAGCAAAGAACTAAGTAAACCAGTACATAACATACAACCTAAAAATTAACTCTACGTTAAGTGTCTTACAAAAAAGTCTTTAAAACCACAATAAGAAAGCACCATTCCAAATGCTTCTCACCACCCTCACCGCAATCAAAATTAGGAAGCAAAATGCCTAAATCCACCACGCTCAAATAAAGCTGGCCCCAGAAGCCCCTTAAAAACTAACACCAAGAGACAATGAACTAAAACTAAAACTTATTCAAGCAAAATAAATGTATTGTGGCGGGGGGGTAGTTTGTAATTTTATTTATAAAATTGCTTTGTATATAATTATAATTAAAATCCTAGAATACCTCTATCCAAAACAATGCTCAGTAGCCTTAGTCCCAAATTCTAATCAGTATACTAGATCTTAAAGAGAGCTACCCACTACAACAAATAGACTGAAAAACTTAAAACAACCCATACAGTTACTCCTAAAAAGCTGAAGTCCAAGATCACAAATTATGTCTTTAACTTTCCATTTTATACAAGCACAGTTTTGAATACAGGCAACAGCAGCTTTAATCATATGGGAGGGGGTGAAAAACATCTATAACCTATGATCCTGCTTCTAATGTAGCCACTGCCTTAATACTTACTGTATGCAATGCCACTGTTTATCTGCCAATTTTAAATTAATTCAGTCACTGATCAGAAAACTGTGCTTGTATATTCTGGTAAAAATTATATATGCCTAAGAACTCCTTGTATTACTGTAATTGTGCTCAGTAAATCAAATGTACATAGTAAAGCACTAAAAGACACTAATGTAAAGATTTGCATTAAGTAAAATAATTTACTTATCATGTTAAGGAAAGGGGGGAATGAGACAGAGTGAAAATTTAACAAGGTAGAAATCCATTTGGATTTAGGTAAAACGTGACACTTTAAGCTTGCTAAATATGCTGTTTAGTCTGGTAACTGCAGCACTAGCAAAGTTGCTCCAGGAAAAGTAAAAGAATGCAAATTTCCACAAAAAAAAAAAAAAAAAAAAAGAAATAAGAAAAACTCCTCAGACCTTAAAACAGACAGGGCAGAATGACCCAAGAGTTCCTTCTGTACTTTCTAACAAAAACTGAGTACAAGTAAAACTAGCTACAAGTAAAATGTAAAATCAGCAGAATAAAAATGCATTAAGATATTGTAAAATTCTATGAATATAGGAATTAATAAAGGTAATTTAAAAAAATCAAGAGTTCTCAAAGTACGCATGTCCATTAAAAAGCAATAAGTCCCAACATGCATCCACAGTGCTATAAATAAACATATCCATTCCCTACAAATCTTTATAAAAAGTGTGGGGTTTAACTTTTCATCCACTGTTCACTATTTCAAAGTATGCTTTTTCAAGTGGCAGTTGCTGCACAGATCATTGTAATCAACATGTTCTTATAATACGAACTAAAATTTAAAATAATATGAAAAAAGATTCACAGGTTTTGACATACTTGCTGCTACCTGGCTAGAATTACATGGTTATTTGTTGTCTCCCCCCCTCACCAGCCCCCCGAATAATCCGACTAGCTCAGAGATAAGGGGCTGTGAGGGGAGGAATATCAGGAGAAGGGTAAAGGTATTCAAAAGAGGCTCTTACTGCAGGGTATGTTGGTACAGCTCTCTTTATTCTGTGTTGTCCATGTGGAGAGCGGGGCAAAAGAGGACGAACAGGAAATGTCAGGGGGTCTATATAGGTTTTGGACAGGGTGGGCTTTCCTGGCTCTCCGCCAACCCCGTTGAGGCAGGAAGGAGGGATCCAGGGGTTATCTTGATCAGAGTCACAGGGTCCCGGGGAAGGGGGGGCAGAATGCCCATGAGCTCACTGTAAGAGTTATTTTAATAAGAGTTTCTTACAACTTTATTAGCTGCAAAATTGATAATGTAAAAGTACAGTATCTGGCTTTTCTTTCTGATAACTGCACACACTAAAAGAATAATTTCTCTGTTCAGAAATAACTTCTCTGGGTAACTCTGTACTAATATATTTTCTTTTCCAGACATTGATGTGTCAACAAATAACAATTACAGAGAAGTGACAAAACAGCATTTTGTAAGCAAATTTGTGCAGGTTGGGTTTTTTCTTTGCTGACTGCTCTCTTCCTTGTTTTGGCATAAAGAAATGCAATACCTTTCACATCAACAGGTAGAAACATGAAGAAAACTTCAACTTAGCTTGCCTATGTAAGGATCTGTTTTCTGAATTTTTTTCCTGCCTTCAAAATAACAGATGGCTTCATATCAGCAAGTTACAATTGTATTTACTATGAACTAGTGCCTAGAAACATCTAGGCAGTGGTTTTGCTGCTAGATTACTTAGTATGCACTCTCTTACAATCTAGTTGATTTTTAGGTGAGCAGTGTTTGTTTAAGATAGCCTGGAGCATCTGAGTTTGTGAATCTTGCTCTAGGTGGAAGGGAATTGTTACATTTGGTATATTTGAGCTCTAATGGATGCCAAGTCTGCAATGGTTTTGACCGTGAAAGAGCATCAAATTGGTTCTTTTTGGCTGAAAGTTTTGGACAATTAAGTTTTTACAATGAATGTAGCTTGTTTGCCATAAATGCAAATTTCCCATTTGAATGGAGCACTGCAAAACAATCCCCAGGGAGTTATGGGTGATTCTTTTTGTTGGGTGAGAACATTTCCCAGGGAGGTGCGTGTATTACTCTTGGGCTCTTCCCACTGCTCCACCTCTTTGAAGCAAATTAGTTTGCATGGCACTGTGTTTGCCAGCTGCTGTTTGAATGCTGCTGGAGCCGAGTTGGTTGTGCTGTTGTTTGGGAATTGCTACCTACAGTTAGAGTCCTTTTTACTAGCAATATGTGCATGTGACAGAAAATGTTATCTGCAGATGTTTTCAAGCCTCCATCTACTGGGAAGAGGAAATTATTGCAACACAGCCAAACATATTTTGGAGAGGTGGAGAAGCAAATTACTGTGTATGAAGTTTTTCTCAAATTGTACCTGTTTGGAATAATTTGACTTCAACATGATTGTTTTTGAAGAATATTTGCAGATGTGAGAATGTTTTGTAAGCTTGTAAGGTTTTAATTGAAATTAGTTTTTTAGTTTAGATGGTGCTTGTTGTGAAGGGCATTCAAAAACCACAAGTGCTTTCAGAGGCCTAATGTTTAGAGAAGTTGGTACTTGTTCCCAAATACTTATGGTTATTTAGTTTAAAAGAATGTAGGCTTTATTTATTTTAAAATCCCCAATACTTACTGTCCAAGATTGAAGCACCAAGATGTTTGCTATTACCATCTGAGTAGCAGTTTTCTTCTGGGTGGTTTTCCTTATCTCCTGTTAATAGGCCCATCAATGTCTTGCCACATGACTCAGAGATAACACTCTCCAGGAGCCAGTTCTTTTTAACAGGTGATTAAAGACACACCTCGTGACTCAGAATAACATCAGCCCATTGTGAGATGCTCTGCCCAGGGGGAGGAGCTAGGCATTCCCACCTAGATAAATCCGAGGATTTCTAGACAGAGAGGCAGCCTTTCCACAGGTTTCTGAGAAGACACAGCAACCACATCTGCCATTCGAAGAGGACTGCAGCCACTCCAATTTGGACTGCTACCAGCACACTGGCCAGAGGGGTGTCAGGTTGTATTCTGACTTTGTCAGTGGTCTTCCTTTTATATCATTGCATGTATTTTTGTCTTTTTCCCTTTTCCCAATAAATTGTATTTCTGACTTGGAGTCTCTCACTAGTTTTACTTTCAAACCAGAATGCTTACAAATAATTATATTTGTCTTATTAGTAGAAATGTAGCTTATTAAAACTAGGATTAACAGTACCAGCAGTATTGTGTTAATGATTGCAAGTCAGTGCAAAGCATGCTTGACAGCTATTGCTGTTAGTGGGGATTTCACATTGTAAATATTGGAGTCTATGCTGAGGGGAGGGAGAAAGTTGCATATGATATGCCAAAAGGTATTTCTTCAGTAATTAAGTGGATTAAGTTGTGGTTTTGTTTGATACTTGTGAGAAACAACCGCTCACTTTTAAATTTTTAAAAGGTTTATCAAACCTTAACATAAATACAACAAAAGGACTAAATAAGGAAAAGCAGGCCTGGGAGCTGACCTCATGGCTGCCTTATCTTCAAGATGGATGCTTTGTGCTTTGCCTTTTATACCGGGGGAGGTGGGGGTGGGGGGTGTGCATCAGCCAACTCTGGTCCTTCCCAAAGTCTGTTAGTTAACTCTTCTTTGCCATTTATTGGTGGAGACTGCTTTCTTTGAACTTGGTTGGAGGGTTAGATTTTGTCATGCTGTGCCCCCCCCCAGCAACAAGCTTTTCCATTCCCAACTGCCCCATGTAAGGGGCACATGTACACTACTTCTTTCTACATCTCCTCGACAACCCAGGCTGTCTGATGGTAACAATACAGAGAAGAAAAAGGGAACTATGGGGAGAACAGAGAACATTTAAACTACAATAACATAACTATGCATCTCAATATTCACACACTATTCATCCCTTAATTGCAAGAGCAAATAATCTCATTATCCATCTATAACACACCATTTTAGATATGTGCTTTATTTGTGAGGTTTAATTAGGATATAGTCAGTTTGTGCTCACATGGACAGAAACAGTGTGACCAGCAGGACTAGGGAAGTGATTGTCCCCCTGTGCTGGGCACTGGTGAGGCCTTGAATTCTGGCCCCTTGCTACAAGACAGACATTGAGGTGCTGGAGTGTATCCAGAGAAACGCACCGGAGTTTGGGAACGGTCCGGAACACAGGTCTGATCAGGAGCAGCTGAGGTAGCTGGGCTTAAGTCTGAGGAAAAGAAGGCTCATGGGAACCTTATTGCTCTTTACAACTGCCTGAAAGGAGGTTGTAGCAAGGTGGAGATTGGTCTCTTTACTCATGTAACAAGCAACAGGATGAGAGGAAATGGCCTCAAATTGTGCCAAGGCAGGTTTAGACTGGATACTAGAAAAATTTTCTTTACAGAAAGGGTTGTCAAGTATTAGAACAAGCTACCCAGGGAAGTGGTTGAGTCACCATCCTTGGAAGAGTTAAAAAAATGTATGAATGAAGAACTTGGGTGCATGGTTGAAGCGATACGCAGAATAAATAGATAGACTCCACAACTTAAGGTAGTTATGAAATGGGTATGTATTGTCAGCACCCGTCACAATTGAGATAGCTCTCCAAGACTTGTGCACTGAGCCTTAGTCAGACCCAAACCTTTATTCCCAAAGGTGTTCCATATGCATTGCATTACATAACTTTTCCATGCATATTCAACCCCTGGCCCCACTTGACCTCGCCTTTCATGCTAAATAGGTCCACGCCCTTTTAGGCATGCATGGTTTGCCGTGGTGGTCCTGCAGGGGTCTCTCAGTGGTCCCCGAGGCTGAAGATTGTAGTCTTCCTCATGGTTGAACTTTTGAACTCTTCTTCTCTGAACATGTGCTTTCGGTCTTTGGTGCTTATCTGGGTACTGTCTGTCAGTTTCGTCTGTCAGTTTCAGTAGGCTTAGGGGAAGAGGAGCCTCTTTATCTGGGTTCTTTGTATTTTTGGTCCCTTTTTGTTATTGTTCTTTATGCAAGAATCTTTAGTAATTTGCATTTTCTTATGCCCTTTTGTACCTTGGCAGAGGTTTCTTAAGTAACAGGTTAAAATTCAACACAATACTCTACAAGCTGGAATATAAATGCTTAATTTCTTTTGTTAACTTAAGTGATTTCCAAAAATCTCTGTTTCACGGTTTAATGGTGAACATGGTAGTGCTGGGTTGATGGTTGGACCTGGTGATCTGGGAGGTCTTTTCCAGCCTTAATGATTGATTCTGTGACATAAAATCAATGCCTAATTTGTTTGAGGAAAAGACTATTTCGTTTTGAGGCCTGGCTATGTTGATTATTTGTGGTTTGGGGGGGCTTTTTATGTTTTGTTTAGTTTGTTTTTGGTTTCTTGAAAGAAAAAATTATTAGCAGTTCAGAGAGCAGAAGCAAATAACCATTTTAAAAACTCATGTCCTCAAATAATAATTTGATGCTTTGAGGCATAAATGACCTTTATAAGCAGCCCAAACTTGTCAGACAAACAAATGATGATGTCGCTGTCGAGGCAGGATGGGAATGAGAAGACTCTGATCCAGAAGGCTGTGAGAGTGAAACTCCGATTTATTCAAAATACACTGCTCTTTTATACAGAGCTTCGCAAAGGTTAAATCCATTGGTCCTAAAGTGAAAACAACCTACAACATTGGTTCAGAGTGCTTGACGCACAGTGATAGAGCTTAACTATAAACAGTGTGAGAACAAGAGAGATAAATAATTATTTACATTCTTTTCAAACTCTTTCCCAGGCTTTTGCCTGGCTAGAAACTCTCAATTTTTTTCTTTGACTGAATCTGAGACCCACAGATAGAAACAAGCTGCTTTATTTTAATACACAGCCTTTTTTTCAGGGAGAGCTAAAAAATAATTCTGGATTCCTCTTCCTATCAACATTAAACTTCTGGTTTTGCTACATTTCAATTTAAATGTGCATGCGTCATTGGAGAGATGGTGATGGAATCTAGACAACCTGTGGAAATTGAATCATAGACTTCAGCTCCTGAAGCCAAGGGCAAGTGAATAATGCTTTCATCTATAGCTACCCCTGCTGGTATTACTTAGCACTGGAAAAGCAGTTAGGTGTGGGTCAGAAGCATAAGGGAAAATTAAAAGGGGATGGCTTGTTGTTACAAAGCTGAATAGGGGAGGGGAAGAATCAAACCCACCACCACTTCTTGAAACTTTTAAGTGTTGAGAGTTTATGTTGTACAAACAGGAAAAACACAGTGCCAACTTTGTCATTAAAATATTGTCTTGATTTAGAGACAAGTGTAGAACGAAAAATACCCTGGAATCCGTGTTTCTTCTAAAAAAAGGGTTCCAACAAGCACTTTCTGCCAATGAGAGATTAACACTAGTAGATGAAAGTGAAAGAAACCAACCGTTTATTGACAGAGTGCCCACACAGCACAAACAAAAAACTAATAAATGCTAGATATTTCATTGGCAGACGTTCTCCCCCCCCCCCCCCCCATCCCCACAACGGAACAATACAACACAACCAAAATGCCAGGGAAAGGGAAAAAAACCCACAATGGCTGCAACGTAGTGGGGAGGAAAAAAATTGGCGCCAGCTCCTGTCTCAGGGATAGGAAAAAACCAAAAGGGTTCATGCAGCAGCTTAAGCAAAACAGATGGGAACCTGATGAATCTCTGGCATGGGCCCCCTCTTCACAGCAAACGAAGCTGGTGGATTTGGTGTCCTGTCTCTTGCTGGTTTGGCTTTTCCAAGGTCTGTGACCGGGACAGAACAGGCCCTCACTGTCTCGCCGATCCCTGGCCAACTCATCTCTCGTCGATTGGTCTTCTCTGATCGCGGACCAAAACCAAAACCGACCATTTCAAGGAAAAAAAAAAAAAAAAAGCCGAAGGATTGCTGTCTCAGTCTAGAAGTCCAGGGAAAGGGAAAAAAAAACCTTCTTGCCTAAGCTAACATAAACCAAGATAGCAAAAAAAAAAAAAACCAAAAAAAAACCCAAAAAAAAACTCCAGCAAAACCAAACAAAAACAAAACAAAAAAAAAAACCACACAAAAAAAACCCTACCCCGAACAAAGGACACCTGGGGAGTGAGGCATTTAAAAAGCCTGCTCAGGAGCTCCAAGGCTTCCCCCTCCCCTCGACCCACCTTAAAGCTGCAGCAACCATTTCTGGGCATAGAGCAGATGATCAGGGAATAGAAAAACCACCCCAAGACAAATATTTACCAGATAAAAGATACACATAAAAGCTTGGTATGGAATTTATAAGGCAACATTAAAAAATGTAATGTCTTTATACAAGGTAATGCATTATTTTTCTATATTTTTGTGTGCCTATTTCCAAAAAGAAATTAAACTAAATTTGAAACTTGAATATCATTCTTCCCTGCCAGCTGTGCTTGAAAGATCTCTGTCCCATAGAGGAACATGTTTTTGAATCAAGCATCACAGTAGTACACATCTCTAGGAGATGAAAATAAGTGGTAATAATCTGGTATTGCACTTCTTCTATCTTGTAAATTTTTTCCTATCTATATTTTTTTTGTCTTGCTCAGTGCTTACTTATTGATCCACATCTAAAAAAGGAATATCCAATTCCTGAATTTTGTTCAAACTTGAAATTTATACGTCTTTTAATAGTTCACTTTTTTTTCCACTATTTATCTACTTGGAGATTTACCTGGCCTGTTCTGCTATGTAACCTGTATTGGTTTTCTTTAAAGCACAATCTTTCAATGACTTTCCCAGCTATATGGAAGGAGTTAGCAGTGGTAATTCTCAAATGTTCAGCAGCTGAGCAGTGTCATAAAATAGCAGGATCATGTTATTCCTGTTCATTAATATTTAGTTACCTGAATCTTTTATATTAGGGTTTATTGCATCTTAGGGATGAAATATGCAGTATGCTATGATAATATGTGCCTCCTTAGCTTTTATTTTTAGATGACCTTTTGTAGTGGGTTGACCCTGGCTAGATGCCAGGCACCCACCAAAGCCACTCTATCACTGATATTCTCATCTGCACAGGGGAGAGAAAATATGACAAAGGTTAATGAGTTGAGATAAGGACAGTGTCTTGGTTTGAAAGACAGGTGTCTGCCAAGAAAGGTGGGAATCTCCCTTGGAATAGAAAATATGACACACACACTCCCCCCCCCCCCCCCCGTATTATTCTAACTTTGAAATTAAGGGGCTTTCAGGCAAAGATATGGGAAAAAGAATAATAGTTCTTTACCAACATGTATATGTATAACAAGGTAAATAAATAACACCCACAGCAACAACAAGCAAAACCAGAAACCCAATAACAGCCTTCTCTCGGCTGTCAAGCACTTTCCCCTTTGGTATAGTTATGGTCACAGCCAGCAGAGGCGCTGGTGGCTCCCTGGCCAGGCCGGGTAAAGTGCAGTGATTTGCCTGCAGCTCCAGGGGGCGCTGTTGAGTGACTTTGGCCACCTCTCTGCATGTGGCTAATGGCGGCACAGCCAGCAGAAGGAATGGAAAAGGGGCTTGCTCTACAAACCCCCAGAGGCAGTCGGTCCTAGTGCCCCTCTGGATAGTAATAGGAGCTGTAGCCAGAATCTCAGAAGCAGCAAGTTGGAATGGCGGGGACGAGCAAAATCCCAGAGTAACAGACGAGATGTATCCGAAACTCTGCAGCTGTAGCTGGAGCCATGGGGCATCCTGGCAGGCAGGGGGTGCGTGGCTACAGTGTAGCAAAGAACTCGGAACCATGGCAGCCTGGCTCCCAAACACGGCCGGGAGAGGCTCCCTCAGAGGGGGAAGGGGCTTGGCATCCCTGGTTTTCCCCCCAAGGCACTCAAGCAGATGGTAAAGGTCCTTTTTTTAATGAGGTAGGGTGTTAATAATGTCCCAGTGCAATGGCCACTCTTACAAGCAGAGCTTCACTCACAGTAGGAGAAGGCAGCAGGAGACTGAACCCCTCAGTAGTGGCAAATTCTCCCCACAGCGACTGCAGCCCATCTTCCCCCTCTGATGCCAAGAGAGCTAGGAGCTGCACTCATCCCCCTTCACCCCAGCCCAAATCATGTGGTATGTCTGCCCTTCCAAGAGAAATCCCTCCGATAAGAGGAGTGCAGCCAGGTGCACTCCTCTCTCTCCTTCCTGGGTACATCTTTTGTCTCTCTAAAGTACCCGGTCCTTATTGTCTCCTAGCAAGGAATGGGACAAAATTCACTGGGAGAAAGAAACAAAAGGAAAAATCCTAACCCCTGGCAGGGAGAGATCACTTACTGATTACCATTGTGAAAAACATCAATCACTTGTTTTTTAAAATCTTAAAAGTTTATTAGTAATAAAATAGTTATAAAAATAGAAATAAAATTAGAGTAAAAAAAATTTGGACAATGACGATTAGGACACTACGAGACCATAAAAAGCAAAGAATTACGAACATCCAGATGTTTTTGGGCACTAAGCTGCCAAAAACATGCCTTGTGAACAAAGGAATAAACCTTAAAAGCAATAGCCTGTTGCATATTCATATATCTCATACATGATGCATAAATTCCTTTCAAATTAAGAATTTTTCTGGTTTTTGTCAACTTCTTCCCCTTAATCCTGGTGGTTCTATAAAGACAGAGAGAAGGTGAAAGAATGTTTGTCTTTTCCGATAAAGAAGACCATAACTACTTATGTGTCCTGTCGCTGCTATCTCCGTGCGAAGAACCTCTTGATAATCTCATCTCTTTCTTGAGCTAGTAAAAAAATATCTTACATCGCATGGTTTCTATTTTAACATTATGTCATAACCTAAAACTATATTTAACACACTACTTAAGAGAATTAATACAGCATAACTTTCTAACATTACACATATAATATTCGTTGTAATATTTGCAAAAAGCTAATCATAAAATACACATTTTTCACATGAAGGTTGGGGGCAACCTTGGCTCTAGTGACCATGAGATTGTGGAGTTCACTATCGGGCAAGGAGGAAGCAGGACAGCAAGTAAGATTACAACCCTGGACTTACTTAGAGATAACTTTAGCTGCTTCAGGGATCTTCTTGGAAGAATCCCATGGGAAACAGCCCCACAGGGAAGAGGGGTCCAAGAGTTGGGGTTGATATTCATGGATCACTTCCTCCAGGCTCAAGAACAATGCATCCCGAGGATGAGCAAGAAATTGGGCACAGGGGGCTGTAACATGAGGTGGGTGGGTCAGAAACAGAGACAACACACACTCAATGGTCTTTGTGACAAACAGCCTCCACTTTATTCCCTGCAGCTCCTTTTATAGGAGCTCAAATTTCCTCAGTTTACACATGTGATTTGCTGAGGTCTTAGCATTGTCCAGCTCTCTGGCCAATGATAGATCTGCATTTAGGGCTGATTGACATTGGCTGAGGGTCCCTGTGTAGATTTGAATCTAACCTATCCTTGCCCACCCAGGGACTGCAATGCTACAACTCAATCTTTTGGTTATACCAAAAAATGTAAATTATGATCTTAGTTGAACAAGGCTTTTTCACCTAACTCAGCAAGCTTAGTTTCTCATAGCTACTGATGTACCTCATGTATCATTGGAGCTGTGATGCTCAGATTCAGAAGATGTCAGTTAAAAATACTAACATTACAATCTTTTTAGGTTAGCATGTCACAGGCTTAATGCTTAGAAGTTACAAAATTGCAACTTAACACTACAAACAATAAACAATTAAACTCAAAACTATTTCAATTAAAACCACACATTTTTCTAGTACTGATGTTTTCTAAATATTTGAGTCTTGGAGTTTGAGTAAGGTGATGGACAGACTGCTTCAGTATTGACAATCTCCTGCCTCTGATGAGCTGCTGGCTTGCCAGGTCATGCTGTGATTTTATTGAAAAAACATGAGAGAAACATGAGAACATGAGAACACTCAAGACTTTTGAGAGGGGTGTACATCCACCTCTCTTCTCTTCCTTTGTTCTAACAACCACAACAGGAACAAAACATGTACTTTTGAACAAAATCAATAAGGTGAAACTAACAACTGCTTATATGCTTTACCATCACCTAGGGTCTGCTATTGCTGAGGGGTTTCTTTCTAACAATGAGGACTTGGAGGGCTTCTTCTGGACGAAGCCTCTACGCTTATCTCAAAGGAAAAGGGTTCAGCTTTTGCAAAGCTAAATTAAGTAGTTAAAGTGGCTCACTTTCATATTTTTTGTACAGAAATACCTGTTTTTGATAACTTTCCTGCCAGTCAAGGCCATAGCTTGGCTAGGGCTAAGACCTAGTCTGGGAGGGCTTAATGGAATACTTCTCCCGCTAGTTAAGGCCACAGCTTGGCTAGAGATGAGATTCAGACTGGATGGGCTTCGTCATCATATCCGTAAAAGAAATCCTTCAGCAATAACTTACAGAATAGCTGGGTTTGCTGTCTCTCCTTAGCTAAATTATGATATTATAAAAATTATAAGCAACTGTAATTAAGTACACACATAAATCTCTTAAAAACTTATAAACAGTTGTAACTAAACAAATGTTTTGAAAGTGCTATTTGCCCTCTCATTATTAACAAACGATTTTAAAACTATAAACACAGATAGTCTTTGGTACTATGCAGCAGGATAAAATCTGCACATGTAAAGAAAAGAGATAACAAAAGTGAATTTACTTTGACATATTAATTAGTTTCAACTTCAGCACATGTAAATTCTGCAGTCTTTTCTTTTGAGGAAGGGGCTATTAAACTAGCCTGATCTTTTTCTTTATTTAGCATCAGTTTATTAGAGTTTGCAGGGTATGAGAATTTTGGTAGAGTTAAAGCAGTAGCAGGAGAGGCAGCTGTGGGGCTTTGCTAAGGTATGTGAGGTATGAACTCAGCACTCTGTTGGTATTGTTTTGGCTGGTGCTGCTAAGTTTCTTGGTTTGCTTCTTCACTGCCCACACGCAGGAAGTTGCTGACTTCCTGCTGGGCTCAGTGAGAGGGTGGCCCACTCTTAGCTGCTGAGTGATGGCTGTGCTATGCAGCCAGCATTATTTTTTTGGGCAGGCTGAATTGCTACTGCTCTCATGGTACCACACCCCCACATGCCTCTTCTCGCTGCCTTTTGCTCGGTAGGCCACCTGCAGGGGCTTTTCTCATGCTCTGATTTTTGGTTTTGGTATAGGGGCGGGTGACTGGGACCCCCCCCAGGGCTGGTGGCTTTTTGTGCCAGTGGGGCTGGTTTAGCGCATCATATGATTGCAGGCGTCTTTTTGCAGATTTGTGCATCCCTTCCCCACAGCTTTTGCTGCCACGCCTCTGCAGAAGGCATGTTGAGAGGGGGTGTGTTGCTGGAAAGGGCTCCCCCGTGACACTGTTGGGACTGACTTTCTTTAAGATTAATTGAATTGGGGGATTGAAGGCTATTATTTGGTCTTCCTCCCACAGCTCTGGGAAACTTACAATTGATGGCTGGAGATATAGAAAAGCTCAGAGAGGCTGCGGCAGTGGCAGGATCGGGCACGGCTGCTGGCAACAAAGTAGCTGCAGCGTTCTCATGGAGTTCTGCAGGGGGATGATGTCTCTGGCTTTCTCTGCTGGTATTTCTTGAGTTTCTTGTTGGCATATAGTCTAATAAAAACTCTGACTCTGGCAAGGGCGGTGCTCTCAGGGCAATGGTATCGCTTCTTCTGGGTATTATGTCTCTAGGAACTCCTGGTGATACATTTCCCAGACCTGCCCATGGAAGTAGGAATGGGGGCAGGGCCATGCCTGCCAGAGGCTGTACTGAGGGTGGGGCCACACCCATGGAGTTTGGATTGGGGGCGGAGCCACACCCCATAGAGGTTGAACTAGGAGCAAGGCGCCCCTCCCCGCCCCGATGTAGGTTGGATTGGGAGTGCAGGCACACCACCCAACTGAGGCGCGGCCATGCTCCACAGAGGTGGAGGTGTAGCTTAGGAGCTGGCCACTCGGTCTCAGAAGGACACAGTCTTGGCACATGTGTAGTAGCGGGAGGTCCCCAACATGGCAGCACATGGCAGCGCTGGAGCGGCCACCGCATGGTCTGGCCCAGCGGAGCAGGGCAGCATGGTATGCCCGCCCAAAACTATGGCATGGTCTGACCCAGCAGAGAAGCCCAGTCCAGGTGGTGCAGGAGCAGCCCCAGGGACCGCGTGGCACTGTGGAATGGTCCCAGGGTGCTCAGCTGCTACGGTGGCGTGGCTCAACTAGGGGTAATAGCCCAGGGTAGCCGGGGGGCAACTCAGACTGGCACAGCAGTTCAGAAAGGGCACCGCAGTTGTGTTTGTCCCCACTCCGCCGCACGCTGGGTCCTGTGGCTGAGTTGAGCAATCCAGCATTGTCGGACCCCTGCCACTTTCCAGGGCTGGACCGCCGGCCAGGGCACTGCCTGCACACACTGAGGTATTGGCAACACGCAGGATCTCACCGCCCGCCAGGATTTGGCTGTCCCTCCCAGCCCCCACCACGCATCTAGGCTGTTGCGTAATCTTGTACGTGGCGCCAGTTTAACGCTGCACGGCGCTTCACGGATGCTTTTCACAGCACTTAGTCCTTACTAGGCATCTTGGTTTTTATCTGTATTATTAAGTTCAATATTAATTTCTAAGGTCTTAGGATTTTAACTGCACATTTGTCACTTTTGTAAGTTGCCTCCATTATATATTTACCAGTCTGTGTCCATGTATGTATGTATATTTAATAAATTATTTTTGTTAGGTTCCAATCCTTGATGTTTAGTCTATATTATCAAATCTAATAAAGTTTCTTTTTCATAAACTATATCCCATTCCCTTAAAAAATTAGGTCCATACCTGCATCACAAAATGTTTCTCCACAGAGGCAGATTCTCCCATGTTTTCCAGTGGAGTGTTTCTTCTATTTAAAAGGGGTTTATACAAAGGAAATCCAGATTTTTTTAGTGTCTTTCTGCTACAAAACAGCTCTGCTTGCTGTATAATTTGGGCAGGTCTTCACGCACGCCTCTGGTTATTTCCAGCTTTTGCTGGTTTGCTGGTTTGGCGGCTCTCCATGCACACATTTTGATTATTTATTCAGCTTTTTCACATTTTTTTTCTGGTGGTTCTGCCCGCACACCAGCCTGTCTTCTTCTGTTGTGCCCACGGGATCTGGCTGAGTTGTATCACGTCGGGATCACCACACATCACATGGGATCCATGTGTTTCATGGAGTCAGTGATCAGAGACAAGGACAACACACCTCTGAGCTTCATGTAACAGCAGCATGTTTTATTCTTCCGAGCCTTCTTATATAGGGAGTTCAAAACTCCTGGGTCCAGATAGCTCATTGGTCTGACTTTAACACTGCCCACCTCCTGGATCAGTGAGATGTCTGCAGCTTAGGATGGAATGTAATTGGGTGAAGTCCCTGTCTGTATTCAAATCCATCCTATCATCGCTCAGCCAGGGACTTGTTTATCGAACCAAGCTGGGTTTCTTATTTATAGCTGAATTATTTGCCCAGTACAAGCCAGCTTGTACTGTGACAGGGGGCAAGAGACCTGCATGGATGAATAAAGAACTCCTGTCATAACTCAAGCACAAGTAGGAAACACACAGGAGGTAGAAGCAGATTCAGGTCACTTGGAATGAATATAGATGTTGTCAAAGAACAAATGAGATGAGAAAGGCAAAGGCACATCTAGAATTAAACCTGGCCAAGGATGTCAAGGACAAGAAGAAGGGCTGGTTCAAATACATCAATAACAAAAGGAAAACAGGGTAATGTGAGCCTATTAGTAAATGGAGAGGACCTTGGTGTAACCCTGGAGGGCACAGAGAAGGCAGAGTTACTGAATGCCTTCTTTACATCAGTCATCACCGATAAGACCAGACGTCAGGGATCTCTGACCCAAGACAACAGGGTACAGGTATGTTAGAATGAAGATTTTACCTTGGTCAGGGAGGATTGGGTCAGAGAACACCTTAACAAACTTGACATCCACAAGTCTGTGGGCCCTGATGGGATGAATCCATGAGTGCTGAGAGCACTGGCAGACATCATAGTGAGGCTGCTCATGATCATCTTTTAAAGGCTGTGGTGATCAGAAGTACCTGAGGACTGGAAGAAAGCCCATCATCCCAGTCTTCAAAAAGGGCAAGAAGGAGGACCCAGGGAACTACTATCCAGACAGCCTCACCTCAATTACTAGAAAGGTGATGGAGCAATTCATTCTGGAGGCCATCTCTACCCACATGGAGGGCAAGAAGGTAATCAGGTATAGTCAGCATGGGTTCACTGAATGTAAGTAATTTTTGACCAACCTGATTGCCTTCTGCAATGTAACAACTACCTGGATGGATGAGAGGAGAGCAGTGGATATTGTCTACCTGGACTTCAGCAAAGCTTTCAACACTGTCCCTCACAACATCCTCATAGGCAAACTCAGGAAGTGTAGGTTGGATGAGTGGACAGTGAGGTGGATTGAGAACTGACTGTCTGGCCTGAGGGCTACTGCATGAACTACTTTCCTGATTGATTTGTTCAAAGCTCAGGGCCCCATTGGAAATCATTCTTCTTCCAGGTCACTTGATAGCGAGGGCTGGTAATCAGACTGTAATTTGGAATGTGCATTCTCCAGAATCCCACAACACCTAAGAAATCTTGTGGTTCTTTATTACTAATTGGTGGAAACATTACTGTTATCTTATTAATCACATCCATTGGGATCTGACAATGTCCATCTTGCCTTTTGATTCCTAAAAACTGTATCTCCTGTGAAGGTCCATTGACCTTAGTTTGTTTTATGGAAAAAAAATGTCTTTCAGACAGATTTGGTCTATATTCTTCCCTCTCTCAAAAAGTTCTTCTGCTGTATTGCCGCACACAATGATGTTATCAATGTATTGCAAGTTTTCTGGAGCTTTTCCCTGTTCCAGTGCAGTCTGGATTAGTCCATGGAAAATAGTGGGGCTGTGTTTCTGCATCTGGGGCAGTCGTTTCCAAGTGAAAGTGAACTGAAGCCTGCACTGTACTGCTAGATGGATTTAGAAAAGCACACTGGCAATATCACTTGTGGCACCACTGGGCTGCCTTTGACTTGTATTGTATTTCTAGCATGTCTGGTATGGCAGCACTCAGAGGCAGCATGACTTCATTCAGGCTACAGTACTCTGCTGTCATCCTCCATTCTCTGTTAGACTTTTGCACTAGACATATGGGACTAGTAAAGGGTGAGTGGGTCTTGGTCATCACTCCTTGGCTTTCCAGTTGGCAAATTAAGTTATGGATGGGAATAATGGAGCCCTGATTGGTGTGACATTGCCATTGGTGCACCATTATGGTAGCAATTGGCACCTGCTGTTCTTCAACCTTCAGCAACCCCAACAGCAGAAGGGTCGTTCAAGAGACTGGGTAAGGTAGAGAACTGTTTAATTTCTTCTGTCTCCAGGGCAGCTATACTGAAAGCTCATTGATACCCTTTTGGGTCCTTGAAATACCCTCTCCTGAGATAGTCTATGCCAAGGATGAACAGAGCCTCTGGGCCAGTCACTTATGCTGCTCATTCCCAGTCAGGCTAATCTCAGCCTCCAATAGAGACAGCCTTTGGGATCCCACTGTCAATCCAGGAAGACAAATGGGTTCTGCCCTTGCATAGCTTGATGGCATTAGGGTACACTGTGCACCAGTGTCTACTAAAGCCTGATACTACTGTGGTGCTGCTGTGCCAGGCCATCAGATTCACATAGTCCAGTAAACCTGGTTGTCCCTTTTCTCCACCTGTCTGGAGACAGGACCCCTCTAGTCTTGGTCATACGAGTCTCTGTGGATGTGACAGCCTGGTCAGAGAGTGAGAAAACTAGATAAGTTTTCCCAGAATCAGCCTGAGAGACTTTAGGGAGTTGAAGATAAACAATGATAGCTTATTATCATAAACAATCTGCAGGTGGTGTTTTCCTACTCTCTGTTTTCTTGTTTTTCTCAAAGATTGTTTATAAGAAAGATGTCTTGTTAATTAGCCAATCAGGTTGTCACGATCCGCTTAGAGGAGCGGGGTGTCGTGATGGTTCATTAACCGATCCCAAAAGTGCAAAAAGGCAAACAGCAAGGGACTATCAGTTTAATTACAACAAATGCACCTTTATTTTGGTACCAATAGCAAATGTGATAGAGGGAACAGAAAAGGAAATAAAGAATAGAGAGAAAAGAGGGCAAAGGAAAATAGCTACCACTCATTGAGAGGAGGTCCTTAGTGGTCCAGCCTGTCGTGGTTTGACATGGAAAAAGAATTTTCTCAGAAGGAAAAGTTCAATCCAGTCAGGGGTCAGGTTTGGATATTGACACTTGGAGTGACAAATTGAAGGTGGACACGCCTCTGAGAACACAGAGGGGTTAAAAGCAGAATTCCCAGCAGAACTAGCTCTCTTTGGTTCCTGTCAGCGTGTAGTGCAGGACTATCCCCTGCCCGGCCCGTGACTGGGTGGGGGAGGGGAGCCATGTGTCCCAGGTTGAGGTAGGCCAAAGGGTGGAGGGGCTGGAACTGGGCTGGCCCCCTGCAGATGGAAGGGTGGAGAAATCTGGGATGTCTGCGTTCCCCCCCAGAGTCTATCGAGAGAGAGAGAGAGAGAGAGAGAGAGACAGCAGCAGTTTCGTCAGCAATATACCGCGGGGAAGGAGAAGAGTGGGGGGGCTGCAAGGTGCCCAGCTGACTGTGGGAGCTGGAGCCTGGGCAGCGAGCCATCCTTGGGAGTCGGGACTTTTAACCCTTCCTTGAGAAATTAAAGCTTTGTGAAATTTTTCTCCTCCTCGGTTTGAAAGAGAGGAAGAGAGAAAGCTTGGACCCTGGGATGTTGGAAGGAGAAATTCTAGGTGGGAGGAGATGATGGAGTGGCTTTGGGCTGGACTTTTTCTTGGTAGCCATAGACTGAACTGATTTTCTCCTCCAAGAGAGACTGTATTTTAGGAGGATGCTGGTGAGCCAAAGAGACCATGCTTCAGCTGGGAAAAGACAGAAATGGAGCAAATAGAGAAAAATTAGGGAGGTTTGTGGTGGTGCCCCCTGTCTTGAGGGAAGGAGAAGAGAAGAAGATCTCTGTTCTTAGATCCTCAGCCCCAGGAGAAAATGGGGGGGACTGTGGTCTCAAAAATGAAAAACTAAACTGTTCTTTTCTCCCCTCTCGGCAGGGCATCCTTGAAAGGAAAAATCCTAAAAGCAGTCTGTCCATCCATGCATTGGTGGTGAGAGCACTGTGCATGGAAAGGAGAGGGTCATCATGGCAAACTTTTTCTCTGGGTGGTGCCATGTGTGACATGAAAACACAGGATGTGGCAGCTGTGTTTCTTGGGGGGGTCTGTGGCACAGGAGGGACTCCTCTCTCCCTCAATGGACTGAGTATCGATTGCTGGAGGGTGGAAACCTGATTGGGGTCCAGATTGTGTCTCACTGTAGTTTGTTGGAGTTGGGTGGTGGGAGGAGGAATGCTTTGGAAGGTTTTCATTTTGAATTTTGTGTGGGTTTTTTTCCCTTTTTTTTTTTCTTTTATAGTAGTATAGTAGTAGTGGCTTAATAAGGTTTTTCCCCTTGTTATTAAGCTTGGGCCTGCTTTTGCTCTGTTTTTGATCGCATTTCACAGCATTCAATTGAGAGATTGCATTTTCATGGTGGCACTGGCATTGTCCCAGTGTCAAACCATGACACAGCCATATGAATTCTTCGTTGTCCATGGGCATTCACCGAAGTCTTGGTTAACTTAGGGGTGTTTAATAGTTGTCTGCTGAGTGGGGGAAACAGGTACAGACAGTCCATGTTCCAAAGCAGGGCAAGTCAATTTCAGCAGTGAGCGGGACCCATTGTTTTCTTGGTCCAGCAAACACACTTGCAGGCAACACTTGGCAAACATCCTTCTTCAGTCAGGCCAGCCCTCCCCCCTGTGTTAGGGGTCTCAGTCCGTGGGAGGGGGCTTCAATCTCCATCCGTCACGGTGGTCATGAGGCAGATGAGGGATCTTCTGTGGGAGATCACCAAAGTTACCCCAGAAAGTTCATTTGGTCAAGTGGTGGGAAAATTCGTGGGCTGAGAAGGTATCATGAAACAGGTGTAAGCATGTAGAATAAGCCGCTCCTTGCCAGGTCCTGGCCAGGCCCTGCTCGAAGCGGTGGTCCATGGCGGTACAGCAAACACACCTGCAAACAATCACTTGGCAAGCATCAACCTCACCCAGGCCAGAACTCTAATCGGGGTCTCCAGGATCTCAGTCTCTGCCATTGCAATGATACTGAGGCAAAAATGAGGGGAACTTTGGATCATCTCTTAAACAGGTGAAATGTATTGATTAATTGACCAACTAGGTCTACCTGTATCGAAAAAATGTATAAAAAAGGATCTGAAGACACTCACTCTATGCCAACTAGCCTTCTGGTGAGTCTATGTCATTTCTTACTCAACAGCGACAAGTCTCCACTTACTTCCTGTAGAAACAGATTAGAACTCCTTTCCATTGAATTGGAAGTAAAATCATCCCTTCTCTGCCTGGGAAACTGCCAACTGGAGACTGGAGTGGGAATTTTCCTGGAAGGACCCCCATTTCTGATTGTTTTTCCCTGCAATTCATATATCTCTGCCTCTAGGATTGAGGTAGGTTTTCCATCCCACTTCCTCATGTCTTGTCCATGGTTCTGCAAGTAAAACCACAGGGTACCCCAATGTGTTTACCTTCTATACTCTCCCTCTTGAGTGAAAGGACGCTTTCTGTTAATAGCTGAGATATGGGTCTGTACAGGTGGGGAGTAGCACATATCCTCTTTGAATTGCTGGAACTCCTTGGACAGTTTCTCCACAGCTGAGATGAGGGAGTCAGAGAGATTGTCTTCCTCTTCCTGGAGATGGTGAGCCACTTCATCCATTGTTGGGGGTGCATTGTCTTTCCAGCTTATTAATGCTAATGGGTGCATGTGACAATGGTTGACTCCATACAACTTTGCACCACATGGGTAGTAGGCATTGGAGTTTGTCTGTATCTGTGAGTGACTGCTGTTATTCCAGTCAAAGAAAATAATCTCTAGCACAGCTAATTCCTTCAGGTACTGGATACCTTTCTCTACTGCGGTCTGCTTGTCTGGATGACATATAGCATCTTCCTTGAACAAATACCTTTCCTTCACACTTGACAGGATTCGCCTCCATGGGTTAAGGCCTTGTGTCCCTCTTCCAATCACCTTTTCAATGACTGCTTCCCTAGAAAGTGATCCCAGGTGCTTGGCTTCCCTATCCTCTAATTCCAAACTGCTAGCCCTGTTACCCCAGCACTGGAGCAACCAGGTGATAATGGGCTCACCTGGATGATGGCTGAAATATTTTTGTATCTCCTGCAGCTTTCTCAAGGATAAGGATCAAGTGGTTACATCTTGGTCCTTTTCTGCTTCTTCCTTCTGTTCCTGTGATGGCCTTGCTTCATCCTCCTTTACTAAACAAGATGCCTTTCATTGTCCATTTCTTCTTGTGTGTAGGGGAGACTGATACCAGCATGAGTTTGTCTACTGGTTCAGCTCCATTACCCATTGCCGGGGTCTGAGTGTTTTTAGTGCTTGTCACCAGGGTTTGAGTAGCCGCAATGCTTGTTGCAGGGATTCAAGAAGCTGGAGTTTGAGCTGCCACAGTGCTTGACACTGTAATTTGAGTTGCCACAGTGCTTGTAGTAGGGATGAAAGTAGTTGCAGCATCTGCTTCCAGAGTTTGTGGCCATGTAGCGCTTGTCGCTGGTGTTTGAGTAGCTGCAGAGCCTGTTGCTGGAGTTTGAGTCCTTTTCCTCCTCCTTCAAGCTTCAGTGCTTGTCATGGGGGTTGTGGTGACCATAGATGGTTCCTTAACCCTAAACAAGACCTGAACCACATGCAGGAAGGAAGGAAGGAAGGAAGGAAGGAAGGAAGGAAGGAAGGAAGGAAGGCCTTAAAAAACCTAGAAATGAAACACACTTTTGAGATAATATTAGTATAGGAGGTAATATAAAGGCTGGTCTTTATCAGAGGCCTCCAAGGGGCATATATAGAAAATACCCCAAATGCCCACCCCCACATGGGGTGCATACAGCTTTATAAGTTTAGCAAATTAGCATATTTGACAAATAATTCCCAATTAGAAGCACAAGTGATTAAGTAATTCTTCCCAGTTCAACCGTCTCTGAATCCAACCCCCCCACCCCCCCCTTTAGATAGAGACTAAATGTTGTTTATAAAAATGTGCCTGGAAGAGCTATTTTCAGCCTTGGTTCCCATAAAGAACCAAGATAGGGCAGGAGCTTTGTACCCTCCGGGTCTTGGAGCCTCTGGAATGTGTTTTGTCTTTCTGCCTATCTGGGTAGTAAAAAGGTAGGGAAAAGTACTAGAACTAGCTATGAATACAATAATAGGCTACAGAGCTACAAATATATGTTTAAATAATATAGAGAAAGGGAAGGGAAGGGAAGGGAAGGGAAGGGAAGGGAAGGGAAGGGAAGGGAAGGGAAGGGAAGGGAAGGGAAGGGAAGGGAAGGGAAGGGAAGGGAAGGGAAGGGAAGGGAAGGGAAGGGAAGGGAAGGGAAGGGAAGGGAAGGGAAGGGAAGGGAAGGGAAGGGAAGGGAAGGGAAGGGAAGGGAAGGGAAGGGAAGGGAAGGGAAGGGAAGGGAAAAGAAAAAAGAAAAGAAAAGAAAAGAAAAGAAAAGAAAAGAAAAGAAAAGAAAAGAAAAGAAAAGAAAAGAAAAGAAAAGAAAAGAAAAGAAAAGAAAAGAAAAGAAAAGAAAAGAAAAGAAAAGAAAAGAAAAGAAAAGAAAAGAAAAGAAAAGAAAAGAAAATTGAAAGACGTTTCTCCCATAAGTTGGGTCTCCAAGGAAAAAAGACAAAAAGTATAATTATTACTAGTTCCCACTAAATAGTTCCTGAAGTACATAGGCAACAGCAATGCTGAGTATACATACCAGATTAGGTTCATGACCGGTGAATCTATCATATCATAAGTCACTGTAAAGAACAAGACAGTGATAACTTTTGCCTAGGCCCCATGGAGGATAAACATCAACACAGAGAAGACATACACGAAGAACGCCTGTGAGCACACATGCAGGAACGTGCACAGGAACGCTGAGAGCAAACAAAACAAAATTGTGACCAGCAACTATTAAACTAATAGAATAAATGCTTATAACAGTTTTAACACACTCTGGTTAGATCCATCATTATCTCAATGCTTCCTGCTTCATGTTGGATGCCAAAAATTACTCTTGTGGTTTAACTCCAATCAGCAGCTAAGTACCATACAGCCGCTCACACACACATACACATGCACCCACCGCTTGGTGAGGAGAAGAATCAGGGAAAAAATAAATCTCGTGGGTTGAGATAGGAATAGTTTAATAATTTCAATTAAATAATAATAATATCAATTGTAATTAAAAGGAGAGAGGGAGAGGAATAAAACTCAAGAGAAACAAGTGATGCACAATACAGTTGCTCACCACCTGCTGACCAATGCCCAGCCTGGTCCCGAGCAGCAGTGGGTCTTGGCCAACTCCCCTCAGTTTAAGTAATGAGCACAACATTCTATGGCACGGAATATCCCTTTGGCCAGTTTATATCAGCTGTCTCAGCTGTGCTCTCTCCCAGCTTCTTGTGCAGCTCCTCCCTAACAGAACATGAGGCACTGGAAAGCCTAAGCACTACTCAAAAACAACCAAAACATCAGTGTGTTATCAGCATTATTCTCACACTGAATCCAAAACACAGCACTGTACCAGTTACTGAGAAGAAAATTACCTCTTTCACAACTGCAACGAGGACAAAGATGTAGTTAAAAAGTTTAATGAGAGAGAATCATTCAAAGTATGTTTTCAATTAAAGTTCACTTCATAGTAGCTTCCTGTGTTTTTGACTGAATAAAAAAAATGAATGCAGCCCTCTTTGAATGAGAGGTTTTTTTCTTTGCTTTTTACACTTTAGAATTTTGAATTATTTTTTAACTCTCTTGAGTCACAGCAATGCGAAATTTCATTTTACATTTTTTCTTCCCCACCCCTCCCCAGAGTTTTACATGGCTGTTTGTTCTGATTAGGTTTTGCTCATTTTGGTCATTATCTTTGATAGTACAGTTTCGGACTTGGGTAGATTTAGGAAGATGCTTTTTAAAATAGGATGACAGTAGAAATGAATTAAGTTTGTGAGATGATATTGATGATGCTTATTTAGTGCAGTAGATTTACTGCTTATGCTGTTGGATTAGTAGAACTTTCTATTTCAAAACTTGCTTTTGACTTGAGTAACTGAAAGCTAACCTGCTGCTGTTGCCCTGCATTCCACTGTCATTTCTCCTCCTTAGTGCCTTCCAGTTTGAATGTTCTTTTGTTTTAAAGTATTTGTTTTCGGTGACAAAACTCAGAAGGATATCTGAAGTGTATATATTTGTGCTGGCAAATACAACACTGTAATAATATGAAGTTCCACCTGAACATGCAGAAGGTCTCAGATTTCCATCCAGCTGGTGCAGAGGATTGTTTTGGTCACTGTTCTACAGTGTCTGCTGGGAGGCCGTCAGGGAGGCATTGTTGGTTGTGGTCCAGAGCAGAGCATAGAGCAGGTTGTACACACCGAGCAGGTACCCATCGAATACCAGCATCTGTGGAAATACATGCATACACATACCCCTAAGTGACAAAATCCCAAGGGCCTTCCCATTTCTTAGTAATGAGGTCCCGTACCAATACCTTAGGTTTAGGTAACTGGACATCACTAGAGGATTGTAATGACAAGAAATTATTTAAGATGACAGACTTTTGAGAGTTTTGCAATATTGTTAGATGGTTTAAAGTATACAGGGCTTTGGCCACGTGTCTTGGTTTGAAAAGACGGGTGTTTGTTAAGGAAAGCAGAAGCCTCTCTTGAAATGGAAAATGTAAACTCCCTCCATCCGAATTATTAAATTTTGAAATTAAAGGGCTCTCAGGCAAAGATATGGGAGTAGGAATAACAGTTCTTTTTTTAGAAAAATAAAAAATAAAAATAAAAATGCAGTAATACAAAACAAAACTGACAGAGTCAGAATATGACCTGACACACTGTTGGTCAGGGCATTGGTAGCAGTCTGAGTAAATAGTGGCTGTAGTCTTCTTGGAGTGACAAATGTGGTTGTGTTGAAGCAGTGATCTTGTAGAAGGGTGTAGTTTTCCTCTGAAGCTCCAGTGGTGGTGTAGATGGGCCTCATGGAAAAGAAAGCTGCTCCTCTGAGAATCTAGTGGAGAAAGGCTGCTTTGGGTGATCCAAATCTCAGATTATATTGAGGTAGGAATGTTTGGTTCCTCCCCCTGGGCAGAGCATCTCACAATGGGATGATATAATTTTATCAGTCATGCAGTAAGACCCAATGGCCCATTAACAAAAGATATTTCCTGGAGGGAGGATTGGTTGTGGAAGAGATAAAGAAAACTGCCTTATTTGGTTTTAATAGGTGGCCCAATTAACAGAAAATAACTGTCCCACCTCTAACAGATGGCAATGGAATACACACCCCCAGCTACATCTTACAACCTAAGACACCACCCTGCTCTACAGGGTCTCACCACATATTCCTCTTTTCTGTTTTTCAAGGGCACACTTTAAAGTGCCATGTGCATGTTCAACAATTGCTTGTCCTGTAGGGGAATGAGGAATACCCGTGTGGTGTGATACACCCCAGAGCTGTAAAAACTATCGACTGTTCTGTGATATGTATGCAGGACCATTATCAGTTTTTACAGTGTGAGGGATGCCTAGAGCAGGAAAGGCTGGTTGCTAATGTGCAATGGCATCACGACTTGTTTCTCCAGTGTGAATCAAAGCCGATATAGCAGATGAAAAAGTGTCTATTGAAACATGAGCATATTTTAAGCGACCGAATTCTGAAATGTATGTGACATCTGTTTGCCAGACTTGTAAGGTTTGCAGACCACGGGGGTTAACTCCCATCTGCAGTAGTGTAGTGTGGCATTGACAAACAAAACAAGTGTCAACAATATTGCATGCCTCTGTATTTGTTAACAAGAATTGTCATTGTAGAGCTCGAGCACCTTGATGGAAAAAAGAATGTTCTGGTTTGAAAGCAAACAGAATTGAGTACATATTCCGAATAATGTTCATTGTTTTGGAGGGTATAATGCAATAGACATAATAGACCAATAAAGCAATTCTCATACAATATTCCGGTCTACACATGAGTATTACAATCGCCAGATAATTTCCTATGTGCAGGAAAATATAGAGAGCTAGGTATAAGACCCATGTAATCATGTTAAGCATCATAGTGAATAGGTACTTTCTACAAGACAAAATTGTAATTCTGACTTTTCTCAGTACCTCGTGCCACATGTTGGGTGCCAAAATTATGTTCTGGTTTGAAAGGAAAACCAGTAAGAGACTCCAAGTCAGAAATACAATTTATTGGGAAAAGGGAAAAGAAACAAATCATATGCAATAATACAAAAGGAAAACCACTGACAAAGTCAGAATACAACCGGATACCCCTTTGGCCAGTGTGTTGGTAGCAGTCCAAATTGAAGTGGCTGCAGTCCTCCTGGAGTGGCAGATGTGGTTTTGTTGGAGTAGTGGTCCTGCAGAAAAGGTGTAGTCAGTCCAGTGGAAAAACCCCAGCTGTGTCCTCTTGGGAATCTGTCGAAAGGCTGCCTCTCTGTCCAAAAATCCCAGAATGTATCTAGGTGGGAATGCTTAGCTCCTCCCCCCTGGTCAGAGCATCTCACAATGGGCCGATGTCATTCTGAGTCATGCGGTGGGTCCTTGATCATCTGTTAAACAGAAAAGGCTCCTGGAGGGACTTATCTCTGAGTCATGTGACGAGACATTGATGGGCCCATTAACAGGAGATAAGGAAAACTGCCCAGAAGACAACTGCTACGCAGATGGTAATAGAAAACATCTTGCTTCTCAATCTCAGACAGCATGTAAAGCTCTTGATTGTGCTAGCATATCTGGCTGTGGCACTATCCAGGCAGGACCAGCTAGCTAATCAGCTCAAGTACAACCTTCTGTAATAAAGCCTGGCAAGTTTGTATGACTCTGAATATGCGAAATGTAATAAGGACATGTTCTGCCTTGGATTGTGTGCCATAAAGTTTTTTGCTATTCAAATAATGCGGCATTATGACTTTTTTTTAGCAGTGCTTGGTCCAATCTTTGTGTGATATCTACAACATAGGTGGAATGGATCACAATGTTTAAAGGAACATGAGGAAAATGTTGAAAAGCCTTGGCTACTGCATGTAATTCAAGTAGCTGAGGTGATCCACTATCATGACCTTCTAGTGTCTGCCAACCGTTATCATCTTTCCCGGAAACAATGGCTTTTCCTGTTTTTCCAGACCCATCCGTGAAAACTGTGAGACCTTTCAGGGGTGTGTGCTGGTTTAATGATTTCAGGGATAACACAGTGGTCTTGCTTAATCGCAACAATTTGTGGCTGGGTAAGTGATAGGTAATTTGCCCTGTATAGTTTTGCAAAGCACTTTGTAGTGGTGTTCTATTTGCAAAGCACCATTCAAAATATTCCTGTTGTACTGGTATAACAATTTTTAAGGGGTCTCTAACATTTAACTGCAAACACCTTAGACGGCATTTGATAAATAACTGTGCAACTAGTTCAAAAATAGTAAGTCCTGTCTTTTTAGGTCAGTGGGGCAAAAGATCTGTTCTAAAATGTGTAGTGGGTCAGACCACTGTCTGTCCCATTGACCAATAATTCCTGTAGGATGTAAATCAACAATGACAATAAACACTGTAATACAAACTTCAAGACATATCTGGTAAACTTGTTTGTTCATTATGGCCCGCTCTACTGTTTCAAGAGCAGTTTTCACCTCTGGAGTTAATTCTTTAGGAGAGGTTAACTCAGGGTCACCTTTGAGAATATTGAACAGGTGTAATAACTGTGGCATGGTTAACCCTAAATAGGGTCTTATCCAGTTTATGAAACCAAAAAATTTTTGTGCATCATTCAAGGTTTGAATTTTGGTTGAAAATTGAATTGTTTGTGGCTGAATTGTTTGATCTATTATTTTAACTCCTAGGTACTTCCATGGAGGTTGCTGCTGCACCGTTTCTGGTGCGACTTGCAGCCCAAACTCTTGTAGTGTTTGCATCAATTTTCACCGAATCTGCACAAGGCTATCTTTGGTTGGGATTTCTATCAATGTCATCCATATAATGATAATAGTATGCTCCTGGGAATTGCTGTCACTATGAAGAATGCCTGTGCAACATACCATTGGCAGATCATTGGGCTATTTTTCATACCCTGTGGCAGCACTTTCCATTGGTATCGCTCAACTGGTGCTGCATTATTGATGGAAGGCACTGTGAATGCAAACTTTGGGATATCATCAGAGTGCAAAGGAATAGTAAAAAACCCAGTCTTTTAAATCAACAATCAAAATGTCCCAGTTAGCAGGTATCATGATAGGAGATGGCATCCCAGGCTGTAAAGCACCCATACTTTCCATAACTGCATTAATTTTCATTAGGTCATGGACTAATTTCCATGTATCTGATTTCTTTTTAATTATGAACACAGGAGTGTTCCACGGACTTGTTGATGGCTCTGTATGTCCTTGATCTAATTGATCCTGAACTAGGAATTTAAAGGCATTTAATTTTTCTTTTTCAAGGGGCCGCTGAGTAACCCACATGGGTTGGTCAGTGAGCCACTTCAAGGCTAATATAGGGTGCTTTACACCCTTCAGCACAGTGGCCCCTGTTCCTACCTGAACTTCCCACACTGGCAAAACATCCTTTCAACACATTTAGTGGTGCAGCAGTGACATAGGGACAGATTATGGCTGTCTGTCCCTCTGGATTCTTGACTAAGACCAGTTTACTGATTTAGTAACTCTGTGTGGTGCCCCCAAGGCCAGCAAACACAGATCCTACAGCTGTGGTAGGCCAGGCCTGGGGACATGTATCAGCAGATATGATGGCAATATCTGCCATCCCACTAATCATCCCACTAACCTTAATGTGGGATGGAGTTGCCTGAGGCGTTCTAAGTGTACAAACCATGTTTGGTCTCCGATCAGAAACTACCTGAGTCCAGTATACTTGAGGCTCTCCTGTTGATCCAAAGCCTCCATCTCCTCACAGCTTTGAATCTGTTTTAGGAACAGAAGACTTAAAAAGAATGTGTTGGGCAATGAAAGTTTTAGCTAGTGAATCGCAGATAAAAAAATCAAACCCCACAACTTTATAAGAAGTTGTAGAGACGGTATGTTTATTGCAGAGCTGGACGCATACGGGGATCGTTCCCCTTCAAAGGACATGTGCAACCCTGAGAACTCCCGATCCCTTTTTATTCTCCCTTACTAGTTTACATATGCATAGAGTTTCACAACAGGTTCATGCATATTCTACTCATTTTCCATTACAACTTGCAATTAGTCCTTGTACAGATAACTCTCTAATCCATTTGTCCATGTCTTGCAGACTTAGCTTTGGATTTTTCTTCGTTTCAGAGTTCAAGGGTTCTCTCTTGTCTCTTCAGCTTGGAAAGGGGCCTCTCTTATCTCTTCAGCTTGGAGATTCGCATTCTTTCTCCTTGTCTGAGGCAGTTTTACGAGTGCAGCAGAGCTAGCATACTAAACAGCATATTTTACCTATGTTACCAAGCTACTACTAATTCAACGTGGTACATTTCACCTAAATCCAAATGGATTTCTACTCCATTAAATTTCTACTCTGTTTCACTGGGAAAGTCACAGGAGGGGTAGGAGTTGACACCATGGCACAAATCTGTCCCATGTAGTCAGCATCTATAACACCTGGATGAACAAAAATGCTTTGTAATGTTGCACTTGATCTTCCTAACAATAGTGCACTCAGTCCTTTCCCTATAGGCCCATGGGCTTCAAGGGGAACTTCATGCACTTTTAATGAGTCTATAGTTATTGCATTGTCTGTGGAAACATCCATTCCAGCTGAGCCTCTTGTTATCCCTGTGAGCTGGTCACATAGGCTCGGGCTGGGGGACGAGGAAGTGCTTGTGTCTTCACACGCTTCTGTTGCGTGCTTGGGTTCCAGTTTCCCTGGTTGCTGAGAGATTGCCCATTAATGTGGAATTTGGATCTACAGTCCTTGGCAAAATTACCAGGTCTTCTACATTGGTGATTGTTACTATAGGCCCAGTCCTTTGATTTTGGCATGACCTCAATGAGTTGGACTTGCAGGGACAACTTGCTTTCCTGTCGCCTTGTTGCCCCTTTCTGTAGGATTGGCATGACACCTTTACAGCAGCTGCAAAAGAATTGGCTAACAAGTACATGCAGTATGATTCAGTTCCAACCTTATTACATGCATTAATAATTTCCTCTAAGGATGGATTTTCTTTGGGTAATAAATCTATAGCTTTTCTGCAGTCCTCATTTGCATTGTCCCATGCCAATTACAATATTAATTGATTCATTGCATCACTGTTTGTTATTTGCTTTTCTATAGCATCTTGTAAATGTTCTATGAATTGCATATATCATTCCTTGGGGCCTTGTTTTATGCTTGAATACCTTTGGGTTGGAACAGACATGTTTTCGATTTTCATCAGGGCTCACATTCTTAAGTCTTTTGCCTGTGCTAATATTGAGGGATTTAAACGTGATTGCATTTGTGGACTTTCAATGGGGGGCAGTCCCATGAGTTGAGAAATCCCTGCCCCAAAGCATGGGTCCCTGCTCCTCTGCATAATGTCTCCAGGTAGATTCAGACATCATGTACTGCACTGGAATACAGAGTACTTTAGCGATTTGCTTCATGTCAAAAGGAGTTAATTCACTGGCAGTTAAAAACCAAAGCATATTTGCAACTGCGGGAGACTCCAGTCTATGTTGAGTAGACAATTGGCGTAGCTTGGAGAGGACTTGCCAATTAAAAAGGATATGTCTATCAGGTGTGGTCCCACTACCTCGCAGGACCAGGGATGCTGCAATTGTCCCACCTCCTTACTGCCAGTGTTTCGATGATAGCAAAGGCATGGGCACAGAAATTTGGTCAGCACCCTCAATATCCCCACGTGCAACCGTAATCCGTTTTACCTCCTTCCAGATGCTAATTGGATCATGTGCGGGGATGGTATCCAATAGGAGTGGGGATGGAGCCGGTACCGGCAGTGCAGTGGAAGCTTCCTCTCAGGGGTCGGCAGGAGGGCAGTAGCTTGGGTTCCCTCTGTGGGGGTCTCTCACATCCATCAGTGATATTGGTCCTTCAGGCTGTTCAAGCCTTGGCTGTAGGTGCAGTGGGGCACAGTGTGGTGCAGCAGCAGGCTCCGGCAGCGCGCTGCCGGCACTTCCAGGTTTGGGAGCCGCTCGACTTCTGGGTTCCAGCACTCTTCCAGGTTCCAGTACTTTTACATTTCTCTCAGCTTTTATCAATTTCTCATGGCTTAGTTATTGCCATCAGGTCAGGATCACCATATGTCGCACTCAAGGGAGATGGAGAGCTGACACGACATCAAAGTTCATGAAGTAGAGCAAGCTTTTATGGTGCGCACAGCTCTTATATAGGCTATTCAAAAGACTCCCCATTCAAACCTGATTGGCTATGATTTGGTTACCACCCAGCTCGCTGCCGAATAGCTACCTGCTTACATTCTCGTCAGGGATTGGCTGGCATCTGCCTTCTGTAGCCAAATCCTTCCTCCTCTCAGTGCCCTCTCTAGGCTTTTTAGGTTAAAGTCAGGGGTCTATGAGGCTCACAGTCCAGCTGTTCGCCGTCATACCCTCTCCTCGGAAGAGACTCCCTTTCCCTGGCAATGATGTGAGGTGGTATAGAATAACCCCAGGATCATAACCATGCCCCCTTCTGACTACTGCAAAAATTAACCCTGTCCTGGCTGGAACCAGGACAATACCACAGGGTACCTTGACTGTTTTAGTGCTGTAATTGTTTAGATTAACATCTCTGTTTATAAATGTTGCTGATTGTAAAATGATTTATCAAAAAATGTCAGGGGAAAGGGAGGAGAAGGCAAGAGCTGCATTTGTGTCTGGATGTGAGTAGAGAATTAAAAGCAGGTCTGCTGTTAACTCTAAATATTTCTGGAGACACTCATCTGTTCAGGAAAATTTTAGCCTTATTAATACTTGAATTATTTGCTTACAAATTAAGTGACAATATTGTTGGAGTTGGTGGTTGGAAACATTTTAAAATATCTTTTTCTTTTCCTATCAGAATTAATAGGGGTTTAGATAATGTGGTGGATTGACTTTGACTGGATGCCCAGTGCCCATCAAGCTGGTCTATCACTCCCTCTTCTAAGCTGGACAGGGGAGAGAAAATAAGATGGAAAACAACTTGTATGTTGAGATAAGGCAGTTTACTAAAGCAAAAGTGAAAGGCTGTGTGTGCACAAGCAAAAGAGGAAACAAAGATATTCTCTACTTCCCATCAGCAAGCAATGTCTGGCCACGTTATGAACTAGTGTTTAAGATTGCTTAAAAAATCACTGGCAAGGCTATCAGTAGAAACCAGATTTAATATTAAGCGACAGCACAACAAAGTTTGTTGGCAAGGTTCACTCTACTCCTTACCAGACAGTTAAAATGCACCAAGGAAAAAAGAAAAAACAAACAAATAAAGCAACAAAATCCAGTCAATCAAAACAGAAATGAGCCAAGAACTATTGGGGGTGGGGGGGTGGGGGGTGGTGCATATGTACGTTTGTGTGTGTATGTGTGTGTGTGTGTGTGTGTGTGTCTTTAGGTGCATGTGACAAAGGATAGAAAGGGCAAGGATAAAAAGGAATTTGGCCTAAAACCATAACAGCACTCAAACTTAACAGTACTTAACTTATACCTTAACACATAACTCAACCTTAACAATTTAACAAATGAATAACACTTAACAGCATTTAACCTAACTTATATTAAACTTACTTACATGTAGGGAATGCTGTTCTCCTGGACGGTTTCGATGAATGGAGACGAGAGATTTCTGAAGGCTGCTCTTAGAATATAAGGTTTATTAGGGATGGTGAAAGGTCTTGCTTTGAGCTGCCAGACGCAGCATGTGGCAAGGCCTGAGGTGATGGGGGAGGGGAGAGACAAGGAGTTTTAGGAGTGGGTGGAAGATCTAAGAGGGGGGAGTTCCAAGAGACGGGAGGATCCAAGAGGGGGGAAGGTCTAAGAGAGCGTCTGGCTCCTCAGAGACCCCTTATCAGGGGGCTTCAAGGTGGGCTGGAACAAGGCTTGGGCCAATGGGGTTACAGACACTTGATGCTTCAGGGTAGGGTTACAGGTGTGGGATGAACCATACATTTTGGGGGTTGAGATGGAACAGTCCATTTGACTTTTGGACCTATCTGTAGGTAAGGGTATTGTCCAGCTAGTAGGGGGGGTTGTTTTCATCCTGGCTGTACTATTGTAAATCTTTTGCCAGGCAATTATATTAATCCATCCTTCCCAACACTTACATGCCTAACTTACTTAGATATCTAAGGTACTTAAACATCTTGTGATAGATGAAGGGACTAGACCGACCAGCAGAAAGAAAGTGAATCTGAGATTTTATTCAGAAGCATCAGTATATACATCTTTACTCCTAAGAGCTTTTTTTTGGTTACAGCTTGCAGACATAATCACAGTTCTACAAAAAAATCTGTGCTCTTGACATTTTCCATTGTTGTCGCCAAAGCCATGGTAAAGGAGCATGAAGAGTGTACAGTTCTATGTTAACTTAGAAGTAGAAACTCATTCGTCCAGTTCTGTCTCAGGTACATGCTGTTTCAGAGAGATGCTGTTGCTGTTGCTCTCTGTTTAACTCTTTCCTTACACCAACATCTGTTACCCTAACATATAAGAGAGCAGCATTTCTCCTTTATTTGCTATAGCATGTGCACTCATGTATGCACACAGACATAGAGTCAGTGCAAGGTACCTGAGAAAAATTCCCCTCAAAGATAGTGAAATACTTTAGATGCTTTTGCATCTCCTCGACAGGCAAAGGGTTGAGCCTTAAGGAGTAGGGGTGTTGGCCTAGGACTCGTTGTTCAGCAATCCTCTGAGTTTAGAAAACTTGAGAGTTTGCTGGCTTTGAGAGGTGTCCCACTCAGAGAGAGGTTGTTTGTTGCAACCCACTGTGGTCCAGAAGAGCTCAAAGGTTCTCATTTTGGACTGCTGTTGATAGGGCTGCAAAAGAGTGGGCTTTAGCCAGAACAGTATTTCATTCTGGCCACACTTTGGGTCAGGACACTTTCTTTGAAAGTGTGAGAGCAAGGATGTTATGCCTTTCAGGCAAGAAAAATAGTTTTCAAGGCTTTTCATAAAGAAAACAGGAGCTCATTAGACAGCAGCAGTTCCTGGGAGCAGACAGTGTTTCTGATAAGCTCAAGAGGAGCTGAGCACAGGTGCTGTTTGTGAAGGCGGAAGCCTAATGAGCATTTCTTAGATCTCAGCGCGGCCTGAAAAAGGGGGGGAAAGCACCACAACAGGCTATTTCCCAGGAAGCAGGGCTTTAGCACACATAGTGGTTGCTCCAGAAGGCAAATATTGTAAATAACAAATACCCATCCCCCCACCCCACCCCACCCCTTCCTCCTCCTTTTCTTAGCTTTTATATCTGAGCTGACATAACATGGTATGGAATATCCCTTTGGTTAATTTGGGTCAGCTGGCCTAGTTGTGTTCCCTCCCAGGATCCTGCCTACCCCCAGCCTATTGATGGGGTGGGGGAGAATACTGGAGAGACAGGACAGGAGAAACAGCATACTCAATCATTGGGCACTGACACTGGCCCGGCTCAGGTCATTGTTGCACTCCTTGCTCCTCACTAAATTCACTCTTTCTCAGTTCATGTAATTTCTACTACTTTGCTTTGTGCAACATACATCTCACACCACAGATTATTTTCCTGCAAGGTTAAATCTTCTCAAGGCACACACCAGATCTCCCCATCCTTCAGCGTTACCCACCAAGGGTCCACCTGGTCCTTGGGCAATGACAATCCAACAAATAGGTTTGCCTTTTCCCATGGGAGGAGAAATCCACACTGACTTCTCCAGACACTTCCCTATGTGTAGTATGGAGACCTTATCTTCTCCCACAGTGTGTAGGGTTTTTTTTTTTTTTTGGGGGGCTGGACCAGGGCAGTTAGCAGATCCTCTGGTGTTAAGCAGCCAAGTGGCTTCTGCTAAATTTGCATCCCAATGCTTCCATGCCCCATTGCCTAATGCCCTTAACATAGTCTTCAGCAGTCCATTATATCTCCCAGTCTTTCCAGAGGCTTGTGGGTGATAAGGGTTGTGATATATCCACTCAATTCCATGCTTCTTTGCCCAAGAGTTTATAAGGTTATTTTGAAAATTAGTCCCATTTTCTGACTTAGTTCTCTCTGGGGTACCATGTTACCACAAAATGTGTCTCTTAGGCCTAAGATGGTGTTTTGAGCAGTAGCATGGTTTACTGGGTATGTTTCCAGCCAACCAGTAGTTACATGGTGAGTATGCAGCTCTTGCCATGGCGTGTTCATGGCAGTGGTCCAATGTAGTCAATTTGCCAGGCCTCACTATATCAGAAACCTATCCACTGCCCTCTATTACAGGGAGATTTCGCTCACGTAGCTCCCTTAATTTTGCAGCACATTTCACATTTGTGAATAACCTGTGTGATAGCCTCCATGGTGAGGTCCACCCCTTGATCACAAGCCCATCTGTATATTGTATCTCTTCCTAGATGTCCTGATGTTTTTATACTAAAATCAGACAGATAGAAACTTTCTAACACAGTTTTGAGTGTTAGAAAGCAGGCATTCTTTATTGTAGCATGCTGGTCACTGAGAAGATCCTTCCTCTGACTGAGTGCCCTGAGCATCAGGTAAACACAGTTTTAATCACACATACTGATTACATATTCATTATCTATCCCTGCTTTCTTGATGCATATGTATTACTTTATTTTACATAGTCGTACTCCTTATCATAAGTCTTTATATGGTTCCTTGGGGTCTTCGGTGGTCTTCAATGTCTGGTGTTCTTTCTAGATGGCTTTCCCTTGACCCCCGGTTTGAATATCATTGTTTCACAGCCTTGTTTGTCAGCCTTGCAGAGCTGAGCTGGCATCTTGCTTGTGTTTTGCATGTCTTCTGTTTGCCTAGGTTACATCCTTTATTTACTTCTCCCAAGGCTATGCTGTTCTGTTCTACTAGTATTAATTTCTTCCATTTTTGTGCAACACTTGGATCACATTTAGTAATATTGTTGCCTTTTTCTCAACCTGGAAATTAAACCTGATATAATTTTAGTAAGGAGGTATTATAAAAATGTATTTTTATTTGAAGGTCTTTAGGGGCAGTTATGGAAAGATGTCCACAAAAGCCCACCCCCTCCAGGGGTCAGCACATTTTTATAGGTTTTAGGAAATTAGCATAATTGATAAAAAGCACCAATTAGGAGGACAAGTGGTGATGCAATTCTCCTCCAGGTCAAGCCCCTTTTCTGGAGCTCCTCCCTTGGCACTAGCTGTACTTTGTCCATGAAATGTATCTCAAAGAGTTGTTCTTAACCTTGGTAGCCAGGAAGAACTAAGATAGCATTGGGGCCTTGTATCCCCCGGGGCTTAGAGCTCTGGAATTTGTTTTGTCTTTCTGCCTAGGGAAAGGCCATGGAAAATTACTGGGAAAAGTAGCCACTAATACAATAGGCTACAGATCTACAAATATATGTGTGAAGAATACAGACAACATATAAAAAAAGGCAAAAACCTAAATGGCATCAATAAAACTAGATGGAAATTTTTCTCCCAAATCAAGGCTGAATTAACTACTGTCAAGATCGCAGAACAAGACTTAGGCATCTTGTTTTTTCTCAACTCTAACTACTTTAACTGATAAGCATTAACTTGCAAAAATCAAGAGTCTGTGTCTATGACTTCTGGTAGATTATCAAATTTCTGTAGCTGAACGAAATCCAGACAGTGATACTGACTGCACAACCTGCTCTGAAATGCACAGCATAAACAAATGGAAAAATTAGATTTTCCTCTTATTTTTCAATAGATTAAAGAGTTTCTTAAAAACAATTTGAGATGCAATATTTTGGACTATAGCTATGCATATATTTATTTTTTACTACCTAATTTTCATGTGATACTACTTCCTACAGCATGCTTTTCTTGAAATACAAGAATACTGAATCAGTTTTGGACTTTGAGGGAGTGTGGCTTTGTCTAATTTCCATTATAAATAGTCATGTATAACACCTTACTTGTAATATTCATTCCAAATTTTATGTATACAGTCTGTTCAAGTTTAATACTGATAATATGTAATTTGTTTGTATTGCTTTGTAACTATACCTCTGACTTAATGCCTGAACCAAAAATCAATGTCATGTTTACATAAAATCCAAAATAAACACCCAAATTCTGTAGTGATAAAGTATTGTGAGCCAAAGCTGGGCCTTAACATTGGGAAAACAGAGATGGGTTCAGGTCTGATCTTCAGAGAACAGCATTTGAGACATTGGTTCAACAGGGTGCTCTGTGGAGTAGTGGCTGAAGTAAAGATCTTTCTTATGGTATACCATATCTTCTTAAAATATAAGAAAAACCAGGGTTTTTGCCTTATGCTTTATCATGCCAAGTAGAGATGCACACTTCTGAAACAGTGTGTGCATGTCTCATTGACTATTACGAATCTGATGTCCTGTGTATAGGTAACTGCAGCAGTTTCCATTTTCCAAGAGTTACACCAACATAGCTGCTCTACCAGATTGCTTGGGTTGATGAAGAGCTTTAGCATAAGCTCAGTGGTGGGAGAAGTGAAAGCAATGAGGTTAAGTGACTTGTGTCTGAATCTGTGGCAGAGTTGAGATTAGGATCAGGGTTTGTGCCACGAGAGTGCACTACTTTCCTCTTACTTATTGAGAGAATGGCTAAATTTGCTGCTAAGTGCAGACTGGTGTGAGGTTTGGAAAATTGCTGCCAGCTTGCTGAACTACTGGGAGTTTCACATTGGTCTTAATTGGATGCAACTCTGCTTCTGCAGCTATCATTTACCAAGTAACTTTTTCTTACTATCAAACTTTTATGAATGTTGTGATGGAATGGCAAAGAGGGCTTGTAAACCAGCTCCTTTTGATTTTATTGGATATAAAAAGGGTATGACAGAAAGACAGGGTTCATCATTAAAGCAAGTTCTATGAGATGCATTCTTTCTCGGAAATACATGATGACTTTTGCTAGATTAATTAAAGGTTATCAAAAATGAGATATGGTACTTTATTCAAGAATGTAAGCCCTCCTTTTTTTCCCTTCACAGGTTTCCACTTGAGTGGCACTGTGACAGACACTGCAATGCAATCAGAAACTGTTTGCAATGTAGCTATCAGCTTTGATCGTTGCAAGATTACCTCAGTGACCTGTAGCTGTGGAAACAAGGACATATTTTACTGTGCCCACGTTGTGGCACTCTCTTTATACCGGATCCGCAAGCCAGATCAGGTCAAACTGCATCTTCCCATTTCAGAGACACTGTTTCAAATGAACAGAGACCAACTACAAAAATTTGTTCAGTATTTGATCACAGTGCACCACACAGAAGTTTTGCCAACTGCTCAGAAATTAGCAGATGAAATTCTTTCTCAGAATTCAGAAATCAATCAAGTCCATGGTAAGTTTGATGCTTGTTCTTTTGTTTCATTCCCTCTCTGTTTTTTTATATAATTTTTTGTGGCATTTAGGAGTGTGGGCACCTGAAGTCCCTTTCAACCTAATTACTTTGTAATTTTTATGATGTTTACATTATGGTGTAGTGGTCATGTTGTTTCTGCTGTTGCTTTTTCCTCAGGGGGAGGACTCCTCACACTCTTTCCCTGCTCCAGTGTGGGTTCCCTCTGTCCTGGTTACAGGAGTAGAGTGCCAGTTTAGCAGTATGTGGGTGCAACAAACTGTATATTCGACTCCTCTCTACATAATTTCTGACACTCTGTTAATGATGGGTCATTTGCAGTAGTGGCCCAGTGCACACTTGACACCTCAGGCTACAAGATGGATGTTAAATGAGATAAGGAAAAAAGAGGCAACCCTGCAAGGCAAGGAAGTGTTCCTTTTTCTTCACACCAATGACTCAGCTGTGATAACTCCTTTTGGGGAAGCACCAGCACAGTCACAACCATCCTGAGGTGGTCACATCTGATAATGGGCCATAATGGACTCAATGGCACTGGCAGAATGGGCAGCTGGAATGACTCACAGTATTACATCATTCCATTGTGAAAGCCCCCAGCCTGGGGGAGGTACTGACCTTTACCACCCAAACCAAAGCATATATAATCTCTAATTTTGGGGATTTGGGACACCACCACGACCACCTCTTGACATATCCAGAGGAGGACCAATACTTCCATAGGGCCACTGCTTTTGACTGCAACCACCACTTGACAGGACTGCAACCATCACCCTGACCAACAGGGTGTCAGGTTGTACTCTGACTTTGTGGGTTTAAGCCAGCTTTCTGTGTATCATTACATTTATTGTAATCTCTCTATTAAATTGTAACTCTGTCCTGAAATCTCTCTTAAGATAATTGAGTGGGGTTCTTTTCTCCCATCAGTCTACTTTCATACCAGCACACCCTCCCACAGGAAACAGTATTCCATAACCTTCTCCAATGTGACTCCTTCTGACAAGGTACGGTTCTTCACAAACTGCTCCAATGTAGGATCCTTCCACGTTGTGCAGTCCTTCAGGAACAGGCTGCTCCAGTGTAGGTCCCCCACAGGGTCACACCTCCTGCCACCAAACCTGCTCCAGCATGGGCTCCACTCTCCACAGGGTCACAGGTCCTGCCAGGACCCTGCTCCAGCAGGGGCTTCCCATGGGATCACAGCCTCCTTTAGGCACATCCACCTCCTCCAGCATGGGGCTCCTCCACAGTCTGCAGGTGGATCTCTGCACCTCTGTGGATCTCCTTGGGCTGCAGGGACACAGCTGCCTCACCATGGTCTTCACTGTGGGCTGCAGGGGAATGTCAGATCTGGCACCTGAACCACCTCTTCCCCCTCCTCCACTGACCCTGGTGTCTGCATATTTTTTCCTTTCACATATTCTCATTCCTCTCTATGCTGGCCCAAATTGCTTCTGTGCTGTAATTTCTTTCCCTTTCTTAAATATGTTATCACTGAGGTGCTACCGCTTTCACTGATGGGCTGGGCCTTGGGCAGCAGGGCGTTTATCTTGGAGTTGACTGGAACTGGCTCTGATAGACATGGGGGAAGCTTCTGGCATAAGACACCCCTGTAGCTTCCCCACTACCAAAACCTGGTCATGCAAACCCAATACTGAAGTGATACGTGGAATAAATAGATAAACTCCACAATTCGGGGTAGTTATGAAGTGGGTATGTATTGTCAGCACTCGGCACAAGTGAGATATCTCTCCAAAAACTTGTGCCCCGAGCTTCAGTCTGACCCACACTTTTAGTTAGAAAGGTGTTCCATATGCAGTACATTGCACAACTTTTCTATGCATATTCAACCTCTGGCCCTGCCTGTCCTTACCCCTCATGCTAAATAGGTCTACGCCCTTCTAGGCATGCGTGGTTTGTCGTGGTGGTCCTCCAGGGGTCTCTTGAGGCTGAAGATTGTGGTCTTCTTCATGGTTGAACCTTTTAACTCTTCCTCTCTGCGCATGCGCTTTTGGTCTTTTGGTGCTTATCTGAGTACTGTCTGTCAGTCTTGATAGACTTGGAGACAGAGGAGCCTCTTTATCTGGGCTCTTTGCATTTTGGGTCTCTTTCTGATATTGTTCTTTATGCAAGAAGCTTCAGAAATTTGCATTTTCTTATGCCCTTTGTACCTCGGCAGAGGTTTCTTAAGTAAAAGTTAAAATTTAACACATGACTCTACATGCTAGAATATAAATGCTCAGTTCATTTTGTTAACTTAAGTGAACTCCAAAAATCTCTGTTTCAATACACCCATAGAAGCTACTGTGGAAAAAATTAACATTAACTCAGTCAAAACCATCATACCAGTTCTTTATTTAAATTTTCTCTTATTAGCACTGTCTGCTTCACAGTAGTTCCTGTTTTTCTTTAATGCTATGCACTACTAAACAGTTGTTATATTTTACCCAAGAGTTATGAAATTAAATACAAGATGAAATTACTTATGTGTAAGCTTTGAATCATTTTGGGAATCTAAGGCCTAATATTTTGTAATAAGTAATTTTATCAGCTTTGTTTCTATATAACTACTATTTAGAATAATTCTGAAGACACTAAGTTTATAAAATCACTTACTATTCTGTTGCGAATCAACATACATTATTGGTTTCTAGCTTGGACCATTCAATCTTTGCATAGTACACATGCTTTTAACTGTAGTTGTTTTCCCATATCTTCTTGATTCTGAAATGAGGCTATATTTAATAAAAAGTATTAATCTACATTTCACTTGTATACTTAAAGTCATAAGATTTTTATAAAATTAAGTTCAAAAAATTCAGCATGGCTGAGTAAATAATTTGGCATTGTTTCATTTGAAGATTAAAACAACTCTTGTGATACTTCAGAAATAAGGACCAAGGAAGCAATTTACTTTGAAGATGCTACATTCTACCATTATATTAACAAAAATTTAGAATCATAGAATCACAGAATCATTAAGGTTGGCAAAGACTGCTGAGATCAAGTCCAACCTTCCAATGATCTCAACCTTGTCAACTAGATTACAGCACTAAGTGCCAAGTTCACTTGTTTCTTGAACACCTTCAGGGATGGCGACTCCACAACCTCCCTGGGCAGCCCATTCCAATGCTTGAAAATCCTTTCCGTGAAGAAATTCTTTCTGATGTCCAACCTGAAACTCCCTTGGCACAGCTTGAGGCCATGTCCTCTTGTCCTGTTGCTACTTGCTTGGGAAAAGTCACCTACCCCCACCTTGCTAGAACATCCCGTCAGGTAGAGAGTGAGAAGGTCTCCCTGAACCTCCTTTTCTCTGACTAAGCACCTCCAGCTCCCTCAGCCTCTCCTGATAGGACTTACTCTCCGGACCCTTCTCTGGACACACTCTAGCACCTCAATATCTTTCTTGTAGTGAGGGGTCCAGAAGTGAACACAGGATTTGATGTGCAGCCTCACCAGTGCCAAGTACAGAGGGACAATCATTTCCCTGGTCCTGCTGGCCACACTATCGATGATACAGGCCAGGATGCCATTTGCCTTCTTGGCCACATGGACACACTGGTAGCTCATATTCAGCTAGCTGTTGATCAGCACCCCTAAGTCCAGCCACTCTTCCCCCAGCCTGTAGCACTGCATAGGGTTGTTGTGACCCAAGTGCAGGACCCAGCACTTCGCCTTATTGAATCTTAGTTGGACTTGTTGAGTTTACTATTGTACCCTGAGTAATTTGTGATATAGGCTATTCTTTGCCTATTTTAGTCAAACCCCCTATTTGCTTCTATTTACTTTCCAAGATTAAGTTCTTTATTGTGAAAAATGTGTATTTTATGATTGGCTCTTCGCAAATATTAAATTGAATACTATATGTATTATGGAGGGTTATTTTGTAATACTGTATTAATCCTTTTAAAGTAGTGTGTTAAATATAGTTTTAGGTTACAACATAATGTTAAAATAGAAACTATGCGATGTAAGATATTTTTTACCAGCTCAAGAAAAGGGATAAGATAATCAAGAAACTCTTCTCACAGAGATAACAGCAACACGAAACCTGAAGAGTTACAGCCTCCTTATCAAAAAAGACAAACACTGAACATTCTCTCTATCTTTATGGAACCACCAGGCTTAAGGGGAAGAAGTTGACAAAACCCAGAAAAATTCTTAATTTGCAAGGAATTTATGCATCATGCATGAGATATATGAATATGCAACAGGCTATTGCTTTTGAGGGTTATTCCTTTGTTTGCAAGGCATGTTTTTGGCAGCTTAGTGCCCAAAAACATTTGGACGTCCGTAATTCTTTGCTTTTTATTGTCTCATAGAGTCCTAATCCTCATTGTCCAAATTTTTATTACTCCAATTTTATTACTATTTTTATAACTATTTTATTACTAATAAACTTTTAAGATTTTAAAAAACAAGTGATTGGTGTTTTTCACACTTTCAAACTGAGCAACCACATTCAAGAAGTGGTGTCATAGATAAATGTGAATACACTGTGATGCAATCTCCAACACTAGCTTGTACACTTAAAAATCTTTTATAAGAATGTTTTTCACCAGCAAAATATATATGACATATAAACCATTTTATATGAATGAATTATCCCCTGTACACATAACAGTAATACTTATCCTTAGTTTAAAATTGGGAAAAGATATTTGGTCTTGGTACCAAACTGCATTGCAATGATTAAATTCAGAGCTGCCCATGTTCCTCTCCTCAGCCAAACTGTCCATGTCCTGAAGCCTTGTGCTTGTTCGGGGCCGCATTGCACCCCAAGCGAGGTCGCTGCCTTTGGGTTCACCCTTCAGATCTTCTTGACAGCTATTGCTAGGACTTCATTTCACAGCTCCTAAGGCAGCTCCCTTCTTCAGTCCTGTTGCTTGTTCAGATTGTGGGGAAAAGCCATGCAATGAAAAGCCAGTGTCCACAAATGAGACAGAGGAGTCCTGCAACTTTATTCAAATAAAGAGACAGATTCCACTAGGGCATGCCCCAGGGGGTGTCTATCGAGATTTTGGAGGGTGCAGCCTTCTTTTATCCTAAATTCCCGGCTGCATATTGCTCTCTTCCTTTCCCCATTGGCTGAGGTACTAGGAAGCGACAGCCTTCCCAAACAGCCTACCACATATTCTCCTTTGAACAGATATCGTCATTTCCCCTCAAAGTTAAGAAGTTCAGACTGAGTTCTGCAATAGACTTTGTCGTGGACTCATTTGTCCTATTACCCTAAAGTTCAGGAGTTCAAACTGCCTGGTCAAATTATCTGGGTTCTGTAACAAACTTGTGCAGCTTGATGTTTGTAGAGACATTAAGACCCATTTCGAAGACATCAACACCCATTTCTCCTAAAGACCCTCACCCATCTAGTAATTTGTAAAGACATTAGCACCCATCTTTCCCACCAAGATAGTTCCCATCCCAGGTCTTCAGAAGAAAAGCAGCAGTGTAGAAATCCTATCTGTTGCTCAAGAATGATGGGTGTGCTAGAGGAAGAGGAAGCAGACTAGATCACTCGGTGTTCACCTTGGTGAGTAATACACCTAAGACCAATAGGTTGGTGTGTAGGTGCAGTGCAAGCTGCAAGGTGTGCCCTGGGTGGGGGAAATGGTTGGAGCCCCTGGCAATGAGCAGTGATCAGGCACTGACTTGCCTAAGGGCAAGCAGCCCTGTGGCGCTGGCCAGTCAATCACCCAGAGACACTGCAGAAGCCAATGAACAATGAGAAGACCCCAGACCCAAAACCACCATTGGAATGGGTGCACAGACTGTAGCAAAAGTCCAGGGATTCCTTTGTTCAGCGTCCCTCTCCAGAGGCACCAGTGCCCGCAGTTATTGTGTCACTGCACTATGATTAAATTACTTAAGGGAAGCAGAGGTCTGAGGCAGCTATGGAAAACCTGGGGTGGAGCCAGTGAGGAAATCTGGTATGCCTATGTGTGGTATGTGTAGGGAGTCAAGTGGGGCACTTGTCAGCTCACTGGAGCCACCCACTGTGAAGGGACTTTGGCCCCAGCAGTGAAAATCTCGGGTCAGTGGTTAGACTGGGAAATTTCTTTAATGACCTGACTGTAAGTGAATGTAGTGATCTGGAAAAGTACCTGGTTGAGAGATGTGGAGATGGTCATGTCTCGAGCCCAAAAAAAGAACAACATGAGCAGTGGGAGCTGAGGCTTCTCCAGCAGCAACATCAGTGTGAAAGACATCAATAATTTGTTTTAAAATTGTAAAAGTTTAATAGTAATAAAATAGTTATAAAAATAGTAATAAAAATTAGAGCAGTAAGAATTTGGAAAATCAGAGTTCAGACTGTGAAAAGCACCAATCACTTGTTTTTAGAATATTTAAAAGTTTAATAATAATAAAATGGTTATAAAAAAGTCATGCAATTAGAGTAATAAAAATTTAGAGTTAGGACAATTACAAGACAATAAAAAACAAAGAAATACAGACATCTGGATGTTCTCAGGCACTTAAGCCACTGACAAGCATGCCTTGTGAACAAAGGAATAACCCTTAAAACAGTATGCTGTTGCATATACATACATACTTCATGGTTATGCATACATTCTATTTAAAACAAGAAACTGTCTGGTATATGTCAACTGCTTCTTTTAATCCCCACGGCATCTTCCATCTTCGAGTCTGAGCAAGGCCTGAAGAAAATAGCTTCTTCTGATAAGAAAACCATAAATTCCTATTCTCTGGAAGATTTAGGTGTCCTGTGACTGTTATCTCGAAGCGAGTATCTCCTTCCTTTAAAAAAAACCCCACATACAAAGTTTCTATTTTAACTCCTAAAGATTCATTTTAACTACAAAACTACATTTATCATAACATAATACATATAGTATTCAATTCAATATTTGCAAAAAGCCAATCATAAAACATGCATTTTTCACAGGACAATAAAGGAAACACCCCCCCCCCCCCCCATCTTGTAAATCAATTTCTTGGCTCCTAGAAGTCTGGAAGAAGTCTGAACAGTCTTGAAAAGGAGGCAATAATTCTTCTCTGGATTTTGGTGTCTTGTTACTATTATCTGTATGTGAAGAATTTCTTGGTTATCTTATCCTTATCCATTCCTTAAACTAGTTACAAAAGGTATCTTACATCACATATTTTCTATTTTAATATTATGCTATAGCCTAAAAACTATATTTACCACACTACTTAAAAGAGATTAATACAGCATAACTTTCCAACATAACACATATAATATTCATTTTAATATTTGCGAAAAGACATTCATCTAAAATGCATCTATAACAATCAGGATGCCTGGATGCTGCCAGGGCTGCAAATGGGGTTTGGACTTGTGCCCAATCTGACAAACCTTCTCCTCACTTTTTTAGTTCATGGCTATTGCTGAAGACTGCCAATGATACTTGTTGTGGTTTGACACAGAAAAATAATTTTTCTGAGAAAGAAGAGGTCAATTTAAATATTGACCAATTGAAGGTGGACACGCCTCTGAGAACACAGAGGGGTTAAAAGCAGAATTCCCAGGAGAACTCGCTCTCTTTGGTTCCGGTCAGCGTGGAATGCAGACTCTCCTCTGCCCGCCCCATGGCTGGGTGGGGGAGGGGAAGGCCCATGGCCTGACGGAGGTAGGCCGAAGGGTCGAAGTCTCTCTCTCTTTCTCTCTTTCTCTGTCGAGAGAGATAGAGAGAGAGAGAGACAGAGAGAGAGACAGAGACAGAGAGAGAGACAGAGAAAGAAACAGCAGCAGCAGTTTTGTCAGCAGTTCACCACGGGGAAGGTGAAGAGCGGAAGAGCCGGGGGGGGGGGGGGGGGGGGCGCAAGGTGCCCAGCTGCCTGTGGGAGCCGGAGCCTGGGCAGCGAGCCATCCTTGGGAGTCGGGACTTTTAATTTAACCCTTCCTTGAGAAATGAAAGCTTTGTGAATTTTTTCTCCTCCTCAGTTTGAAAGAGAAGAAGAGAAACAACTTAGACCCTGGGATGTTAGAAGGAGAAATTCTAGGTGGGAGGAGATGATAAAGTAACTTTTAGCTAAACTTTTTCTCAGTAGCCACAGACTGAACCAATCTTCTTCTCCAAGAAAGACTGTATTTTAGGAAGATGCCCGTGAGCCAAAGAGAACATTATTCAGCTGGGAAAAGACAGAAGTAGAGCAAACAGAAAAAAGTTAGGGAGGTTTGTGGTGTTGCCCCCCATCTTCAGAGAAAAAGAAAATAAGAAGATCTCTGTTCTTAAACCCTCAGCCCTAGGGGAAAATGGGGGAGATTGTGGTCCCAAAAATGAAAAACTAAACTGTTGTTTGTTCCCCTCTTGGCAGGGCATCCTTGAAAGGAAAAATCCTAAAAGCAGTCTGTCCATCCATGCATTAGTGGTGAAAGCACTGTGCATAGAAAGGAGAGGGTCACCACTGGCAAACTTTTTTCTCCGGGCAGTGCCATGTGTGACATACAAGCACAAGATGTGGCAGCTGTGTTTCTTAGGGGGTCTGTGGCACAGGAGGGGATCCTCTCTCCCTCAATAGACTGAGTATCAATTGTCTAGAATGTAAAAACCTGATTAAAGTCCAGGTTGTGTCTCACTGTGGTTTGTTAAAATTAAATAGTAAGAAAAGGATGCTTTAGAAGGTTTTAATTTTGAATTTTGTGTGTGGGGTTTTTTTCCTTTATTTTTCCTTTTATCGTAATATAATAGTAATAGCTTGATAGAGGTTTTTTTTCCTTATTATTAAGCTTAAGCCTGCTTTGCTCTGTTCTCAATCGCATTTCACATCATTCAATTACGGTCTTACATTTTCATGAGGGCATTAGCATTATAGCAGTGTCAAACCATAACAATACTGAAAGATCAGTGAATTACAAACCGTAGCTAGTGCCTGTTACATGTATATTGAAAATTCTTTATACATTTTGGTTTAAAATTTTGATAATATTGAGTGTAGCCTATATATGATCTTGTGAGAAAATATTGCTCTGCGTCAGAAGTACCTGTAGTATTGTGCTGAATAGCATTGTACAGCCCAGACCCTCAGCTTGATGTCTAAAGCTTTTATAGTCTTTTTACCTAGTGGCATGAAAATAGCACTGGTTTAAGTATAGCAATGCTGAGCCACTGGGGAAGGTATAGTGCAAACTAACTGATTGCTGCCTTTTTCCCAACCTGGAAGTGAAACTTGATATAATTTTAGTAAGAAGGTAATATAAGAATAGATCTTTATTTGAAGGCCTTCAGGGCCAGCTATGGAAAGATGTCCACAAAAGCCCACCCCCTTCATGGGTCAGCACATTTTTATAGGTTTTAGGAAATCAGCATAATTGATAAAAGGCACAAATTAGGAGGACAAGTGGTGATGCAATTCCCCCGCCAGGTCAAGCCCCTTTTTCAGAGTCCCCCCCCCCCAGAACTAGCTGTGCTTTGTCCATGAAATGTATCTCAAAGAGTTGTTCTCAGCCTTGATTCCCAGGAAGAACCAAGATAGGATTGGGGCCTTGTAAGAAACGAGCCTCACTTCTAGAATTTTAGAAAAAGATTTATTAAACCTTGACCAAAATTACAACAAAGGACTGAATAAGGAAAGAAGTTACAATGCTAAGTGTCTGCCCTCTCCCATGGCTTTACAGCCACATGGCTCATTCACAAAATGCTGCTCCAGCTTTTATACCCTTTATATTGCATCATGTAACTCTAGCCCCTCCCAAAGTCTGTCAGTTAACTCTTCGTCTCTGTCCATTGGTGAAGACTGCTTTCTTGTAACTTGATTGGAGGTCAGGTGTTGCCATGCCGTGCCTCTTAGTAACAAGCTTGCCCTCCACCTAAATGCCCCAACTATCAAGGCTCTTACAAGGGGAGGGGAAAGATGACTATGGAATGACATCTTACATTAACATTACTATAAATCTATATAATATATATCTCTTAATTGTGAGAGTCAACTATTACATTATTTATCTATAACAGGCCTTGTATCCCCCAAGTATTGGAACTCTGGAATTTGTTTTGTCTTTCTGCCAAGGGAAAGGTCATGAAAAAGTACTGGGAAAACTAGCCACTAATACAGCAGAATCACAGAATCACAGAATCACACAGAATAAGGAGGTTTGAAGAGACCTCTAAGATCAAGTCCAACCTATGCCCTAACGCCTCAACTAGACTATAGCACCAAGTGCCATGTCCAGTCTTTTTTTAAACACATCCAGAGATGGTGATTCTACCACCTCCCTGGGAAGACAATTCCAGCACTTTATTATTCTTTTGTTAAAATTTTTTTTCCTAATATCCAACCTATACCTTCCCTGATGTAGCTTGAGACTGTGTCCTCTTGTTCTGTCAGTTGCTGCTCCATGGAAGAGGCCGACCCCCACCTGTCTACAACCTACTTTCAGGAAGTTGTAGAGAGCAATAAGGTCGCCTCTAAGCCTCCTCTTCTCCGGGCTAAACAACCCCAGTTCTTTCAAATGTTCCTCATAGGGCTTGTGTTCCAAGCCCCTCACCAGCCTTGTTGCCCTCCTCTGGACGCACTCAAGCATCTCAATGTCCTTCCTAAACTGAGTGGCCCAGAACTGGACACAGTACTCAAGGTGCGGTCTCTCCAGTGCCGAGTACAGGGGAAGAACGATCTCCCTGCTCCTGCTGGTCACACAATTCCTAATGCAGGCCAGGATGCTATTGGCCTTCTTGGCCACCAAGGCACATTGCTGGCTCATATTCAACCGGCTGTCGACCAGCACCCCCAGGTCCCTTTCCGCCTGAACACTGTCCAACCACACTGTCCCCAGCTTGTAATGTTGTAGGGGATTTTTGTGGCCAAAATGTAGAACTCGTCACTTAGACTTATTAAACTTCATGCTGTTGGACTCTGCCCATCTATCCAACCAATCTAAGTCTCTCTGCAGAGCCCTCATTCCTTCCAATAGATCAACACAAGCTCCCAGCTTAGTGTCATCTGCAAATTTACTCATGAAGGACTCGATGCCCTCATCCATGTCGTCTATAAAAATATTAAATAGAACTGGTCCCAGCACAGACCCCTGAGGGACACCACTGGTGACTGGCCACCAGCTAGATGCCACACCATTCACCACCACTCTCTGGGCCCAGCCATCCAGACAGTTCCTAACCCAGCGAAGAGTGCTCCTGTCCAAGCCGTGGGCTGCCAGCTTCTCCGGGAGTATGCTATGGGAGACAGTATCAAAGGCCTCGCTGAAGTCTAAATAGAAAACATCCACAGCCTTTCCTACATCCACCAGATGGGTCACCGGGTCATAGAAGGAGACCAGGTTGGTCAGACATGACCTACCCTTCATAAACCCATGCTGACTGGGTCTGATACCCTGGCCATCCTGTAAGTGCTGTGTGATAGCACTCAGTATGAACTGTTCCATTATCTTACCTGGTACTGAGGTCAGGCTAACTGGCCTGTAATTACCAGGATCCTCCTTCCTACCTTTTTTATAAACGGGTGTCACATTGGCCAGTTTCCAATTATCTGGAACCTTGCCAGTGAGCCATGACTCTTGATAAATGATGGAGAGCGGCTTCACAAGCTCATCTGCCAGCTCCCTCATCACCCTAGGGTGGATCCCATCTGGTCCCATTGATTATAAATATCCACGTGTCTCAGCAGTTCTCTGACTGCTGCTTCTTGGATAACAAGAGGACCATTCTGCTCCCTGGCACCACCTACCAACCCCTGAGAACATTTGTCTTGAGGACAAGCTGTCTTACCACTAAAGACTGAGGCGAAGAAGGCATTAAGCATTTCCGCCTTTCCCTCATCTTTAGTTACTAGGTTACCTGCCTCATCCAATAAGGAACAGAGGTCGGTTCTACCCTTCCTTTTACTATTAATATATTTGTAAAAACTTTTTTTTATTATTTTTAACAGAAGTTGACAAGTCAAGTTCAAACTGAGCTTTGGCCTCCCTAATTTTCTTTCTACATGCCCTAGCAGCTCCCTTAAATACTTCCTGAGAAATCAGTCTTTTTTTTTTATTTCTAAGTTCTTTCAAAACCTCATTTCTCATCCAGACTGTATATTTGCCTTGTCGACTCATCTTTCGGCACACAGGGACAGTCTGTTCTTGCGCCCTCAAGATCTCTGCTTTGAAGCACACCCATCTCTCCTGGACTCCTTTGTGTTCAAGGGCTGTTTCCCAAGAACTCCCTGAATAAGTATCTTAAATGGGCCAAAGTCTGCCCTCTGGAAGTCCAACGTAGAGATCTTATTGATATTCCTCCTTGTTTCACCAATTATCAAGAATTCTATAATTTCATGATCACTGTGCCCCAAGCGGCCTCCAACCTCCACATCACCCACCAGTCCATCTCTATTTGTGAAGAACAGGTCTAACATTGTCCCTCCCCTAGTGGGCTTGCCCACCAGTTGTGACAAAAAGTTATCCTCCACACACTCTAAAAAATTTCTAGAATGCTGTTTTTCTGTTGTATTAAGTTCCCAGCAGATGTCTGGTATGTTGAAGTCACCTACAAGAACAAGGGCTGATGATCCTGAAACATTGTTCAGTTGCTTATAGAATAAGTTGTCCACCTCTTCATCCTGGTTGGGTGGACGATAGCAGACTCCCAGGAGGATGTCAGCCTTGTTGTCCTTCTCCTTAATTCTTACCCATAAGGACTCAACTTCATCGTCATTAGTTTCAATACCTATGACATCCAAAACCTCCCTAATATAAAGGGCCACCCCTCTACTTCCTCTCCCTTTTCTGTCTCTTCTGAAGAGCTTGTAGCCATCTAGTGCAGTGCTCCAACTATGTGAGTCATCCCACCACGTTTCTGTCATGGCGACTACATCATAGTTCTGCTGTTGCACCATAGCCTCCAGCTCTTCCTGTTTGTTACCCATGCTGTGTGCATTGGTATACATGCACCTCAGCTGGGCTGCTGATTTCTCCCCTAACACAGTCTTACCATCCTTGGGCCTGCTTCCAGACAGCCCAGATGCATCCCCTTCCCCCTTCAGACCTAGTTTAAAGCCCTCTCAACAAGGTCTGCCAGTTCATGAGCTAAAAACCTTCTGCACTTAACAGAGAGACGTATCCGGTCTGGTTCCAGTAGAGCAGGTGCTGTAAAAGTTGCCCCATGATCAAAGAATCCGAAATTTTGCCGATGACTCCAACCCTTGAGCCGCTTGTTAATGATGTGAGTTCTCCTATTTCTTTCATAGTTTTTTTCTGCCACCAAAGGGACTGAGCAGAACACTACCTGTGCACTTGTCCTATCAACCACTTGACCCAGTGCCCTAAACTCCCTTTTAATCGCCTTGACACTCCTCTTTTCAATCTTATCACTGCCAGACTGGAGTATCAGCAGTGGGTAATAATCAGAGGACTGAATCAGCTTAGGAAGTCTCTCAGTGATATTTCATACCCGGGCCCCAGGGAGGCAGCAGACTTCCCTTTGGAATGGGTCCAGTCGACATACAGAGCCCTCTGTTCCCCTCAGAAGGGAATCACCCACTACGATTACCCTTCTTTTCTTCTTGATGTTAGAGGTGGTAATTAGTTTTTTAGATGAGTCATAATTAGCTCACTGGGCAGATAATTTTCTTTTAAATAATCGGGCTGGCTCCCTAGATCCAGGGCCTCATACCTATTCTGAAGTGGCCCCTGGCTAGGGGATGGGGGGCAAAAGGGATTTTTGTTATTACCTCCCCAAGCAGGGATGTATTTCCACTCCCCTTCATCTACCAGGTGCCCCTCTATTGTCTGAGAGTGAGAGGCATATGAGCCCTCTGACTCTTGGTGGGCCTCCCTTAGAGATGTAAGGGCTGAACTCAACCAGTCTATTTCCCTTTTACTATCCCTGATACTCCTTAATCTTTCAACTTCCTCCCTAAGCTTGGCCACTAGCAAAAGGAGGTCATTCACCTGTTCACACCTTAGGCAGGCCTCCTCCACAACACCCCCTGGAGCCATTAATAAGCTGAAACACTCCACACAGGAATGGGTCTGTACAGGCGCATCCTTTTTGGGGGGCTCCACTTGGTCACATAGACTTGTACCAACCACAGATTTCGACCGGGTTAAAACCATTGCTAGGAAAAAGCCTAAAATCAAGCAACCAATAAAAACACCTCACCTTACTAGCAAGAACCTGCAACCTTGCCTGCTTGCCCTGCCTGCGTGAACTGCTACGAAAACTGCTGTGTTTGCCTGCTCCTGTTCACCGTGCTCCCCAGAGGCCTCTTATAATTAGTCACTTTGGAAAGAAGGAAGCTCCACCTCCTGCTCCTGAATGGCTCACAATGCAATAGGCTACAGAGCTACAAATATATGTGTGAATACAGAGAACATATAAAAGAAAAAAGGCAAAAACCAACCAACATAATGATGAGCTTTTTTTATAAAATGTAAACAGTTATGGAAAGAATTTGGGTTTTTTCCCTAAATAGGGAAGTGTAGATGAGAAATCTTAGGCTTTTTTAAATACAAGTTAAAAGTAGCCATACTGTCACTGAAAACCAGGAAATAAACTCTCCCACCAGTTTGTTAAGTAAGAAAGTTGGCAGTGCTTTATTCAGCGCTGAGGTACATGGGGAATCAATCCACCTGTAATATACACCAAGTATAAAAACTTCTAACTATTTATACATTTTAGCAAACAAAGGAATTACTGTTCCTTGGCTACAAGTTACATAGTTCTCCTACTAATTAGAATTCTATCCTCTATTGGTTAATGATTTCTTGCTTCTCATGCAAATTAGTCCACATTTTCAGTCTTTTTATGGTCTTTTTCCCAGATAGGGAGAGTTTCAATACAATTTCTGAATTGTTTTTGTTAGTTTCTTCCTTATCTCTGGTTTCTGCAAAATGTCCTTGTAGTCTATAAATTCTGCATTCCTGGTGTCCAGTTCTCAGCAATGTATCTTTCTCCCAGGCTTTAACTTCCTCTCCCAAGTCTGAGAGCACCCAAAGCATGTAAAGTACTAACTTTAATAGTAATTATTTTAAATTTAAATTTTAATTAATTTAAAGAGGGCTATAACAACTAACTTTAATTTTAATAAACTTTCATTAACTTTAATTGTTTTTCTAATACATGGACATCACCCAGAGTCACTATCTGTTTCACAGATTAAATCTCCCCTCTTGTTGATTAGGTCCCAAAATTTTCCCCCACTACTGCATAGACTCATTTTTAAAGAAATATAACTTGTTAGGTAACAATACCAAGATTATTTAAAGAGAAATCTCCTTTCAAGTGGGGAATAAATATGTGTGTTTTGTATATTGGTGCTTTTTATATATTTCCTTTTCACAGGTTTTTCCTCTGTTTTAGAGCAAAGAAATATTTAAACTATTTGCAAGGTGATGCTGCAAACCTGGGTCTGTTCAACAACTGCACTGCTTGATCTCCCTTTTAATCTAGTTTTTTGCAACTGAAGATTTATCAGCATGTGTTACATGTAGCTGACTGAATTTAAACCCCCTTAAAACTAACATAGTAAAGATGGAAGCACTCACAGAAGGGCAAGTTTCTCATTCCTTAGGTTTTGTACTGTCTTGGACTTGATTCCTGTCTTCTGAGAAAGTCTTATGGTTCCTGTGGAAGGTAGAAGAGTTCTTTTACATCTTCAAAGACAGTTTATTATTAATCTAAAAAAAATATATGGACAATAGCGCAATGTTCACAGATGTAGGCTCTGATGTTGAAGGCAGTTGAGGAAGTTGATGAGCTGAAAGACTTTTGTTTTTACTTTCATAGCAACTAGTAGACAAAACATCCCTCTGACCCTCTCAATCTTCTGGTTGTATTTTCATTGAATAAAGATTCTAGCATTCTATGCAACCGCTTAAAAGATTCACTTAGATGGCAGAGATGCAATTTTGAAATAAAGGCTTAAATCAATACAATCAATGCTTCTATACATCTAAAGAGTTGTTGCTATCTTTGCTTTTCATGTTCTCAGGACTTCTCTGAAAGCAAATTTTTACAAATCCGACCATGTAATTTTCCTTCCCTGCCAGTATCCTTCTTTTAGTATTGGCTACAAATGTAATATGATCTGGGATTTAAAAGTGATAGTGTGATGCAATTCATTTTCTAACATCTCAAAACCTAACAGAGATAGAGATTACACAGTTGTGACAAGCCCAAAAACAAAATGTCAAGTTAACTGTTATGTTAGGGTTGCAGTTTGGAGACAGGTACACAACTGAACACACTGAGATCATGCAACAACACCCAAGATTTATTGATGGTTGCCCTCTTTTATAGGGGTTTCAAAATTCCTGGGCTTGAACAACTAACTGATTGGTCGATGTTTCAGCACCACCCAGTTCCCTGACAAATGATGTCTGCATTCTGGATTGAATGGGATTGGCTGGGGTCCCCTGTTTGAGTTCAAATCCAACCTATCATTGCCTCACCTAGGGCCTTGTTTACTTCTAGGCTATAACAAACTAGGCTAGCCAAATTGTGTTACTTATTATGGCCAAATTTGTACAGCTTCAGACAGGCTGTGACAGTTAACTTCAGTCTTGGGCATGATTAAAATGCTTTACATCTGAGTATGATGATGCACTACCATTTTTTCCCCTGACAGTCTAGATAAGTGCTTTTCAAACTTTTCAGTTAGAATACCTCTTAAAAATATCCAGTGAAGTTGCAGGTTTCTTCAGAAACATGTAGATTGTTAGATACTGCAAGAGCTTGTTTTATTTTTGTCAGACTTTAAAAAGGGCAATAAGGGCTGATCTCAGCTACAAAATTTTAGTTAGAACAGCCTGTGGCCAAAGCACTGCCTGTTGTAAATCCAGTCACTTCATTTGGCACTAAGCTAATTCAGGTAGAATTGCTTTGAATTGACTGTGTGCTGATGATGTTGACTATTGTAAAAATGCTCCTTCAGGAGCACCACAATTTTACACAGCTGTAACTTATTTATGTTAATGCCTTTAGTGCTTAAAGACTTTGGATTTGCTTGGGAATTATTTTTTATTCTGTCCTAGTTTAGGGCAAATTTGGGGAAAACCCTCTGGAAGGAGCCCCCAGAAAACAAACCCCCACGGCCCCTCCCCACCCACCTGGTTCGGGAAAAAATTTCCTCTGAGAGAAGTGGAAAAGAACCTGTTTATTCAACGAACAAAGCACTCCCCAGCACCAAAAAAAAAAAAAAAATTTAACAACACCAGATGACAACAAAACTCTTTCACCACTCTGAAGAGATGAACAAATCCAGAAAGTCTTTCCTGGGAGTGGTCGCCCGGGTCTGGGGATTGCTCTGGGCACTGGGACTGGCTGCTGCAGATCACAAAATGCAGGCTTCCGGTGTTCCTTGGTGTCTCCCAGATCCCAGTCCGGAGCAGGTTGGATGATATTCAGGAAGAGGAAAGGAAAAGAAACAGTCCAGGGAAAGAATTGGACTGCTTAGCTAAACTAACTAGGAAGCAAAGGCAAAAGCAGAAGCAAGCAAAGCCAGCCAGCCCTAGCCTTTTCTAGACAGCAGACCATGGGGGGAGGTGAACCGGCTGATAACAAGGCAAAACAAACCTTCACTTTCAGAGTCAGTTCTGAAAGCACAGAACATAATATCAAACATAAACAGAACACACGATTGGAGATACAAACATCATAACGTCACCCTAGGACATTTTCTTTATTCTTTGTTTAGCTTTGTAGAGCCATCACATCTCAAAGGCACTGAAGTGAATGATTTTCCTCATGTTCATCAATAGCAGTGCTCATTACCAGTAACTTAAACCTGAGCAAGATTGCTGAAGGTACAGAAGTCACACAGGTGTTCTGGGGAGAGTGGTTTTAACATTGCAGTTTATGAAATTATTATGCTAAGTGTAATTTTGTTTGTAAAAGCATTCTAGAATAACTGCTGAGGCAGGAGGAAGAAATGCATCTTGATTTTAATGTTTTATTACGAAATATTGTTTGTTTAAATACCTTTTCATAGATTGTCATTTATAAGTGCTTAAGGCTATTTAGGAGAAATTTAGGTCTATTTTAAAGAACCTTTTAAGTCAAGACATCCAAAATGGGACAATGCACAAATCCAAAACCCTTTGCAGTACTCATTTGCCCTGGACCCACAAACCTCTTTTCTTTATATAGAACATAATGATTTATCTTGTTGCTGTTTGCAGGTGCACCTGACCCAACAGCAGGTGCTAGCATAGATGATGAAAACTGCTGGCATTTGGATGAGGAACAGGTCCAAGAACAGGTTAAACTCTTTCTCTCCCAGGGTGGATACCATGGATCAGGGAAGCAACTCAATTTGCTTTTTGCAAAGGTATGTTGAGTTCTAGGACTTCCCTCTTTTCTCTCCCCCCACTCCCCCATCCAGTCTGTACTTGTTCAGGTTTTACTCAAAGTCCTGTTGTTCTAAAACAAGACAAAGCCCTGGGAACATGATAGCAAGTTAATAATGCAATGGGATGCAATCTGGTGTGTCTTGATATTAGTTTAAGGATATGAAGGAGCATTTCAACTGTCTACAGCTTTGCTGTTCTCTTCCTTCCTACCCTCAAAATGTTGGAGAGACCTGTAAAAATCATGGTCTTGCAGCAGTTTGCATAATACACCTGTGGATTACTTGTGGAAGAAGTGTATTTGCAGAATTGCAATGGCATACTGAAACTAAAAATTGATAAAACCTGGAAGGCAGATTATTTTTTTCTACTTAAAATTTCACATCAAATACATAAATTATATTTCTTATTTAACAGAGGTGGAATGTTTAACACTTCAGCATATTGTCTGTACTGTGGTTTGTTTTGGGGTTTTTTCAAGTTTATATTAAAAGAATAATTTCCTAGGTGCGAGAGATGCTGAAGATGAGAGATTCAAATGGAGCTCGCATGTTGACGTTGATAACAGAACAGTTCATGGCTGACCCTCGTCTATCACTTTGGACACAACAAGGAACTGCAATGACTGACAAGTATAGGCAACTCTGGGATGAACTGGGTAAATGCATAGACTTCAAAATCATTTAGGTGTTCATGTGTATAATGAAGAAACAATTACATATTTGGGGTGTAAACTTATTGTGGTACTAGGTAAAGCAAGTTAGAATTTTCTTCATGTTTGCTTGTTCAGTTAAGGTTGGATGAAATTGAATTTCTGATCTACTATATGAGACAATTACAGTTGGAGGAGAGAAAGCATACTATGAAACAAGTATGATTGTAACAGGTTTTAAGTACCTGAGGAACTATAAAAAGAATAAAACAAAAAATGGAAATGTAGCTACACAGCTGAGGGTAAGTATAGAAGCCACTAGAGATAAACTGGAAAGCTTAAGGAAGAAATTGATTAAAAACTAGAGAGAAATAGAAGGCAAAAGAAAAGATTCATAAAGAGTATGAGAAAATAGCAACAAAGGAAAGCAGAAGTCCCTTACAGAGTAGGAAAGGAGATCAAGTAACAGAGGGGTATAACAACTAACACTGCTTTACAGGAAAGGTCAGTTGTGACCAGATATAACATGTACTATGGAGAGAAGAACACATACTAGAATGGGGAAGGAATTATTTAAACTATTAAAGTCTAAAGACACTTGCTTTAAAGCGTTAAAGAATCTCACTGAGAGAGTTTGGAACTGCTGCTTCAGAAGTTCTCAAAATCTATAGAAATTTGTGGTAGGAAAGGGACGTTAAAAACAACTTGAAGGTAAATGTCACCAAGATTTTAAAGGTAGGTAGGTGAGTGGAAAGAATAACATTAAGTAACCACCAGCATTGTTTTCTTAGATTTAAAGTACTGCAACAAACCACTAACCAGTTGGTATGTAAGCATATAGAAAATAAAAGCGATTATTTTTAATACAGTAGTAAATCTAATTTGTTTCCCTAAAAGATAATTCACTGAGTATATGAGTGAAGGAATTAATGTGTATATCTTAGCTGTAGTAAAGTTTTGGATGCTGTCTTGGAGGCTTTCTCAAAGCAAATTGAAAAGATGCAGCCTAAATTAAATTGCCTTGTGATTCATGGATCTTGGAGTAGTTACGTGTGCTGTCATTCAATCTGGAAAGGCACTTCAAGTCTAGACTTACAGGAATCTGTCTTGAGATGTGTTCTGGTCAATATTGCTTTTCCTGACTTATGTGGCATGAAATATTAAAATAAATATATATACATATAAAAGCAAATCAACAAAACCAAACAAAAACCCCAAAACAAAGAAACAAAACCCAACCAAAAAAAAATCCCCAAACAACTCAAAACTTACTAAAGACGTCCCTTGGGACAATATGTAAACACTGTGGAGAACAAAGCCAAATCCATAATGCTCTTGGTACATTTTAAAGGTCCAAAATCAAGCCAAATGTTGCAGAAAATAAAGCCCTTTTTGTTCCAGCTGGTCCTCAGAGGGACTGAGTGCAGTTTGACTTAGTTTCTGATTAGAACCACTACAGTTCCTTGTCGATTTAATTCCTTTAGTCCCCCATGAGTTGCATTAGCCAATGTTTATATTTGTCCAGTACAATTATATAACATCATTCAATTCTGGAATGCTGTCAACTGGGGTGTGAAAATTGACTCCAGTACCCATCCCACCACAGTTCCAGCTATCCAGTGTTGCCATTAGCTTTCTGATTCCCTTTTTATTTGTCCCCACAGAGCCAGTGAAAGAGGTTGCTTCGTCCAAAGGGGGCAAAGTGTTAATAGTACCAGCATGTGTTGCCATTGCCAGCCCTCTATTAGTAAGTCAGTAGACTGTGTTCCATCACTGCTAAGCCACATGGTGTGCCCCTAATGCTTTTTGTCTCTTCGAGCCTGGTCTTATAAGCTCTCAGAGGTAAGCATTATACCCTTGATAGCTCAGCTACCTCAGAGGGCATAAAAGAAGCAGGATGGCTCCTGTGACAGTGTTGGAAACAAAAGTTTTAATAAAAGGCAAAAATAAAAAAAGCTCTTTACAGAGAAAAGCCAAGTCAGGGCAAGAGGTTCTTGCTCCTGCTAAACCACTTCACAAAAGAGATTAACTTCTTTTGTTCTCTTCTTTTCTAGGGAATTGCTTAGTTGGGACTTTTTGGCTTCTGTCCAATTAGCTATCCTTAAGTTGGAGGTGAAGTCTCTAAGGTCCTACGAGGTGTCTTTTAACCAAATTGAGTAGAGAAACTTCTGGGTTTTTTCCTTTTTAAGGGGACAAAGGGTAATTTGTTTACTCTGTCAACAGGGGGCACATTCCTCAGTTTGCCAAGTCAGATTTGTGTGATTTTTCCACATAACCTCCCAAGTTTTAGTCAAACCCATAGTGAAATTCCCCAAGTTACTAGTGAGTTGGCAGATGGAGAAAAGGTAAATGTGGTGATTTGACTAATGTTATGTGTATGTCCAAAAACTTGGATTAACTGCAATGTAAGATTTCAAGCAATCCCTGAACTTCTGTCTAGTGACAGTAAGAATAATAAAGAGCATTTTACCTACATTATTATTCTAATTTCATTTTCAAAATTATCACCAAAACCACAACTAGTCCTTGCAGGCACTAGCTCTGTATATGACTGCTTCATTCCACATGCCATTCATTCTGTTAAGAAAAAAAGTGGACAGATACTCTATCTTGTTGTTAACTGGCAAGGTTAGGTCAAATTGAGGGTATAATCCACCCATTATCACTCACACTAGAAGGCTTGCAAGCATTAACAAGATCCAAGTATCTCAGTTCAGTATCATTGAAAGAATGGAAGCTAAACTCCAGTGGTCTTTCTGGCCTTCGTGGTCCCTTTTGCCAAAGGTTACAATGAGAGCAATGCTCACTGAACCCCCATTCTACATGGATTGGATCAGTCAGGTGTATAAGGCCAAGCTGTTGGAACAGCCTCAGCCCCTCTTATTAACAATTCTAATACATTTGGGTGCTGTTCCATCCATTCCCATGATTTTCCTTTTCTGAGCAGATTGTATAAGGGATGGGCAATAATAGAAAACCTAGGAATATGTTTACGCCAGTAGCCTAAAGTTCCCAGAACTTCTTTACAAAAGATGAATTCTGCCTGTGCTCCATTTTTTTCAGGGTGTCCATAGGAACAAAAATGGCTCCTTTAATCCACCAGACTCCTAAGAATTTAACTTCTTGTGCTGACCCTTGGCATTTTGATTCCAGAACTTCCAATCCCAATTCAATTAGTGCTTCATGAATGTTTTTCATTGTGTCTTTTATACTTTCTTGATCATCTCCCCCTATTAGGTTGTCATCAATATAATGATATCATGTAATATCAGGAATCTCTACTAAGACCTTAGCCAAGGCATTGTGAGAAATAGCGACGGAATGTTTATATCATTGTGAAAGTGTATTGGATTCCCCTCCATGTAAAGGCAAACTGTGCTTTATCCTGTTCAAGGAGGGGAATAATTAAAAATATGTCCTTAACACTGAGGGCAGCCATCTAAGCATGAGCAGCCCCCAGTAGCAGTGTCACTATCTAGACAATGTTTGGAACTGCAGCAGTTAGAGGTGCAGTATTAGCAGTTAACTGTCAATATACGGTGAAATGCCAGTGCCAGGTCAGTTTCTTTACTGGCCACACCAGTCAATTATAAAGCAAATGAGTCTTTTTAATGATGCCTCTTTTTTTTTCCAAATCTGTCACTACCTCATCAATCCCCATAAGTGCTGCTGTTGGCAGGGAGTACTGTTTTACATAAGTAAATTTAGAAGGCAGCAATGGTATGATGGCCATAATGAATTGATAAAATTTTCCAAGCCTGAATCATCCCACTTTCTTTCAGATTCTATTTGTATTCCCAGCAACCCAGTGCCTTCCACTGCAAAGCTCTACAGAGTTTCATCTGGGAGTTTCCAGATTTGCCCATAAAGTAAATCAGATCCTAAAAGTTTTCGTTGGGCAGCCCCCACAAGCACTTCAACCTTAGTAAATTGTTTTTCCCCCAGGAGCCAGATGAAAATTTTTGCTGTTGGACATTCCTTTATTATATCATCAATTCTGGTAAAATTTTTATGGTCACTGGGTATAATTTCCAAAACATTTGCTGCTTCCTTTGTAATCACTGATATTTGGGTCCCTGTGTTAATTAGAAATTCAAACATATTTTTTCACGGTCTGACTAGAATATCAATAGAAGTTTCAGGGTATTTGCCTTGGAGCCGCTGTACTGCTAATACCCACCAAGCAGTCTCAGGAGCTTTAACAATAGTTATCTGACCCATCCTGTCCAGCATCCATAATTCACTATTTCCTGCACAAATTCACTCTAGGTAGCTAAATGCATCATCTACATCCAGCCCCCTGGATGCCCAGGAACTGTGGCATTTTGGCCATGAATCTGCTGCATTTCATCCTGAAAGTTTGAAGTTTGCTACAAAAGTCTTCAGACTGTTTGGAAGACCCAGAATAAGATGGGTTAATCTGGCTGAATTGATAGGGACTAACATAGGAGACTTTCTAAGCCTGTCCCTCATACATAGTCTGTATACAAACTGCTTTCTGCACAGAAGCTGCGAGATCAGAGAATTGAGCAGTTTTAATAACCAGTGGATCTCCCCTATCCTTCAGATCTATTCCTCCTGCCCAATATACCACCTGTGCAGTTAAAGAATAATCATGATCTCTGGGAGTGGTGGTTAAAAACATGCCAGGACTCCAATAGCTTCCCGCCAGGACTCCAATAGCTTCCCGCTTCTTCCTCACTTGATAAAATCTAATCCCCTCTTGTCAGAGAGACTCACCACACATATTCCATTTTGGAGAGGGTGATCAGCTCATTAGCAGTTCTATTTTTTTTTTCCTTTCAGATATTTTTCTTGTTTTTCTACTGAATGCAATTCAGTTTTCAAGTTTCCAGTTTCCACCAAAAGGGAGTCTATGAAAATTTCCTTTTTTTGTCCTCCAATTCCTTTTTCAAAGACCAATAATGCTTTTAGTAGATTGTTTTCAAGTTGAATCACTGCATATACCACATTTGGAATTTTTTTGGATGGCAAGGATTCTTTAGCCTCTTCTTGTGCATAGGATAGACAAGTAAAGATAATTCCCTTTTCTGGCTTTTAGTTTCTCTTCTGATAGACACTGCTCAATACACATTATTATCATAACTTTCAAAACTTTTTACCCAGTCTTTCCTAGCTTGTGAGGATGCACACTTACATTTCTGTAGCAGTTTATATGTGACAATGCGACCAACTACACCAATTTTCTGTTGGATTAAGGGTATAAAAATTTAACAGAAAATAACCCCCCCTTGTATTCCAGCTGGTCCTCAGAGATTAGAAGGGTTAGGTGCAGCTGGGCTAAATTCCTGATTATAACCAATTCAGCACTATAAGTCTGATCAAGCTCGATAAGAACTTTCACAAGCACTGATGCACAAGTAGTGGGATTTACCAACCCAATAATACAGGTCTGATCACTTCTGGGCTGTCTAACAATTGCTAAGCAGGTCTAGGCAGCTTCTTTGAAGCTGCTTTCTTGGCTTTTCTAATTCAATTTTATTTATTTGAACTACCTTTCCTCCTATAACCAGTCTTACTGCTTCTAGTCTTCACTAGATCTACAAAACTCCTGGGGCAGTGTTTCTCATCTCAGAGGTCTCTTGTCAGTGTGCGCTTGTCTTGTTGTTACAATAAGGTTATTAAAATTATTAAAGGCCTCTGCCCGAATAAAGGTGCAAATGAGACCATATGCCAAAGCCAATAGTATGGATTTTATTTAACAGTAAATGTGAGGGAGACAGAGAGAGAAAGAAATAGAAAAAGAGGTGGTGGGGAGGGAGAGACAGTGAAGGCGACATATTAAGTAGAAAACCTCACCACTCCATGCATCCCGATGGAGTCCCATTGATCCTCTTTTTCTGGTCTTCTCAGTGGTGAGGGTCCAGCAAAACATAGAGTTCAATGTATTAATATATGTTTGGCCTAGATGAGAATGCCCAGGTACCTCCCCTGGTGGGGAGGCAAGTTTGACACTCTCTTGCAACAGACTCTGGATCTGTTGCATCACTTTGCATCCCATGCAGTCCTCTGATGGAAGGCCTCAGGAATGAGTCTGGGGAGGGGGCGCTTCGGGTGTCTTTGGTGGTTTATGACATCTCCTCAGCTGCCTCTCACATGAATGTCCTGTGTGTATAAGGCCTTCCGGAGGTGGGAGTGTTTTACAACTGAGACGGTTTGTGTAAGGGAGGATGAGTGTTAATTCCCCCTGACCAGAGGCTATGCCACACACTCAAAAACTCCCCTCCTCTCTGCTTGGTTGGGGGGGGGGGGGGGGGTAGTGTGTGCAAACCTGGCCTCAGCAGAGGAGTCTGTGGACTATGCCCCCTTCCCTGCCCCCCAATCTCAGCCAGAGCTGATTTCAGGACAGCATCTGGGTTTGGCTTTCTTGTGGATACATTCTTCTCCCTCAGCCTTGTTTACTTCTCCCTGGACCCGAAATAATTGGACAGTACTGTCATCTTTGTCTTATCTCAAGTTCCCTTAGGCAAGGCTTAACTCAGTCCAGAGTTCGTGTCAGGAGGCATATTCAGGGAGGGGTGGGCTTTAGTGGTCACAGCTTTTTTATACAGTTTTGCCATAATGGGCAAAAAGTCCTCCATAACAATTTTTAAGCCATTAACCATAACATTTCAGTCTCTCACACTTCTATAAAGCAGTCTAATACTGTTCTAAATTAGAGATACAGGTTGCAGGACTCCATTTAGAGTTTAAATTTAAATACATGCTGGAACTGGTTTTCTAAGAGTATTCAAAGAACTGTATGAAGGAGAGAGGAGATGGAGAAAAATTCAAGAGAAGCCCACTTCTCTGTTTTCCTACTTCCTATTCTGTGAGTGATTTTGCAGATGTAGGTGACATCAGTATAGTTACCTGGTCCTAATAATAGAGACAAATGAGATAATAATCAACAGACTGGAGATAACAAACTTTGAAGCTGTTAAAATGAAACTTGTTTGTTCAAGGCAACACTAGTTAATGAAATTCATTATTGGATGGTGTTGCATTAAGAGTATAGGAATTTAGCAGTAAATAAAACCTCTCCCATTCCAGCTGGTCCTCAGAGGTCAGAGGGGCTGGGTGCAGCTGGGCTTAATTTCTTATTAGAACCAATTTGGCTCTATAAGTTTGATTGAGTTCAATAGGAACCTGCATGAGCACAGATGAACAAATAATGCATTTTACCAGTCCAGTACTACAGGTCTGGTCGCATACTATAAATTTTTGCCCCATCCCCATGGGATAGAAAAATCACATGTTATAGGTGGTGTTTGGTGATGTCAGTCATACATGTATTACATGTCTCATGCTGGTCCTCATTTGCATTCCAAGGGATATGAAAGATAATATGTAAATGAGGCTTAATGAGGGTTACCTTTGGTCAGAATTGATAGTTGGCAAGAGAGGTACAATAAACACTTTGGTCCTCCTCCACATGCTAAGGCAGCAGTGAAGGCTGTCTGACCTTCATCAGAGGGTCTTTGTGCACATTCTTATCTCTTCAGTGAGGCTGGGGTTTTTGCAGTGAAGGGACTGCAACTATTGGCTAGTATAGAGTTGTGGGTACTTTTCTGTGTCTCACTGAAACAGCATTGGGTTGCGATGCCTTCACTTCACTCCAGATATCCTTGAGTTGCTAGGCCTTGCTCAAGTCAGGTGCAAGATTAGCAAATGATCCAGCTCATGTTTTTCTCAACCAGACTCATCAATTCTTCACTGACTTAAAAAAACACTGTAAAAATCTTATCATTTAGCACACTAAATTAAATTAAATCCAAGCAAGAATAACATGCTTCATTTAGAAAGGAAAAGTCAAAAGCAAAATTCAAGTTTTCCACTGTCAAAGGTTAAAGATGAGAATGATTGATTGCATGTTGTCTGGTGGGGCTAAGACTGGGTATAAGCTGTTTAGCATAAATTATGTTCATTCAAAATGAAGCATTAGACTAATAAAACACTAGCTGTCTGTGGTTTATATAATAGAATTTTGTGATGGAAAGCCTTATTGTCAGAGTAGGCAAACTTCTGTCAGAGTGTAGATATAATTACTTTGCCTTCAAGCATATAAATCCTTTTAGTATGTAATTTTTAGGATACCTTGGTTTTCTGGGGAATAATGCTTTTTGCCAAGTTGGACATGTACACAGGAAAATTGTATCCCGTCATAATGAAAACCATAGCATTTTATGCTTCATTGCCACTGTTTATGTGGGTTGAGTTGGTAGGTGGTGGGAGAGGTAGAAATGCCTTGTCCATCTGTTACCTGTAGCAGTCTTATCACATGCTGACAATAAATAAGCTTTTGTTTAATTTTTAGTGGCTCTTCTTCTTGTTTCATCAGTTCCATACTGTCATTTTCTTGACAGAACCTATCTGAAAGTGGAATCTCTCTGCCTGAAGCATCAAATAAGTAATACTTTAGATTAATCTAATTTATTAGTTTGCCTCTGTTTAATCAGTATTGTAGTTGACACTTCCAAAAAGCTGCAGTGCAACCTCCAGCCTCAACACTATCTCAGCTGAGGTATTTGCAATCTGAGGCCAACCTTGTTGTTTCAGTCCTGAACTGCTCTTCCCCCTCTAACCATATCAAAATATTGAAACCCTGGTTTCAATTGCAAATGCATTTCAATCACTTCAGGTGTGCAGTAGGCTAAGGGTAGAAATTAACTTGGTTCTTCCACCTCCAGCTTGTGTTTATGTTGCTAACCTGTCCATTTCTTCCCCACACAAGTGCTTCCTTCCACTGGTGCTTAACAAGTTCCCTGAAAATTTCTGTTAATTGGATGAATCTTTCCAACTCAAATCCTACCTTGTGTGAAAATTAGAAGCTGCTGCCATGTTTTGGCCAGGATTTTGAGTTTCGAGTTTCATTCTAGTTAAACACATTTCTTTATTAAGGTGAAACATGCATGTGAATGTGCAAAAGTTGAAGGAAGTTTTTAGGGACACCAGAGTTAGTTAGGATAGCAAATGATAGAAGGAAGAGCAGGATGTCTCTTATGACCCTTGATCTATGCTAGTAGTGGCAGAGAACTCAGACATTGGGTTTAAGGGGGCGATGGTATCACTATGTTCTAAAATAATGTTGGTTTCCTATCTTGTCATCTTCTAAGATGTTGGAAAAACATCAATAAAGGGAGTGGACTAGGCCTTTGCAAATTCAATTTTTTGTATTATCTGTTCAGAGTAATTTGGAGTGGCATATGCGAATCTTAAAAAAAAAAAAAGTTCTCATTTATTTCACAGATGGGTAGCATTGTAGTTATAGAGATTTTTAGGACCAGTAAAGTGTGTAAATATAGATTCTGCTTAATAAAGACTATCTTGCTTGCACTGCTATGCTGTCTACCAAAGTCTAGGCATATATGGCCACTCTCAGTTCTATTTTGGCATAGGTTTTTAAACTTACTTAAATAACTTCAGCTTTGCTCCTTGACTGAGTCAGTTGAGCCTTTCATTAGAACTTAACTGATGCTTCCTGCCTGACATTGGGCATTGGCCAAGAGTACTGGAAGGACACACTGGGCTCTGATCAGAGTTTCTGCTGAAGTTTATGGTAAATTGTGTGGACTTCAGTAGAAGTCAAATTGGGTCAGTCAGTTAACCTTCTTTGTACTCTAGAGGGGGGAAAAGGGCCCATGCAATCTTGGTAAAGCAGTAATTCATTAATAGTCATCCAGCAAAAATTAAGTAAAAGTTTCTTGTTCTCTATGAAAATGAAAAAAATTTCTTAATAAAAGGGAAAAATTGACTTTGTGCTTAGACCAGGGATGATGATTACTGCAAGCCTCTGCTTTGCAATTAAACGCTGAGCACTGCCAAATGCCAGACTTTGAGAAGAAGCTGAGTTTTGTTGGCAAATGGCATCTGCAAGCTAATTGGTGTTTTCTGCAAGCTTCTGGTTGTGAAATGAAATTGGAAGCCCTTTAGCTACATGGATAATACAGGACCTGAATACAAATGTCATATGTGACCAACCGACAGTGAAACAATAGTGTTCCCACTTGAACAGCCATTACAGATCATTTAAATGTGGGGATTACATTTAAACTAAAAGCTCCATTTGCCCTTTACTGCAATTTAAATGTCATCTTAGCAAAAGCTAAGGGACAAATTAAATGAGAAAAATGCCAATATTTTTAAAGCTGTAATGCAAAACAACTTTCAATTGCTTTTCATGTGCCACAAAGGAATCATTATATTTGTCAACCCTAAACTAAGCCTTAATTGTAGCACCTACTGTTATCAAAGCGGGGCTGCTCTTGTGACAGCTTAATAAAGCTGAAATGGTTAAACTAAATCTGAGATTATTAACCCGATGAAAACAATCAAGTAGAAGAATCTAAGATAAGTATCTACTACTTGGTGGAGTGAGACCATCAAACAGCTTGTCAACACATAGATTAGAGGATCGGATATTTTTTTCTGAACTACAATTTTCAATATCTTTATCTTCTTGCTTGCCTTTGAGATGAAGAAATTTCACATTATTTGCATATTTCAAAGCAAACATTTCTGGTAGATTTCCTCCATTTTTATACTTAAGAACAAACTTGACTTTTAAAGTGTAAAGGGGTTGACTCCTTGAGTAGTATGCCTTCAGGTCAGTTTAGCAGTTCCAAATCTTTGTCTCACTTCTGGAATGTTGATTTGAGGTTGGTGTGCCAGATGGGTTTTAGCGTAATTCAACACCAAAAAAACCAGCATATGATGCCCCTCTTAGCCCATCACTGATAGCTTACAAAATAGGGCATTGTTCATGTTGTTTGACCACATTCCAGTGCAGGGCATCCTGCAACAACTTCTCATCATCAGGTGATGTCCAGCTACTTCCTGAGAAGTAGGGTTTCAGTACATGTACTGGTTGCTCTGGAAGACATATGTCAGAATACCAAATACCCCCCTCTTCCTCCTTCTTTATCTTAGTTTTCTATCTGAGCAGACATTATACGGTATGGAATATCCCTCTGGTTAATTTGTGTCAGCTGTCCTGGCTATGTCTTCTCCCAAGATCTTGCCCATCCCCAGCCTACTGGCCTTGTGGAGATGAGGGGATGTTGGAGAGACAGCATTGATGCTGTGCCAGCACTGCTCAGCAATAGCTAAAACACTAGTGTGTTCTCAAAACCTATCTGGCACCCAATGCAGAGCACAGTGCTGAGAGGGCTGCTATGGGGGAAGTGTGAAAAACACCAATCACTTGTTTTTTAAAATCTTAAAAGTTTATTAGTAATAAAATAGTTATAAAAATAGTAATAAAATTAGAGTAATAAAAATGTGGACAATGAGGATTAGGACACTACGAGACAATAAAAATCAAAGAATTACGGACGTCCAAATGTTTTTGGGCACTAAGCTGCCAAAAAACATGCCTTGCGAACAAAGGAATAACCCTTAAAAGCAATAGCCTGTTGCATATTCATATATCTCATGCATGATGCATAAATTCCTTGCAAATTAAGAATTTTTCTGGGTTTTGTCAACTTCTTCCCCTTAATCCTGGTGGTTCCATAAAGACAGAGAGAATGTTCAATGTTTGTCTTTTTTGATAAGGAGGCTGTAACTCTTCAGGTTTCGTGTTGCTGTTATCTCTGTGAGAAGAGTTTCTTGATTATCTTATCCCTTTTCTTGAGCTGGTAAAAAATATCTTACATCGCATAGTTTCTATTTTAACATTATGTTGTAACCTAAAACTATATTTAACACACTACTTTAAAAGGATTAATACAGTATTACAAAATAACCCTCCATAATACATATAGTATTGTTATAAATGAATCTGTCAATTTAATAATTAAAGGAATGTATTAAATTAAATCAAAGTAAAATTGGAAAAGCCACAAGGAAATCAGCACCGAGCCAGGCGATCGGTTCTGGGTGAACTGGGTCCGGATTAATGCAGCACCGTACCCTAGCAGTTCACAGGGTACCAATTTCACAGGGTCTTTTTTATACTGTTTCCAGACTTAGCGGGATTCTGGGGGGGTCCTCCTGTTTCCTTTTGTCCTTTTTCACATATTAATGCATGTTCTTTTCTTGTGGTGCTTCTAAACAGAGGTTTTCCCAGAATACTCTGATTGCTGAAATCCTGTTAGATGGTAATCCCCTTGAATATCTTGTTCTGGTGATGAATATTCATCTTGTTATAAATGAAAGCTCCAATTTATTAATTAAAGAAAATGTATTAAATGTTCCAAATATAAATTTAGGGAATAACAACAAAAAGCCACTATCAAAAAGGGTCAGTGCCGAGCCCGGGTATCAGTGCTAGGTGAGACACAGGTTTGACCGCTGCAGCAGAGGGTCTCCTATGCTTCACACTGACTATCCTGTCTGACCAATTTTTATACGATTTTTCTTGTCCGAGGCAGAGTCCCTTTTCTTTCTCTTTGGACTGCACGTATTCATGTGGAGTTCTTTTCTGTGTGGCAAGTTGAACAATACATGTCTGGAGAGTGATGAACACCCATGATCATGTTCCTGGAATTTGGTATTGAGATGTATCTCCCTGATGGCTCTGGCTATCTCAATTTCGGACATTTATTGCGTATTTATTGTCTGGGAGTTCCTCGGACCACGTTAATGGATGATCCATGTCCAGGCTGGCCATGTTCATTTGCTTGTAAATGGAGTCCTCTCTCCTTTGTCCAGATGGTTTTGACATTGTGTTGCAATCCTCATCGCTGGTTTGTGTGTTTTAAAAACTTCTTATAGGAGTATATCTTAACATTTTATAATTATAAAATATACTACAATTTTATTTGCACAAATTATCATATACACATATAACAATCTTATCGTTCAAGGCATATCTTCTAGACAGAATAATCCTTCAGAATAACCATCTTTTGAGACAGGAATTCATCCTCTGTATATTGCTCTTTCCCATCACTTGGTTCCATTAAAAAGGATACTGTATTTTTTAGTCCTGAGCACGAATTTATTCTAAATCATATATTACAGCATTCATTTTAATATTTGTGAAGATCCAATCATACAATACGCCTTTTTCACAGGAAGTTAACTCCATCCCAGACAGATCCAATACATGGGGAAGAGGGTATATCCAGAGATCTCTTGCAAGGCAGGGTTGTGGATAAAATTGGCAAACTTGTTCTTGGTTTTCCTCATGATGATCCTAATCTCTGTTGGTTCTTGCATTTCATGAATTTGAGGAGAGTTTAAAAGATATTCTGTACTTCCAGCTGGGTACTCTCCACATTTTAATGCATAAGTTTCTGTCTATTTCAATCACTTAATTGTATCTAAAGTTTTTAAGTGTAGAAACCTCTCATGATATTACTATGAGCCTCATTCATGAGATAAAACTTTTCTGGATGATGTCTTTACAATCCTTTTTTTTAATGCATACTAAATGGCTTGTTCTCAAAGATATTTCCTGAGTGGAATAATATATTTTTGCTTTAGTAGTTCTATTACTAGTTTTTCACTAGCACTTTGCCCTACTGTGGGCTGCTTTTTAACTGTTTGAACAGTCTGATGATTTACTTTGAATTCACATTTGCTGATATTTTGACTTTTTCTGAGTTAGTGATATATTTTTGTGTTAAAATTTATAGCTAAAATATCATTTTACAAGGTCATTCATGTAGAGAAATAGCACAATATTTTTCCTAAAGGATCATGCCTAAATTTTGAATAGTAATGTGAGAAATGACTGCTCACTTTTTAAAATTTTAAAGGTTTACTAAACCTTTACAAAAAAATACACCAAAAGTACTAAGTAAGGAAAACTAACAGCACTGGGAGCGGAGCGGAGCGGAGCCGAGCCGAGCCCCACCCCCGGAGCTGCCTGCCACGTGGCTCACCCACAAAATGTCTGTTCTGCCTTTAATATCCCTGGGGGGCGGTTGCGTCAGGCAACCCTGGCCCCTCCCAATGTCTGTCACTCAGCTCTTCTTTGCCATTTACTGGTGGAGACTACTTTTTTGGTCTTGATTGGAGGGTCAGGTGTTGTCATGTCGTGCCCCCCTAGCAACAAGCTTTTCCATTCACCACTGCCCCATGCAAGAGGTATATGTACACACCTTCTTTCAACCTATCCTAGACAACTCAGGGTGTCCGGTGGCAACAATACGGGGGGGGGGGGGGGGGGGGGAGGTGGAAAGGGGACTATGGGGAGACCAGAGGACATCTAAACAACAAGCCACAATAACATAACTATACATCAATAAAGCTTCTCTTAATATACACACAATAGTCATCCCTTAATCACGAGAGCCAATCTCATTATTTATCTGTAACAGTAACACTTTGCTCGTCACCTACAACTTAGTTCTAAATGTTGAGTTTAGGCAAGGAATCATTATCGACCAATTAAAATATTTAATTACCATTTTGCCATGAGCAAACTAGTGATTGAGTGTTAAAGTGTTCAATAATGCTTTTTTGATTCAGAAACCAGTCTGAAATTTTCTGATAAAAGTTTATTTTCATGTCTAGAAAATACCAAGTTAGATTCTTTTAACCTTAAGTAAATGAAGCTATTCTCCATCCATATTTCTCTCAGGCATTCCTTCCCTTTGCAATTAGGGACACAAACTTGCAGGAATGGGACATGTCAGCTGTTTTAAACACATTATCTCTGCTTAGTACTTAAGGGAAGGGGATAAAAGGACAAAAGCAGCTAGATTTGCTGCCTGTATGCCCCTAGAGAAATTCCTTTCCGATGTCAGCTTTGGTGACTACTTCAAGGCTGCCATGAAAAAGGGCCACTTAAGCATTCATTACAGATTTTGTGTTCTAATATAATTTTTCTGGAGCTGCATACTTCATACAATCCCATTTTAGAATCCACTATGCAGTAGAAACAGTCACTTTTCCTCATATTTTATGGTCTTTCAAAAATGATACAGCAAGGCTTTAATTTTGAAATTTGAGTGCCAAGCTTATATCCATATTTACTTGATTTCTCTGAGTATCCAAAGTTGTAATTGAATCATGTTCTGTTTTAAAGCTAAGGAGAGTATAAATGCCCTGAACCTTCAAATTTCAAAATTTAGATTAATCAGTTGCACATATTACATTTCTGGTCTTGAAGCGAAAGCTCTAGGAATACCTATGTTTCAAAGGAGGTGGGATGCAACATGCTTTGCACCATTTCTATTGATTTTTCATTGTGGGACTTATGGGTGGAGTGCTCTCTTGCACATACTTGTGTCTATAACTGTGTCATATCCAGTAAACTGTCTTTGCTTAATTGATAGTCTTTTTATCATTATAGGTTTTCTTAGTCTTAGCTGCCATGGTGTGGTTGCCATACAGTTACAAGACGCATTTCCCTTAAGTTCATGTACTTAAAGTAACATCTCTTTCACAGAATAAGCTGTTAATATATGTCAGTGTATTTGAATTATTTATGCTATTGGAGGCACTAAATTCACAGTACTTCTAAGTTTACGTCTCAAGAGAGTTATGCTGCTCTAAGGCCTGAGTTATGGATGACAATTTAAAGAAATTGCTGTCACGACCCTGGAGTATCTCAGTTGTTGCCAAATACATTTCCGCAGTAAATGAGGTCAGGCTGCCATTGTATAAAGATGGGTTCTGTCTTTTTTTGTTTGTTTGTTTTTAGGATCATTTCCTTCCTCCTTCATTACAAACAATTGAAGATTATTGGCATATGTCATAGTGGTATTTGAAAATGTGCATATGAGGTTGGAATATGTCAGTAAGTGGTAGCTGTTTTCAAAGATGGTATTCTTTCCTGTAGTTAAGCTGCTTTTATTGGCTATGAGGAATAATGGTGAAAGTAATTAACTTATATCTATAAGCATCAATTGAGGGGTTAGGGTTTAGGAGGCTATTTTTAATGCCATGCAGAAAGCTTGGGTTTCCATTTAATTCAGCTGGATGGAAAGTACTTCTATAGCAGGAGCCAAATTTCTTCAAGTTACACACATAAAACAATTTTTGGAGTTTTTATTCCCTGTTGAACTGATTTACTTATAAATGTTCCAAAAATTGTTCTGCACTGGAGCTGGTAAAAAACTTATTGTGTCCCTAACTGTAGTCGTGACTGACAACTTTAAGGTCAGAGTTTGACTGTGAGCCCAAACTGGTACTTAGCTTTTTTGGTTTTACTTTCTCTATTTTTAATACTTCAATAACATTAAGCTGCTATTTAATTTTTTTATATCACTTCTGGTAAATATCAAAGCTAAGGAGAAGTAATAGCTTGATGGAGAATGCTGAATCTTCACACATTCTGCATTCCAGCAATCTGGAATTTTCAGTTTTCTGTCTTGAATGGATACTGGAAAAATAACTGAAGAATTGAAAAAGTAATCTAAAGCGAGAAATGCAAGAATCTTGATCTGCTTGGGCCTGTCATGCAAGACAAAGGAGGATGATCTCCTTCATTATTTAAAAGACCTACATACACTAAAACTTGATAATGAAGACCCTTCTACCATTCAAAAAAAAGGCAACTGAATATTATAATTGGAGCTGGACAAATTTTACTAGAAAACTAGAAATAAGCTTAGAATTTTGAAGTCATGGTAGCCAGGCAGTAGATCAGCTAACCAGCTGTGCTAGTTTATCACATTGGAAATCTTAAATTTTTAAGTATGCTGTTTTTTGTAAAAAACTCGACCATCACTTTTGGGCTGGAAGGCAAAATTAACTCAGGAAATTTTAGAGTATGAAGGAATTCATACTAGACAATTAGAATATGTTCTTCTGGCCATTTATAGTGGATTATTTACTTTCTGTCAACATAGCTGTGTCAATCATACATTTTTCCTGACCTTTTCCACCGTACAAGGGAGTGTTTGCACTTGGTCCACTCTTTTAAAAAATGAGATGTACTTTCATCCCTTTTTTTTATGAATATCTTGTTTTGTTTGACAAACTTCTCAAACTTGTCCAGTTTTGCATCTTCCTAAAAGGATTAACTGAGTAATTCATTCATCTCTATGATAGATTTAGATATAGAGTAGTGTATTTATACTTAGTAGTGGCATTAACTTTTATTCTAAAAATAGACCAGTTCAAATATTTAATAAAGTATCCAGTCTCTGTTTTGAACAGGAGCATACTTTGTGTTCACTGCCTAGCTGTAAATGCTGGCAACTACTTAAAATTGTGAAGAATCATGTTGTTATTCATAGAGGAGTGTTTCTGTACTATTTGCGCTAGTATTAGCAGTGTTTTCACCTTCAAATGAATGCTTATGAGCAAATGAATGGTTTTGTGGATATTAGAGAAGTTAATCAGTGAGATTTATTCACAAGTGCTTTATACTTTCCCCTAGCTTTATATACTGATAGCCCATGCCTTGCTATGGTGATTAGGTTATAGGGTGTTATAAGTGCATACAGGGGTATCTAATGGACATGTGACAGATACGTAAATGCTCTCTTAGGGGATTGTAGTTTCAGGCTATGATACTGTAAACTACACCTTTCAAGCAAATTTCTCTTCTATGAAACCCTTTAGTCAAATGGCAGTGTCCACAAAGATGCAGCTGTTTTTAAAACAAACTGAAAAAGGCATAACCCAGAACAATGGCTCATGCAAAACATCAGAAGTGCTTTGTTAGATCCTTTTTTCATTGTGCTGAATGCTGAAAATTCAGGAAGCTGGGAGCAGTTTTTCATTGCTTCACACACACAGATGGAGCAAGTAGTTAATGATCATTTAGAATAGAATCTCAAAATGTAAAATACCTTTTTTCTTTCAGTTGAATACAAATGTGCCTTTAACCCTTGGAGCATATGTAGGCAGCAAGAGACAAAGAGAAATTTAATGAATTTTTGTTCCTGGTTTACACCCTCACTCCTAATGCACATTTGAATTTTAGTGTGCAGAAGGGCAATGATTTCCTCTTGCCATCAGTGCTGCAGGTAGTCTGCATTAATCAGCCAGCTAGTGTGAAATGCATGTGGAGTGATTATATTATCATACACAATACAATCAGCATGAAGCACTTGGCAAGACCAATACATGAAAGTTTAATTCAGTAATAGAATGAACTGAGCAAAATGAAACATTCTGTTCTCAAAAAAACCCACAGCACCCATAGCAAGCCTTTTTTTTCTGAAGACTGCATAGAGAAACCAGAGTGCATTAAGGTATTCTTTTTATGAATAAAATTGCAACTTGTATCCAACTGAATGCCAAGAGTACTTTTCCTTGGGACTCCAGGGACTTTGTCCAGGAGCACAGGTGGTGATTTCCTCAACTCCTTCAGTAGCGAGGAAGAATGCTGAAAGGAACAGGAAAATACACCTGATCAACACGTGGCTTAAAGACTGGTGCCATCAGTGGAATTTTGAGTTTTTCAATCATGGGGTGGTTTATAAAGCATCAGGCCTGCTGGAGATATGGGTTTTGCCTGTCTGAAAGGGGGAAAAGAATTCTAGCCCATGAGCTGGCAGGGCTGATTGAAAGGGCTTTAAACTAGGTTTGAAGGGGGAAGGGGATAAGACCAGGCTTACTGGAGATGAGCCTGGGGGTGGCAGGCCAATGTTGGGGACGAAATCAATAGCCCAGCTCAAGTACATTTATGCCAACGCAGCAGTGTGGGTAAGAAACAGGAGGAACCGGAGGCCATTTAGTGCAGCAGGAAAGCTTTGACATAGTTGTCATCACAGAAACGTGGTGGGATGACTCACATGACTGGAGTGATGGTGTTAAGGAATATATTTAGTGCAGGTAGCTCAGTTTGCAGCCGCAGTTCAAGCTGCAGGTTTGATGGCGATTGATAAAGAGACGGGGCATCACTTGGGTTGTATGCAAGAAGCGGTTTATTCTTTGTGTAACAGGGTTTATATAGTTTTACATCATCAGCTACAATTTTCCACTACTAAACAATAACTACATCACTCATATCTCTTAACTATGTTGCTTAACCAGAGTTCTGCAGGTGCAGTTCTACCTGGTGTCATGGTTTGACACTGGCACAATGCCAGCACCCCCATGAAAATGCAACCTCTCAAGTGAATGCTGTGAAATGCGATAGAGAACAGAGCAGAGCAGCCCAAGCTTAATAACAAAAGGGAAAAGAACTTCATTAAGCTACTACTACTACTATAAAAGAAAAAAATAAATAAAACCACACACAAAATACAAAATTAATACCTTTCAAAACATTCCTCCTCCCACCATCCAACTCCAACAAACCACAGTGAGACACAATCTGGACCCTTAATCAAGTTATCACCCTTCAATATAATCAATACTAAGTCCATCAGGGGAGAGAGGAGTCTCCCTTGCACCATAGACCCCCAGGAAACACAGCTGCCACCTCTTATGTTTCCATGTCACACATGGCACTGCCCGGAGAGAATCTGCCAGTGTGACACTCTCCTTTCCATGTCACAGTGCTCTCACCACTGTGCATGGACCAAGACTGCTCATAGGGCTCCTTTAAGGATGCTTTGCCAAGGACCAACAGGAACAACAGTCCAGTGTCTCATTTTGGGACCACAGTCCCCCCCATTTTCCCCTAGGGCCGAGGGTCCAAGAACAGAGATCTTCGTCTCTGAGGACAGAGGGCATCGTCACACCCTCCTCAGCCTTTCTCTGTTCACTCTATTCTTGTACTGGTAGTTGCTGAAGCAGGTCTCTTGGCTCACCATTGCATCCCCCTAAAAATGCAGTCTCTGTTGCAGGAGAAATTGGTCCAGTCTATGGTTAACAAGAAAAGTCCAGCCAAAAGTCACTCCATCATCTCCCCCCAACCTTCTTTCCCTAACATCTCAGGTCCCAGGCTGTCTCTCTTTCCTTCAAATCGAGGAGGACTAATATTTCACCAAGCCTTCATTTCCCAGGAAGGGGATAAAAGTCCTGGACTCCTCTGAGGATTGAACTCTTGGCCCAGGACTCCAACTCCCATGTTGGGCGCCTTCCCCCCTTCTCCTCTGCCGGCAAACTTCCAGGTGCTTCAGGCTGTCTGTCTCTCTCTGGTGGTGTGTGTGTGTGGGGGGGGGAACAAAGACATCTCAGGTTTTGTCCACCCTTGCATCCGCAGGAGCTGGCTCGGTTCCATAACCTTCACCCCTGGCCTACCTCTGCATGCTCAGTACAGGAGGGGCTACTTGGCTCCTAGCCAATTGAGTAAGGAAAGGAAGGAAGGTTCAAACTAACAGGTCACATCTACAGGGGTCTCTAGGGAGGGAAAAAACATTCCCCAGAGCAATACAACAAATTGCTATAATCTACAACCCTTAATTTAGTGACACTGTCTAGAAGGGCTTGTATGCTGGCGTGAATAGAATGAGAGTGATCAGATAAATTCATGCAGCATAAGCCTTCAAAGTCTTCACAACCATGTCTATGCAGTAAAAGCAAAAAATCTACTGCAGCTCTATTCTGCAGTGTAGCATGTTTAACGCTATCAACATCTGTTAATAAGCTCGTTAAAGCAGAGCTAGTAGCATTAGTTTGTTTTGCAAGCCAACAGCCACGGTTATTCAGGGTTTTAAGGCATGTGCTGTGCCAATAGATGGGATAATTGAGGCAAATACTCGGGTTTTAATGTTCTAAGACTTGATGCTATCATCGCAATCTTGGCTATACATGTGGGTACCACACTTTATTCACACTAGCCTATGCAAGGATGTTAAATTTTCTCGTAAAGAGTGAAACATGATCAGTTGCCCAAAAGTACAAGGACCTCCTATAGCCCTTCCTGGTTTTCTTTTCTAGGTTCTATTTCTACATATTAAAAATATGTTGTCTCCTTATCCAAGGGCCACTTCTCTTACAACAATTTGCCACGGCAATATGTGATTACACCACGCCGAAGCATTGGTATAAATGCCTGTACCTGAAACATTAAAGGCAGGGCCCATGCTTTCTCTGTTAACTTGATACTAGCTCCCATGGGTATAATTTTAAAAGAAACACACAAAAGACTGCACGGATCAAAAAATATCTAATTCTTGAGGCTGTAGGGAAATAGGGGGAAAGTTTCCCATGAAATGTACTCCTCAATTGTTCTCATTACCAAAATACCATACAGCTGGCAGACCATGCTTTTTATGCCAATCTATCTTGCAGTACCACACTGGCTCAACTTGGCCTGGGGCAGTACATTCTTTATAAATTGTTTAATTGTACAAATTATCCCATTCTCTTTTATCTAAAGGCATGGCCACTAAGCAAGTTTGGAAAGAATTACCAGGGAAGGTCATGGACAGGCACAGCATAGATTCATTTAAAGCCTGAGCTAGTGTAAGCCACACATTAAATTCTGAAAGGGGTGGCATTGCAACCACCTCTCCTTCATTGAAAGGGAATCCTACTAAGAGGACCAGCCTGAGAAGGTGAATCTGTCTTCCAAAGATACCATTGTGGAAGCCAGCCATACTCTTGCCCACACACCAATTTTAAAATGATACAATCACTAAAAGAATAGAACAAAGGGTCACACTGTGGGCAATCTTCATGTGGGCGCTCTGACACGCAATACCACTTCCTCTGGCACCTGTAACATAAACAGCGTCCACTCCTGGTGGGAATAGTCTCTGCCAATAAAACAAGGAATATGGTTATTTTCAAGGGTAAGTCCAATTCTCTACTTGCTTTGCTCCTGCTGCTGTTCACAAATGGTGTCTTGTTCTGCAATTAAAGCTTCTACTATTTCTGGAACAAATCAACCATACAGTTCACAGAGTTCTGAGAGGTCAGTGAGTCCTCTCCACTGGTTCGGGTGGCCACAGGATCTAGTTGGAGGTGGGCTCAGCAGTCAGAGATGGTGAAGCCGGGGCTGAAGTGGGCAAAACCGGGAGTGGAGTGCCAGGGTGATCGGGATTCTCAAGAGAGGTATTTAAGGATTGTCTGAAAGGTCTCACATTCTTGGCTGGGATCCAGCTCAGCCTGTTTTCTGTGGAGACGCAAGCAAAACTTCTTCCCCATGTGGCAAGGGGGTAAGGTCCCATAATCTTACCTGTTTCTGGATCTCTGATCAGTACTGGGACCTATTGTTTAAATTCTAACTGAGGATTATTGCCAAAATGCCTCACAATTGGAGGATTAGAGTCCATTAAGGAGCAATTGAAAAAATTGAAGACATACAATGCCTCCTGTAATGGTAATCACTTTCCAGGGTGGTATTCCCTATTCTCCCTTTCTGTTGTAGCAAAAGATGCTTAAGTGAAGCATGGGGTCTTTTGATTATAGCTTGGCCTGTTGAAGAATGGGGAATTCCCGTTGTGCGTGTCACTCTCCAGAGGGCAAGGAAATTTGCAACCCTATGGGAAATATATGCTGGGCGATTGTCGGTTTTGATTTGTGAGGGGATTCCTAAGACTGCAAAGGCACTCATGAAGTGACAGCAAATGTCTTTTGCTGATTCTCCTGTATGACAGGATGCAAGCAGGGCACCTGAAAAGGTGTCTGTGGAGGAGTGAATATACTTAAGTCTGCCAAACTCGGGAAAATGAGTAATATCTCTTTGCCAAATTTGAAGGCTTTGAAGCCCTCTAGGGTTAGCACCTCTGGCCAGGCCACGGAGGGAAAGGAGTGTCTTTGATAGTCTGGGCATTTAGCTACAATGCTGGAGGCTTGGAGATTACTCAAGTCAAAAGCGCGATCCAGTGAGGCAGCATTCTGGTGAAAAAAAATAATGTAGCAGCATGGAAAATGGATGGTGTTTGCTACTACCTCCTGAAAGCGTCTTCTGAGAAAGCTGCTTGGGCAGGCACAAACAGTCACTCAATCCACACTCACACTACAGATAGGTCAGCAAAGAAAGACAGAAAGGGTCTCTATACAGAGTTCCAGCGAGGTTTATTGTAGAGTCATGATGAAAGAGTCCAGGGACAGAAGATGACAAAACAGTGCAGTGTCCCAGGTAAAGTATAGGGTCCAGGGCCAATGGTCTGCGGGCACAGAGGCAGTACAAGGGCAGGGCAAAGGGCAGATTAACATAGTGTTGCAGAGCACCATGGGAGAAGCCCCTTTTTCTCACCCCAAGCAGTGAGGCATCCTCTAAACCTGTAGCAGATTCTTCCAGAGCATCACCCTAGAATTTCCCCTAATAGGCTCAAAGGCCTCCACAAAAGAATGACTTCATTTTGCCTGGGCCAAGCAGTTTAGCAAAACTGGAGCAGGTTGAACCGGTAGGGCAATAGGTCTTCCTGCTGGTTTCCTTCTGCAATAAAACCAGATAGTGTTGTGTGAGACCTAACATGCATAACAAAGTAAGGGTGTTCTCTGGCATCTAAAAGGAAAACAAGTTGCTGTAACTAGTGAAACAAATCTTCTTTAGGCACATCCTTCACTAGAGCAGCTTCAGCCCTCTCCACAATGCCTGCAACATAAGCAGAATCAGTGATAAGTTTAAGCGGGGTAGCAAATTGCTGAAAGGCTCATACAACAGCTGCCAATTCAGTAATCTGATGACAACCTGAAACAATAGTGACATTTGAATCCCATTGGTTACAATCTGCATTCCACCAAAGCATCACCAACTTGTGGATGCGGCCAGATCCATCTGTAAAAACAGTTAAAGCTTGTAATGGGACCTCACTTCTCTTGGGTCACTTAGGAGATTAAAACTGGCTGCTATGAGCTTGTGCTTTGGGAGATGTGTAGAAAGTTTTCTGGAAAAGTCAGTGAGGGCCATTTGAAGCACTTAAGATTGTTGCAATAGCCACTGCAAATAAATAGTAGTAACAGGCAAATAGATCAAACAAAAATCTGCACCTGCAAGTGTGGTAAGTCTCTGTCTAGCTTTTACAATAAGCAAAGCAAACATTTGATGTTGAGTGCTTATAGTTTTAGACATACAGTGTGGTAAAAAAATTCATTCATTGATTAGCAAGGGGTCTGGTGCCCTCGGATGCTGGCACCCTAGGGTCCTGCTGGTAGATTAAAGCATGGGGTTGCTTACCCGGATTCAGAATTATTAATGAAAAGGGCAGCTCAGAGGCCCATTGGGCCACTTGTCCATTTGAAATGGCATCAGCAACTTTTTGCAGTGCGTGGCAGGCTTCTGGTGTGAGCTGCCGAGGTGACGGGAGGTCTGATTCCCCTTTTAACAAATCAAACAAAGGGCTCAGATCTGCATTTGTAATTCCGAACAAGGAACAAACCAAATTAATTGTCCCCAAAAGCTTTTGTGCATCATGCAAGGTATGAATGTCTGTTTGGATTTGTAAAGGCTGAGGAGAAATACTCTGGGTCCTAATGCACCAACCAAGGTATTTACAAGGGGGTTGACACTGGTTTTTTTCAGGAGCAACACAAAGTCCTGCTTGAGTTACAGCAGCAATGACAAGGGCTAAGGCATCCTCCATAACCTCCTGTTTTTCTGCTGCAGTGAGAATGTCATTCATGTAATGGTATAATAAAGCAGCAGGCATCTTTTGGCGAATGGGGCTGAGGACCCTTACAACAAACCACTGACAAATAGTAGGGCTGTTTTTCATTTTTTGAGGAAGAACAATCCAGTGATATCTTTACAAGGGTGCTTGCATATAGATGTTTGGGATGGAAAAGGCAAATTTAGAAGCATCATCAGGATGCAAAGGAATAGAAAAAAAGCAGTCTTTTAGGTCAATGACTGTTAAGTAGTAATCTCGAGGGATTTTTGTGGGAGATCGGAGTCTAGGCTGCAAGACTCCCATGTCCTATATTACAGAGTCAATTTTGCGAAGGTCTTGGAGCAGGCGTTATTTGCCAGTGTGTTTTTTAATTATAAACACAGGTGAATTCCAAGGACTGGTAGAGGGGACTATATGCCCCTTCTGGAGTTGTTCTTGAACAAGGTCATTGAGTACGCACAATTTAGGTAGTGTCAGGGGCCATTGATCAACCCAGACAGGAGTATCAGTCTTCCAGGTCAATTTCAGGGTGTCGCGCACCACAATGGCCCCTATCAAAAATCAGACTGAATTTAGAAACCCTATTGAGAAAGTACATCTCATCTCCATAACACCATGGGTACAGGTACAAATGGCTTTACAGAAGCTATGTGACCTTCTGGTCCCATCACCTGAATTAAGTGGTGACTTTGATTACTTTGACTGCTTCCCCCAATCCTAGTGAGGGCTTGGGGCACCTCCATGAGGGCTCAAGTAGGGGGCCATTTGGCTTGAGAGATAACAGTGACATCAACTCCAGTATCTAAAATACCAGTGAGTGTTATCTGTTGCCCCTGTAACAACAAGGTACATTTGCAGGTAGGGTGTTTATCTGAAATTGTCTGCCCCCATAATATCTGTGGAGTCCCCATAGAGCCAAATCCTCCTACTCTTGTTTTGTATTTTTTCTACAGGGGATGGTGAATCATGTGAAAAAGGAATCAGCTGCACAATGTGGGTCCCTTGATGGATAGTACAGACTGAAAAGGGGGTCTAAGCCATAATTTCAATTTCATCAGTAGAGTCTGAGTCTATGACCTTGGGGAGAACAAAAAGTCCTGAAAGTGTGGTCAAAGATTTCCCTAATAGTAAGCCACTTTTCTGGGGCCCGGGTGGTCCAAAAATTCCTGTAGGGAGTAAATGAACAGAAGAATCAAGTAACATTACTGTGACAGAGGTTGCTAGGTCCAGGCCTGCACTGCCTGTGGTTGCTGGGTGAAGACTTGTGGAGACTGTCAGTGGGGTGTCTGAGGTGGTGACATCTGGGAGTTGGCATCTGCAAGGGCGACTGAGGCATTTGTGTCAGAGCGTGGTGCCATCATCCTGCGCTCTGGTACCGGTTTCCCTGAATTGGGCGACCTTCGGAATCATACTTAGAGTGACATGGGTTAGCGAAATGAGGCCCTTTACAGCACCATAGGTACACATCAGGGGCTTGTGGCTTAGCTCCTTTCAGAGTAGAACAGTCTCTTTTAAAGTGTCTGGGTTTACCACATCCAAAACAAACTCCTGAAGTCCCAGGGGGACTTCTCATAGCTGCAAAGGCTGCAGCCATGGTCTCATATTCATCCTCTACTGTGCCGATGTGATTGCACACTTCAATCATTTGGACTAAAGTCAGGTTTTCAATAGGCAAAGACTTAAGGAGTTTTTTATAGTCTGCATTTGCATTCTCATCAGCAAGTTTTCAAAGCAAAATTTCACGAGCCTCAGTATTATCAGTTTGGCCCTCAAGTGCTTGGTTAAGGCAATCAATAAATGCATGTACATTTTGTGAGGCTCTTGCACGATACTTGTAAATGCTTTTGGCGGCTTCTGCGAATCAGGGACCTTAAGGAAAGCATGGCAATCTGCGTCCTGGATTCCTTCAAGGGCTTGCTTGGGACAGTCCCAGGGCTTGGACAGCAGGGTCTGCATATGGTCCTGTTCCCAAGAGCTGCCTTAGTGTAAGCCCCGTCAGAGCCTGATTATCATGACCCACTTAAGAAACAAGCAAAGCCTGTACCCCCTTTTGCTATTCCACATTCCATAAAGTATATTGAGTGGGGGTTAACAACACCTGGGCAAGCATTTTTAAATCATGGGGAGTCATTATGCGGGCAGCAAACACAGAGGATAGCAAGCTCGCAAAATACGGAGAGCCTCTACCATGCTCCATCACTGTCCTTCGGAGCTCTTTGATAACTGAAAAGGGCAACGGTTCCCATTGTGCAGCTCGCTTTCGCATTTCCGAGTAAATTACTGGAGCCACAATTCTTGCGACAATGTCTAACTCCCTGTCCCTCAGCACTTGCTGCTTCAAGTGAAACCCAGTTGTCATTTGGATCAGAGGGATATAGGTTTGGCTCCTTTTCAGGATCAACAGGTCCAGGGTCAAAAGGATCTCCCTCCTCCTTGCTGTCATCTGGGTAGTAGCTAGCAGCAAAAGCCCTTATGGATCCTGAGGGGTCCCTCTCCCTTTTAGTTGCAAGGGGAGGGGCCAAGGGGGTTGAGAAGCAGTCTCTTCAGGTTGTAAAGAACCCCGAGGCTCAGCAGAGGGGAGGCAAGAGGTATCCCCTTTGTTTTTAGCATGGGATTTTTCTTGAACTTTCAGGGCTTCAAAAATTACTTTCCAAGAGGGAAGCATTTCTGCAGCTGCTTTATCCCACTCCATTGCATAGTTCTACAGTTTCACTCCCACCTCATCCCACAAATCTGTTGTAAAAATTGTAGATGGAGTAACTCCCTGAAGCTTTGAAGCTGTCCATTTGAGCATAACTTTTAAGCCATATGCAGGCAAAGACTTGCCATGCTCGTCAAGCAAGTTAGTCATAAGTTCAAAAATGTCTCTTTCCTGGGCAGATATCCCCTGTCCCATCATCCCCTGCAGGCTCACCTTTTTTCCAAGGGATTACTTGTCGCTGGCTGGTTTCCTGCAGTCCCACAGCAGCTCCTTAGTTCCCGCAGGATGTCACTGACAGCCACTCAACTAAAGCTGATAATTTCTTCCTCACACAGGGCACCAATTGACAGCGATTGATAAAGAGACAGGGCATCACTTGGGCCATATGCAAGAAGAAGCGGTTTATTCTTTGTGTAACAGGGTTTATATAGTTTTACATCATCAGCTAAAATTTTCCACTACTAAACAATAACTACATCACTCATGTCTCTTAACTATGTTGCTTAACCACAGTTCTCCAGGTGCAGTTCTACCTGGCTACTCTAAAACAAAGAAAAACATTCCTTTTCGCTTCCCCCCTCACATTCCTATTCACTGTTGCTATGGTTTCCATCCCACCAAGGTTAGCACATCTATGTTAGTTTCAGCCCTGCTGTCTACCTGAAATCCCATACAGGTTTAGCTCTGAGGGGCAGGAGTAGCCGGAGCCTGAGCCTGAGGCAAGAGGTGGTGAACTGCTGACCCTTTGTATAACAAGGGACACAGGGACCTGTGGCTAAGACAAAGGACCGGACACTGAGAGACACAGCAGGAACTGAGGCCCCCCAGTAAGGAAACCTGGTCCGACTCTATGAGTATGGGGGGTGTAGCTGCAAAGGGGCTTTAGTTCCAGCTCAGATAGCGTGAGAGTTAGTACCAGAGTGTCTTCTGGATGATCAGACAGGGAAGCTTCCTTAATACTGCAATGGATGGCTCCAAGCTCTTCAGAATGGATAGGAGAGGAAATTGTGGGGTGGTTCTGTACATTAAGGAGTGTTTTAACTGTACAGAGCTCAAGGATAGTGACAGTAAGGTCAAGTGGCTATGGGTAAGAATCATGGGGAAGGCCAACAAGGCAGAGATCCTGGTGGGAATCTGTTATAGACCACCCAACCAGGATGAAGAAGTGGATGAACTATTCTAGGAGCAACTGGTTGATGTTTCCCAATTATCAGCCCTTGTTCTTGTGGGAGATTTTAACCTGCCGGATGTCTGCTGGAAACTCAACACAGTGGAGAAGAGGCAGTCTAGGAGGTTCCTGGAGTGTGTGGAAGAGAGCTTCCTGATACAGCTGGTGAGTGAGCCTACCAGGGTGGGGCCTTACTAGACATGCCGTTTGTGAACAGAGAAGGGCTGGTGGAAGATGTGGTGGTCAGAGGCTGTCTTGGGCACAGTGACCATGAAATGATTTTGATTACTGGAGAAGTAAGGAAGGGGATCAACAAAACTTCGACCTTGGATTTATGGAGGGTGGACTTTGGCGTATGCAGGACACTGGTTCAGCGAGTACCCTGGGAAAGAGTCCTTAATAACAAAGGGGCCCAGGAAGGCTGGACATTCTTTAAAAAGGAAATCTTGAAGGTGCAGCCTGTTCCTAGGTGTCAAAAAGACAAGCCTGAGGGGAAGAAGACTGACCTGTCTGAACAGGGAGCTTTTGCAGGAACTCAGGAAAAAAAAAAGAGGGTTTATGACCTCTGGAAGAAGGGAAAGGCAACTCAGGAAATGTTTAAGGATGTTGTTAGGTCATGTAAATAAAAAATTAGAAAGGTAAAAGCTCAACTAGAACTCAATCTGGCCACTGCTATGAAAGACAGTAAAAAGTGTTTTTATAAATATGTCAGCAACAAAAGGAGGGCCAAGGAAAATCGCCATCCCTTATTGGTCATGAGGGGGAACATTGTCACCAAGGATGAGGAAAAGGCTGAGTTACTTAATGCCTTCTTTGCCTCAGTCTCTAACAATAAGACTGGTTATCCACAGGCAGCCAGACCTCTTATCTGGTAGACAGGGACAGGGAGCAGAATAGACCTGCAATCCAGGGGGAGGTAGTTAGTGATCTGCTGAGACACTTAGACACTCACAAGTCTATGGGACCAGATAGGATTCATCTGAGGGTGATGAGGGAGCTGGCAGAAGATCTTGCTAAGACATTCTCCATCATTTATCATCAGTCCTGGCTAACCATGGAGGTCCAAGGTGACTGGAGATTGGCAAATGTGACGCCCATCTACAAGAAGGGTCAGAAGGAGGATCTGGGGCCTTTCAGCCTGACCTTGGTACCCAGGAAGGTTATGGAACAGATCATCTTGAGTGTAATCATACAACATGTACAGGAACAGAGGATCAAGCCCAGCCAGCATGGGTCTATGGAAAGACAGGCCCTGTTTGACCAACATGATCTCCTTTTATGACCAGGTGACCCGCCTAGTGGATGAGAGGAAGGCTATGGATGTGTCTACCTGGACTTCAGTAAAGTCCTTCATACTGTCTCCTACAGTATTCTCCTTGACAAGCTGGCAGCCCATGGCTTGGACAGGTGCACTCTTTGCTGGGTTAAGAACTGGTTGGATGGCCGGGCCCAGAGAGTGGTGGTAAATGGTGCCAGATTCAGTTGGTGGCCAGTCACTAGTGGGGTTCCCCAGGGCTCAATATTGCAGCCAGCCCTATTTAATAGCTTTATTGATGATCTGGACAAGGGGGTCAAGTGCACCCTCAGTAAGTTTGCAAACAACACTAAGTTGGGTGGGAGCATTGATCTGCTGGAGGGTAGGAAGGGTCTGCAGAGGGATCTAGACAGGCTGGATGGATGGGTTGAGAACAGTGGTATGAGGTTCAAACAGGCCAAGTGTCAAGTCCTGTACTTGGGTCATAACAATTCCATGCAGTGCTACAGGCTAGAGGCAGATTGGCTGGAAAGCAGCCAGTTGGAAAAGGACCTGGGGGTGCTGGTTGACAGCTGGCTGAACGTGAACCAGTGTGTGCCTAGGTGGCCAAGAATGCCAATGGCACCCTGGCCTGTATGAGAAATAGTATGGCCAGCAGGACCAGGGAAGTGATTATCCCCTCTGCACTAGTGAGGCCACACCTCAAGTACTGTGTCCAGTTCTGGGCCTCTCACTACAAGACAGACACTGAGGTGCTGAAGCATGTCCAGAGAAGGACAATGAAGCTGGTGAAGGGTCTAGGGAGTAAGTCTTTTGAGGAGCAGCTGAGGGTGTTTATCCTGTAGAAAAGGAGACTCAGTGCAGATTGCCTCACTCTAAAAATACCTGAATGGAGGTTGTAGCCAGGTGGAGGTAGGCCTTTTCTCCCAGGCAGCCATAGTGACAGGACAACAGGGAATGGCTGTTGCCAGGGGAGGTTCAGGTTAGACATCAGGAATAATTTCTTCACTGAAAGAGTGTCAAGCATTGGAATGGGCTTCCCAGGGAGGTTGTGGAGTCACTATCCCTGAAGGTGTTCAAAAAACAACTGAATATAGCACTTAGTGCTATGGTCTAGTTCATATGGTAGAGATTGATCAAAGGTTGGACTCGATCTTGGAGGTCTTTTCTAACCTAAATGATTCTGTGATTCTTGTTGAGATCAGCACTTAAGTGCCTTGCCTATCTTTGATACTTCATAAAATCAACTGTTCTGTTGGAGTAATCTCCAGTGGGATTTCTCAGTATGCTTTGTTCTATTGGAGATCTCTCCATACCTGGAGGAAGGAGGTGGATTTGCGAGTCATTCTGAAGGCATTTTACCTTCTTTTCAAGAAGCAATAAATATCATACACTATTTCTTTGAGGTTTCCAAGTGACTGTTGCACTTTAAGAGGCTCCCACTTTAAAATCCTTTGCTTACACTACTTTTTTACAGGAATCGTAGTTTCTGTCTCCTATTATTGTCTCATTTCTGGCAATTCCAGTGCTGGAAAATGATGCTTTTGTAATAGAATTGATTAGGCTCAAATGGGGCACAGTGGCAAGTTTGCAGCGAGTGCTGAAGCCAATTTGTCTGTTGTACAAAGGGAATGATCTTGTTTACCTGGCTCCACTTTTTTTGAAATAATCAAATGTTACCAACCTCGTAGCTTTTGGGTTTTTAGTTTTTTTTAAGAGACATGCATTAACATGCAAACCATTCTGTGACTATGATTCTATGATTAATGAGAAGAGCAAAGGCATGTCAAATATGCATCAGTTTCTTGCATATTTTAATTTTGCAAATAAATAGATAGATCTTAAGTATATAGCAAAATTCTAAGGCCAAGGCCAGGTTTCAGACACTGATTACACAGGTATTGTAAATGAGGAAATGCCAACCCAAACCAGGGCTATTACAGTAGCCCTGAAAAGATAGCATAAGATTTCTAGGAAAAGCATATTTCTTCAGAAGACTGCAATCTGTAACAGAGCTGTACACTGGATCTTCAGTCATGCTCAGTGTCCTAACCCCCACTAAAACTGTTTCCACCATCACCCTCCCATTTATTGGGATAAGAGTAAAATATGAAAAGTGAGCAATGCTTAATCTCTTTGGAGAGTCTGTATACATTTTTTGCACTTTCTTTGACTTCATCAATACATGCATACACAAGATGTATAATTATTGCAACATCTACTTTTACAGTGACTAAATACTTCTTAATGTTTTTCAATCTGCATGTTTAAATCCTGACCAGTGTAAAAGCATACTGTTCCTTTTTCCCACATGAATTCAGAGGTATGGATGTCTACAGAGAAATACAAAAGTACTGATGTTCCCTTTGTATGTATAAGGCATGCATTCAATGTGTAAAGCAGTAATGTAACCTATTTCTTTATAGTGTGAAGTCCACTAAAGATGAGTGACAATCATGCATTTTCAAAGAGGGCTATTTGAACAAAAGGTCTGTTTTGGCAAAGCTGGCTTTTTCCAGGTCAAAAGGATTAGTGTTTTTTAACCAAAATAGACAATTCCTCACTCCATTATGAGAGCTCTAATATTCATTCCCTTGTCAAATTAATATCAACTTGCAGTCACAGCATGACTTGTCTTCCAGTTATCTTCGGGGGGGGGGGAGAAATTTTGTATATTGGTTTGTGATATTTTGACACTGTGCTGTGAGGAGCTTCACATTGGAAAGACATGGGTCACAGTCAATGGATCCAAATCAGAACTGTACTTTTGGTTTAGTTCTGGGGGAGGGAGGGAGGGAGAGAAGGGGATGTGTCAGCCTTCTGAGATCTGGTATAAAAAAAAATTTGGTGCCTCGGGAAAAAGAAACAGAAATGTGAACTGTGTTATAAAACTAGAATATGTAAAAACAAACATATTCTCTGGTGGTTTTTTTTTCCTTTTTTTTTTCCATTTAATGAGGCATTTGTTCATATTGCAGGTGACATCATTAAACCTAGTTAAACAGGTAAACTTACTTGAGAATGCCAGGAATGTATTTTGGCAAACTTCTTTTGAGTATAGGCTGTTGCCAACAGAAGTTTCCAGGCTGAGGTCACAAGACAGGGATTTAGATATGTTCCCCATTAATTAATTACAACTAGCTGCTGTTCATTTTTCCATAAGCATTATCTGTAGTATGGGGTGAGTATGATCAGTAGTTTTCCCATATAGGAGCCATTAAGCAGAAAATAGAGAACCTTTTGAGGGCATTGTAAACTTTCAGACTGGTGGTGACAGCTTCTATAGAGCAGCATCAAAGTGAAATAGGAAGAACATCCTCCATGTTCCTTCCTTAGGTGGTTTGTGTGGGGTTTATTAGAAATGCACTTGTCCTTGTGTTCATTTGCATAAAAATAGTATGGATTTCTGAGGCTTCATCTTTAAACCAAAGATGTTTTTAAAGGATTTTGGTATTTTGGAGTATCTCTTCCCTTTTCTGCCTCTTAGATATGCCACATTGTTTAGGTTTGGAAAGACAGGTGTCTGCTAAGGAAGGCAGGAGCGTCCCCTGAAATGGAAAAATGTAGACCACTTCCCTCCAAATTGTTATAAATTTGAAATTAAGGGGGAATCTCAGGCAAAAATATGGAAGCAGGAATAACAGTTCTTTATTAGGGAAGAAAATAAAAAGATAAAATAAACAATGAAGTAAATCAAAACGACACTGACAGAGTCAGAATACAACCTGACACCCTGTTGGACAGGGTGTTGGTAGCAGTCCAATTGGAATTGTGGCTGCAGTCCTCCTGGAGTGTCAGGTGTGGTTCTGTTGGAGTAGTGATCCTGTAGAAAAATGGGTGTAATCTTCCTCTGAAGAGACAGTGGAAGAGGCGGCCGTTCCTCTGGGAAAATCCAGCGCAGAAAAAGCTGTGCTGGTGGACCAGAATCTCAAGACTATATGCAGGTAGGAATGCTTGGCTCCTCTCTCTGGGCGGAGCAGCTCACAATGGGATGTTATAGTTCTTATCAGTCATGCAGTGGTATTCAATAGCCCATTATCAGCAGATGTCTCCACAGAGGGAGGATTGATTGTGGAAGAGATAAGGAACAACTGCCCACTTAACACAAGACAACTGCCATACAGATGGCAAATAGAATACATCTTGCTTTTCAATCTGGGACACACATGCATAGTGAAGCCTCTGAAGAAGGCAAGTGAATTCCTTTGCTTCGAGTGGTGTTTCTGAGATGCAGAAAAAGGCTACTCATTTTGTAGGGGCACACTGTAATCAGTAGTGTACACTCCACCTTGCTGGATGATTGAAATGATGCATGTGGTTAAGATATTCCACCTTGCTTTTGCTTCAGTCTGAAATTACTGGGAATCTGGTTCCAATTGGCTTTAAAAATTTTTTTTAGATGCTGAGAGGTACAGTGACTCCTTAGTGCCCTAAAGTAATCATTCATTTATAAAATAAATAAGCTCAAGATAACTATTCTACAAGGCTTTCCAATATGCTTCATCTTGTATTTTGTTTTTTATGTTGCAAAAAATATAGTCCTTTGTCTAGGACAGTACTGAATGCATTGATGCTCAATAAGAAGAAGCAGTTGTAATGCCATTTAAAATGACTTGGACAAGCTCAAGAAGTGTGCCCATCAGAATCTCATGAGTTTCAACAAGGCCAAGCGTGAGGTTCTGCACCTGAGTTGGGGCAACCCCTGGTGTCAATATAGGCTGAGGGATGAAAGGACTGAGACCAGCCCTGCAGAGAAGGACTTGGGGGTGCTGGTGGATGAGAGGCTGGACATGAGCCAGCAATGTGTGCTTGCAGCCCAGAAAGCCAATCGTGTCCTGGGCTGCATCCAAACCAGTGTGGGCAGCAGGGCAAAAGAGGTGATTCTCCCTCTCTACTCAGCTCTGGTGAGGCCCCTCCTGCAGAGCTGCCTCCAACTCTGGGGTCCCTGTTATAAATGGAGAGGGGAGAGTTTAGACAAATCCTTGCCTTTCCAGGTTTCTGGCAGTAGACAGCAGCTTTATTGAGGTGGCCAGCACCCCAAAACCCACTCTCGCTCACAAGTTCTTAATAACGACTGATCAGGCCTATTACAATATGAATTATTTATTCTAACAGGCCAAGGAAAACAGACATAAGACTTAAACAGTTTACGTACTACACAGGATAGCACAAAGAACTACTAGTAGATAAAAATACAGTGCACGATAATGGTAATAAGTGAAATGAACAGGGTCTATGCCTTTATTAATAGTCATCTCTTTATTAAAAAGTCAGCTCAGCAGGGGGCTCAACAAGGAGCTCGCCCCCGCTGTTGCAGCTTCTCCGGTAGCCGAAGGGTGAGCAGGCGTGCAGAGTCTGTCCCTGGAGTCTCCGTGGCACGCTGGTAGCTGGAGGTGAAGAGGTGTGCAGTCCATATCTGAAGTGCCAGCAGACCGTCCTCTCTCCTTTCCTCCTGGCACACTGGTAGCCGTAAGGTGGGGGGATGTGCAGACCCTGCTGCTGAAGTCCAGCAGCAGCTATCCCTCTCCTTCCCTCCTGGTAACACCAGGAAGTGCCTGTGCTTTGCTCCTGCTTCCCACAGCCCAGTCCAATCTGGTCCTCTGTAGGTTATGGTGACAGGTCAAACACAGACTAGGGATGGGGTTCCCTTTTCCCCAACCAGCACACCCATCCAGCCCCCTCCACTGTGCCCATCTTTTCCATTTAGGGGTGTTTTTCATCCCCAAAACCCCCTCCCATGATTCCACTGGATTATTTTGCATCCCAGTCCTAGAATGGTAGTGAGGGTGGGGGGAGGTAGGTGATTCCCAGGAACAATTAGCTAATTAACATTTCAATGTCAGTACTTAGCCCAAGCCAAGTGTCCCAGCCAGGCTGTTTTGTTCATAACAATAAGGGTACCTTATGTTGCAGCTAGTGACGAAATAGTATAGATTAGGAATCAATGTCACTTACCAACAAATGATTGTGGTGTGCAGGGAATCTCCCCATTTCTCTCAGTCCCAGGGAAGTAACTCAATTCTAACATCTTAACATCAAGTACACCTCTCTACACACTCAGAGAGTGTCTAAGAGATTTCTGATTTAATGAAAATAAGTGGTTTTTTATAGTTGTAAAAATGTCTGTGCTCTGCAGTCACTAATTTTAGCTTTTCCTTTCTCACCATTCAAGCCAGGATGTGTATTGCTGGCTAAGGAGGTTCTCAGCTGAGATAATTCATCACATGACAAATCATTCCAGTCTAACCTAGCTATATGTTACGGGGAGATAAGCTTTGGCTGTATCAGGGGTGAAAGGTCCTGCCACAGTCCCCAGTACAGGAAGGACATCAACCTGTTAGAGTGTGTCTAGAGGAGAGTCGCAAAGATGATCAGAGGGCTGGAGCACGTCTCCTATGAAGACAGACTCAGAGAGTTAGGGGTCTTGAGCCTGGAGAAGAGAGGGCTTTGAGAAGACCTTGTAGCAGCCTTCCAGTACTTAAAGGGGGTTTACAAGAAAGATGGGGACAAACTTTTTAGTAGGGCCTGTAATAATAGGACAAGTGGTAATGGTTTTAAACTGAAAGAGGGTAGATATAAGGAAGAAGTTTTTTACAATGAGGGTGATAAAACACTGGCATAGGTTGCCCAGAGAGGTGGTGGATGTCCCATCCCTGGAAATATTCAAGGTAAGGTTGGATGGGGCTTTGAGCAACCTGATCTAGTTTGAAGATGCCCCTACTCATTGCTGGAAGGTTGGACTAGATGACCTTTAAAGGTTCCTTCCAACCCAAACCATTCTATGATTCTATTCTATAATTTGACTATGGGGAGTGAAGTGTGTTGAACAGTGTGTCAAAAGGAAGTCATATGATTTGATTTTAAAATAAGTTTTTTAAAACAGTGTTTGCTTTATTTACTCCCATGTTGCTTAAAAAACCCAAAACCAAAAACTGAACCAAAAAAACCACAAAGACAAAATGTCCCAAAAATGCAATCAAAAAACCGAACAAGCTGCATGTTCTACTGTATGTAACTACTATGTAGTAATAATGTGCATTAGTGTAGTGGCCCTCTGGTGTTCTGCACTATACCATATCATATTTTCTTCTGATTTCAAGATTTCTTTGATATTGCTTTCTCATTCCATGTCACCTTGAATAGCAGTGGGCTTGAAGCCTTAAGGATGAAGCTCTGTTTTTCCACTGACTCCTGTGCTGTGGCATATGGACATACTGAGTTACTTTAGGAATGAATGTAATGTGATGACCTGTGTTTTGGGTATCTGTTTTGCATTCTTAGTTAGCAAAAGAATGCTTGAATATGACAATTCTAATTTCTTGGAAGAACCAGCTGCATTTTTATTCTTTTTTTTTCAGCTTGTCATGAAGATTACATAATTTAAACATATTCTTTTAATTTTATTCATGAGGCCATCCTGTGTCGCTGTCGAGGCAGGACGGGAATGAGAAGACTGACCAGAAGGCTGCTGAGAGTAAAACTCCGATTTATTCAAAATACACTGCTCTTTTATACAGAGCTTCGTGAGGACCAACTCCATTGGTTCTGAAGTGAAAACAACCCACACCATTGGTGCAAAGTGTTTGACGCACAGTGATAGAACTTAACTATAAACAATGTGAAAAACAAGAGAGATAAAAAATTATTTACATTCTTCTCCAGATCTTTCCCAGGCTTCTGCCTGGCTAGAAATTCTCAGTTTCTTTCTTTGACTGAATCTGAGTCCCACAATCCTGTGCAGGGCCAGGAGTTGAACTTTGATAATCTTAGTGAGTCCCTTCAAACTCAGAATATTCTGTGATTCTATGAAATCTCTTGTCGTGTACAAGGCATGTTCTTAATGAGCAAATGAACAGTACTTTGAGATGTCTTCATGCTTATGTCAAAGTTCACCCTGAAGAAACAGCTGATTTAGAGAAAAATCTTTCCATTTAAAAACTGTTGCTAAAGACCCGGATGTATTTATGCCTGCCCTGCTCTATAGTATCAGGAAGCAGGTTCTAAAATGATGGTGCATGTGAAATGCCAGTGCAAATCAGCTCTCCCTTCGAGCTTTGTGTACAAAAAATGTAAGACAAATTTTCTAGCGAGAGCAAATAACTGAAGTAGGAGCAGCAAAAATATCTTATTCTGATTACACTGAACAAATCTAGTGTTTACTGGATCTCTACTTCTGCTGGGTTTCAAGTATGAAGTATATTTTTAGGAAATGCATGTCTTACTAATGCATATTTGGTCTCTGTAATGTGAAGCTGGAAGATACATAGCTTTTGTACAAAAATTAGAAGAAAAACTTGGGTAATTTCCTGCTGTAACTTTATGTGAATTTTTGTTTGCTTTTGTCTGATGGGCCATACATTGTGAACTATGGATTTCCTAATAATAAAGACCCATTTAATGCCTTTTAATTGAGAAGACTGGCTTGATACAGTCTTTAAACTGCTTTGGATGGGCCACACCAGCTTCAAGATTCTGCATCAGGAATTCAGTCTGCCTGGTGTCAGGCATAGCTGGGAAACAAGCAGTGTAGCCTTAGAGGGGAGGAAAAGTGTTACAGAATAAAAGTTTGCAATTAGCCACTGGCTGCAGCATTTTTAATTAAAAAAAAACTAATTTAGCAATTTTTTTCAAAATCAGGTGCTCTGTGGATGTGTATAGTCTTAAATCCCCACTGCAAGTTGGAGCAGAAGGTCAGTTGGCTAACGCAGCTGAAAAAATGGAATGGTGTGGATGTTTGTCCCTGGGAAGATGGAAACCATGGAAATGAGCTGCCCAATTTAACCAATGCTTTGCCTCAGGGTGCAAATGCTAACCAAGGTGAGCCTAGATATATGCACTGCCTTGCAACACATAATATAGCCTTAGTCTTATATACTTGAGCTTTGCAGCAGAATACAGCAGTCTTTCCTGGGACAAGGTAACTTTCTTGTTGAGGATTGACCAGTCAAATTTATTTTAATTAATATTGTCCTCACAGAAAGGATAAATAAGGTTTATTTTTGTGCTGGGGCTGCAATGTTTTTAAAGCAAGTTAGGTCTTCTAACTTTTCACTTGGTCCTTCTAAATAATTGTTGCATAAAAATTGAATGCCACTGAAGTATGTAATGTAAAAAACAGTTGTTTCTTTGCTTTACTATAATCTTATATCCCTTCTGGTGCTGGGGGTTTTATTTTTTGCAGTTACAAAGCCTTTGATACTTACTTAAAGGGACATCTGTTGTGACTGCGTTAAACTGAATATGTGAGAAACTAAAGCAGCTATTTGTGGGATGTGGTCTGTGTTGTGCAGTCTGCATTGACAGGTGTGGGGGGGGGTGCAGAGGCAACACTGCCTTCTTGGAGGAGGTGTCTCTTCTTACTTGATATCATGCTTTCTAATCTAAAATGTGATTATCAAACCTGACAGAAGCCTTCTCCAGTCATCTTCAAGCAAAGATTGCTACTTTGCTAATAACTGAGGAAGATGCAGGTTATTTACCTGGGGAAAAAAACCCTAATAAAATCTTTCAATATTTTGATACATATTTAATAAAAGTTAAAATCAAATGCTTGTGAAAGGTGGTAGAATTAGACTTAGAATAATTTTTCCTTGTTTCTTTTTCTTGGAAGTTTACCTCTGAAGGAAATAGACTTGATTTGTGTTTAAATCTTGCAGCTAGCTGCAGACAGAAGTTCATGCAACATGTAACTCCCTACAGAGGTGTTTGGCTTTCTGGATCGTGTGATGTTCAGACCAACTTGGACATGCTAGTAGCAATTCAGACATGACATTTTGACATTCATAGACACAGTGCCATGTTGACAGAGCACTTTTGCCATAGGAAGATGTCCAGTAAAGGATTGTCAGTCCCATGGCCTCAGTACCTTGCCGTCTTTGCAGTATTTGTGTTTGTTTAAGACAAAAAATTTTACAAGTGCTCAAGGTAATGTCACTTCTCAAAGAGAACAACTAAAAATATTTTATGTGATGTTTATCTGTCACTCATCCTAGTGGGTCTGGGTCTGAGAAGGAGAGAAGCTGGGAATGCTTGAGTAGCTGTGTGCCATATACTTTCTAGTCTGTTTTTAGGGGAATTCTGCACGTGCTGTTTAATGTCCTTCATGTCTAGCTGCTCCCTTTGCAATGTCCTATTTAGCATTAGCTGTGATAGTTTGTAGATCTTCCTGAATGCAAAGCGAATGGCACACACTTTGCCTGAGCTGGTGAGTAAGAGGATGTAAAATGTCGGCTGTGGTCTGCTCCTTGCAGAGTGGGTCAAGGTAGACTGCCATCAGTTAAGGGCTGGTGAACAGGCAGGGGACAAGAATACTGTGAATGACTGATTCACATATGAATAAATAAAAGCTGATGCAGCTTTCTGAATTTGTGAAAATGACAGATTCATCAAACAGGCCACATCGGACGGTGTTCACTAGAGCCATAGAGGCATGCGAACTGCATTGGCAAGACAGCCACTTACAGCACATTATCAGCAGTGACTTATACACCAACTACTGTTACCATGAACACACTGAAAACTCTCTCTTTGACTCTCGAGGGTGGCCCCTCTGGCATGGTAAGTGGCTAAACCGGAAAGATATTTCCATTATTTGCCCTGTTCCGTTTCTATGGTTTGCTTTTTTTTTTCTTTTTCTTTTTTGGGGGGGGGGAGGGAGGGAGCTAAATGAAAAGCCTGGAAAAAAAAACATAGTCTCCCTTGAAATGTTGGCTCAGAAACAGTCCTTTAACGCTCTCTTGCAAAGTTTTTAAAACAAATTGAAGGAAAGAAAAACGCCCTTTTGAGTAACCTAGCAAAACAGGCTATTGTAGACATGGAAGCATTGCTATTCCTCAATTATTGTCTCCGTTTTAGAACATGTTCCTACAGCCTGTGCGAGGGTGGATGCGTTACGATCTCATGGATGCCCACAAGAAGCACTGAGGCTAGCAATAGCTATTGCTAATACTCTAAGAAGGCAGCAGCAGAAACAGCTGGAAATGTTCCAGGCTCAGAAGAAAGGTAAATGAGGGGAAGAGAGAAGGGCAAAGGACATGACAAGGTGACAATAGCACCAAACTGGAACTCTGCATGAGAAAACTGCTTTTGAAACTAAAGCAAAAGAGGTGACTTTAATTCTTCAGTCCAAACAATCATAGTGGTAGTGTCACATTCTGGATGTTGGAGGTGTTTTTTAAGCTGGGTTGTGAGCTCTGCAGGGTAAGGGCTCTGTTCTGCCTTCTGCAATATGTCTAACATGATGGGGGCCTTTATTCCAATCAGAGGTTTTGGTTGCACAGTGTAAATATTCATTCTGTGTAATTTATAAGCTCTTAAGCAGAGATTTGCATTTGGAATGTCAAGTATTTAAAATAATTTTTCTCCTCTGATGTGTAATTTAGCAGACCTATATATTTCTGAGGTGGAAGCCTAAAGTTGACAAGGCAAAGTCTGCACTACAGAAATTTATCCAGTTTGGCAGTTTCTTCCAAAAGTCTTTGATGATGCTTAAAACTTTAGTGAATTCTCAGCACTGGAAATCAAATTTTTGAAACACTGGCTTTATAAAATGTTCAGTGGTGTTCTCACTACCCCTATTTTCTGAAGGAACATTCTTCCAAAAATAATCCTTCACTGAACTTTTTCATGGGTTTGGAGAGGTAGTGGAAGAAGAAAGGGGTGACTTTGTGGTTAAAATGCATGTGGAAAAATTAAAATAGCATTCTCAGCTACTACAAGAAAACCTTTAATTAAAATTTTATTGTAGATCTTTGTTGCTACTTTTAATTCTGTGTATCCTCATGCATTGTAGGCAAAAATACCAGTGTGAAGTCACATGTGTGAATTTTTTAACTGTATGTGCACATGTTTTCCCATAAATGTTCATTTAGAAATTGAAGACAAGGTAGATACCTGACTGAAAAAAAAAAAAAAATGATTTGGTAGTTCCTATGTGCCTTCATTTCACAATACGCAAGGAAGAAATTTTGAGCACTACTGTGGATCCTAGATTTCAACAAAACTTAAAAGCACTTTACATTATTACTTAGGAGAATTTTTTAGTCTTTTTATCATGTAATATATCTTTCCTTAACATGAATTTTGTAATTCGTATATTGTTACTCACTGTTTTGGTTCGGTTTTTTCACTCTTATGCTTGAAATTTAAACAATTTTGTTTTAGTAGTGCAAAATATGCTTGTCTTCTTTATAAGCAGAATAATTCTGCAGCTACAGTTTCAGTTCAGCAACCATCACATGCTTCTACTTCGCTTTCATTCATATGACTGATTTGACATTTGTGGAACCAGTTGCATGATTTAAAGTTAAATCTCTATATGAATGGAGTATTGAAGCCTTTGTTTGGCATGACACAAGTGAAGCTCATAACTAGACATAATAGATGAAGTGGAATTACAAGTGAGTCAGTAAGGTCATTGATATCAATCCTTTTTGGTAATATTATGTTCTTCTTAATGTCATTTTTAGCACATGCTATTTGTTAGTAAGATAATTATTTACTACTTTTGTTGTTCATATTACATATCAGTTGATTATTTTTTAAAAAGACACTCTCATGAACACTGAGTTCAAAAGTGTGGCTGTTTAATTTTGTAGCTCCACACATTTAAAGGCAAGAAGCAAGCTTTTAAATGATTACTCAGAGAGATGGCACTTTGTGAATGAGAGAGCACAGAGGCAGGTACAAGTTAGTGTGCAATAAGCAGAGAAACAGAGCATCTGTAATGGCTTGTATACAAGTTTTAAATGGTCACCCATAATGCATCTGATCTCTCATAGTTCAGTTGTGTATGTGTCTAGGAGAAAAAGCTGGGAAGTTGAAGGGGAGCTACTGCCATAAGATTCTTAGTTAAAAAAGGGATTTGAGTCATCTCTAGCATCTTTTACCACAGCAACACTTCCTTCAATTCATTGTGCTAAACAGTTTTTTTAATGTTGTAACTGATTGATGGATGAGGGCTACAAAACAAAGTATCCATGAAGGTATTGGTTGACTGAAACTTTAGAATGACAAAGAATGCACTTAAAGAACAATTTTTAAAATTTTATACCTCATTTAAACATATTATCCTTTTTGTTTTCTTCCCTTTTTTTTTATTAGGACCTATCATTGTGAGTTTATTACTTCAACAATTATTCAGATGCAATAAGTTAATATTTTATTTATTAAAACTGAACATTTTGGAATATTTTATTTCAATGCCATCAACTTCACTTAAAATGTGAAAATGGCACTGCATCTTTTGAGTGAGGAAACAGTGGTGAATATTTTACCAAAAAAAAGTCTATGCTATAATTTTTCAGCAGACATTTCAGAAGTTACTGGTATCAAGTTAGAGATTTCAAAAGTTATTGCAATTGAAAATTTTGACCCATAATGTACTTTGCTAGTGCTCAAAATGTTTGGCCTTTGTCCATTTTCTTTTTTCCTCTTTTAACATATTTACAAAGGGCAATTAATTCACACTGAGAGATATTATTTTTTCCTTCTAAACAGAAGAGCATTTTAATCAGTTTTACTTCTATATATGTTTTGAGGGGATAATACACACTGTCTTTCCCTCCCTCCTCCCTCCATCTTTTCTGTCACAGAACTTCTTCAAATAGGAGTAACCTCAATAACAAATCTTGAAGGCTGGGTGGGACATCCTTTGGATCCAATTGGCACCCTCTTCAGCAGCCTGATTGAAGCCTGCAGGGTAGATGAGAGCTTCCATGGATTCTCAGACTTCACAGGTAAGGTCATGCAAAGGGAGCAATCTTCTCTAAGTCTTCAGTAACCAGAGACATTTTTTAACCTTACCTTTCCCAATTAACTTCAAAGCCAGTGTCTTTACAGTATAAGAACTCACATTTACATTCCCTAAGAAAACACAAGGTAGTGAAAATGTTTAAAGTAAAACTTATATGAAGCCATCAAAAATTACCAGTTACTCATTCTTGAAGGCAATTCAGTATTTTACACTTGAAACAAAACGGAATGAGTTTATAGCAGCAACCCTCTTTGCATACATTATCCTCTTTTGGAGAAATTACAAGATATCACAGAATTATTGAGGTTGGAAGGCTTTTCTGGAGATTGTCTAGTCTACCTACTCTGATCAGAGCAGGGTCACCTAGAGCAAGTTGCCTAGGACTGTGTCCAGTTGAGTTTTGAATAGTCCCAAGAATGAACACCATACAACCTTTCTGGGCAACTTCTTAGTTTTTGACCATCCTCACAGTAAAAACGTGGTTTTTTAATACTCAGATGGAATTTCCTGTATTTCACTTTGTGCCCATTGCCTATTGTCCTGTCACAGGATACCACTGAGAAGAGTCTGTCTCTATTTTCTTTACATTCTCCCGTTACATATTTGTATATTTTGGTAAGATCCTCCTGAGCCTTTTCTTTTTCAGACTAAACAATCCCAGCTGTCTCAGTATCTCATATGGGAGATGCTCCAGTCCTTTAATCATCTTTGTGGCCCCTCACTGGATCTGCTCCAGTAGGTCCATGGGGAGCCCAATACTGAACATGGCACTCCAAGTGTGGGCTCACCAGTGCTGAGAAGAGGGGAAGAATCACCACCTCTGATCCTCCTATGTGGTCCAGGATATTATTTGACTTCTTAGCTACAAGTGTACATAATACTTCAAAGTGACAACAAAACACTTAAAATTTGTATCATACATGGTCTATAAAGTACATGGTTTATAAAGGTTATGAATTGGAAAATAGCATTGTAGTATAGATACATTATTTCGGACAGGATGTATATGCCCATTCTAACTTCAGTATTTGCTTCTCAGGAGCTTAACTGATTTATTCCTTATTTGCAGCCTCTTTCCACCTCTGTGGTAGTTTCTTATCACCTTCTGTGTGTTCAGAAAATTGAGTCATTCCTCTACCTATAGATTCTTTATATGTACATCCCAAATCTCCTTGGGGCTTTTCATCAAAACTAATTTTATTCAATTAGATTTTCTTCAATAAACTTCTAATCTCATATCCACCAATTCTGGAAGAACTTGAATTAAAAGAAATCAGATTATTTGCAATTAGAAAAAAAGAACCCAAAACAACCCCATGAAATAAAAGTAGTGTGTGTTGTAATGTAAATTCCCCCTACACTCATATATGCAATCTACTAAATGCATTTTGCCATCTCATTTGCTTCAGCTGTCCATCTCCTTACATCTGTACATTGCAACTTTTTGTTTCCAAACTAGACTGTAAACTGCTAAAGGTTGATATAGCATTTTGTCATATGGTGTATTGGTGAAGTGCCAAATCAAACAGTAGTACTCTTTAAAACAATTTATGGCTTGGTCTGTGTGGAATTTACAAGTAATATTTACTAAAAGTAGCATTTCTAGTGATAATAAAAGTCAGAAACATTATGTGTGTTTATCATAAATGCAACTAACAAATAAAACATGAAGAGAGCTTTAGCAAACAGAATGCTTTAAAAATGTGGAGTTCCCTGGCCTACTGTATTTGCATAATCCTAATAGCTTCAACTGAAATCTATGCAGGTGTCTAAGCACCTTCCCTTTCCACTTATACAACATCAAAGCTTTAAGGGGATACAGAAATGGGTTGGGGAAATAATTGAAATAGATCATCCAATGTTTGCTTTATTGACACAAAGCTGGAGAAACTGCCTTTCTTCAAATCATGCAGTTTAAAATGAAAACTTTTATTTTTACTAGACTGGATTTTTAAAAACCTAATTATTTTGTGTATTTCTGTGATGTGAAATTGGATCAGGTAGTTTATATTGGATGATTGGATATTGAGATTGCAGTCATAATTTAAATATTTTTAAAAAATGGATACTGACAGAGGAAGAATTTGAAAATGTGGCATTACAGGCAGTTTATGGATTTTAATGATTTCCTGATGTATTGTTCTTTTTTCCCTCTTTACAGAGAACATGGGGCAATGCAAATCTCTGGAGTACCAGCACCTGCCTGCACACAAGTTTTTAGAAGAAGGGGAATCTTATTTAACGCTGGCTGTGGAAGTAGCATTGATAGGGCTGGGACAGCAACGAATAATGCCAGATGGCTTGTATGCACAAGAGAAGGTTTGTCAAAATGAGGAACAGCTCATTTCTAAGCTACAGGAAATTGAATTGGATGATACTCTGGTGAAGATTTTTCGAAAACAAGCAGTCTTCCTATTAGAAGGTAGCTCAACATAAATGCTAACTGCTTTTTAAAGTTGTTTTCACTTACACAAGCCCACAGAATTAGTATTCCAGTGGAAACTGCCTTATATACTTAAGATGTTTTTTAATGCAAACTCCAGAAAAAAATTATTTCCAATCTCTTATGAAAATCAAACATACTTCAGATATCACATGACTGTGGAGATAAGACATCTACTAATCTATAAGCCTTTATTTTTAATTTTTATTGAATTTCCTTCTTTAGATTTGTTCAGTATCCTAATTATACAAGCCAGGCTCACAATTTAATAATATAGACATCAGTTATCATCAACAGTTCTTGGGTAGTAAATCTCAAAATATCATTTGTATCCTGAAAAAGGACTGGCAGCTTTGTAAATGTATGAAAATTTTTACCTCTATTCCCCAGTGAAGAGTTCAGAAAATTCACTTAAATTTCCTGGGACAGAAATACAACATTTCCTTTGTAGCAATTAGGAATATGAGTTGCCTCTGAAGTTTGTATCATACCTGAAAATTGAAATATATGGAAAAATATTAAGGCTTACAGCCTGGTCTTTTGACTAAATTTTAATTAAGACAAATAACTTGTGTTTGGGAATTGAAATTGTGTATTGCAATAAAATCTATACCAAAAATTGCATGCTTTTGCCTTAGCTTTTAAAAAGGCTTGAAATATAACACTTAAGCCTTATTTTCAAAGATTAATCTTGTGGGTTCTAAGATTGCTATTCTAGTTTGGGGGGGTTTTAAACTGGAGGGAAAAACTTTAAAGGAACTAAGTATCTAAAGGTATGGTCCAAGTTTTCAGTGCTTTCTCAAGGGATGGTGGGGAGTTTGATACTGCTCTAGGTAAGTTATGAAGATTGTTACATAGCAGTCAGGTTTTGCTTTCTTTCTGTAAGACATTTGTCTTTTAAAACTATTTCTTTAATGGAGGAGATGCACTATGTTGTTTAGGGTTCTCAGCTTTGAGTCACTGTTATTGCCCAGATCCTTAAAGACTTTGGTACCTACTGGTGGTACCATTTGAAACTGTAGAGAAGCTGCAGCATAAGGAGAGTTGCTGGTTTATGGCCTTTGGACAAGAACAGCTTCTTGCTGGATTCAGCTATTCACCACCATAGAGGGATCCTATGGATTGTAAAATCAATTTGCTGTATCTGTTTATTGGTCAGGATGCTGTATGAGGAAAAGGCAGGATTTCTCTCAAGTATTCTCTGATACTTCTAGTTTAAAACTGTGATCAGTGATATACTTTTTTTCTTAGAGTAGTAAACAAGTAATCATAGCAGGAAAGCTGCTAAAATAGCTACCTACAAAATTACTGTGGTGACCAGCATGCAACAGTGGCCTTGCATTACTATGTGTTGAGAAATCTGGCTTTTCTGCAATAACTTCCGTTTACTCCAGGTTAGGCAGAAACCGCCAGATCACATGGAGGAAAAAATGTGCAGTGATTTACAATTCTAATAATATCCATTGTGGTTTTATAGTTGATGTTCTGTAGATATAATAAAGAAAGTTTAATCCAGTATTAGGCTAATTTCTATGCTGTTAATGCAGGTTAATGCAGATTAATGCATGCTGTGTGTAGCTACCATTTGAATGCATGGGAAAGGAGAACATAAGACTGTGTTGCAAGAACTGTTCTATTTTTTTTGCTTGACTGCTAAGTTAATGGGAGAATATATTTTCATATTAATGCTTTGTCATTTATTCTTTGTCTTCTAACTGAGTTTCTGAATGGACCACCAACTGTCAAACAGTCATGAAATGGCTTCTTTCATACAAGCAATGCCAGCTAGTTTTGAATGGCTTTCAGTTTAAAATTATTGAGACACACTGTCACCTACTTAATCTTCATTGATGTTTCCATTGTGATTAGCTCCAGCCTTCAGAAATGCCCACCTATGGAGCTCAGATTTTTTTTCATGCCTAGTGATTTTTACCTTTGCATTTTGTGCTAAGGCACCAGACAAAAATATTGATGAAACAGCTGTGCTGGTTTAAGTTGTTAACATTTCTCTCTCATGGAGTTAGTCATCCCATGCAGCAGAAGTGATTAAATAAATTTTGTGAGTACTCCTCATCTGCTTCAGTGAAGGGTCAGTCATGTTAGTTTGAATCACAGCCAGAATCTGATACATGTGACTGCAATGAAGAAGTGTGTCACACAGTCATTCATCTATCCAAGTATGGTGGGTTGGAATCTCTAGTAGAGGAGGAAGTGGTAACTTCTAGGACTGCTGGTTGCTATTTGTGCAATAATTGTCCAATAATACTTAATTTAAGATTCTTATTCCGTATCTTGCGATGTTTAACATCTGAACATCTAGCCACTGAAGTAAAAAATTGCTTGACACAATGTTCCTATTAATAAGAATAACAGTCTTAAGGTTGCAGGAAAAATGCAAAAATGGAATTCCTATGCACTATGAATACTGAGAATTCAGCAGTTTCATGCAATTTTTTAAAATTGTCATTTTTGTTGTCATTCTTAACACTGTTGTTATGAAGTACTGCACTGAGTGTGAGCAAAATCTACTGCCCCAACAATGGGAATAGCTTCCCCATAACAAATATAATTTTTAAGATTGTGTGGCTATAATAGACTAACAAAAGCAGCTTTTATGCAAGATCTGACCTAGTCTTCTCTAGAGACCAAGTCTAGACCAAAGGGCTATTTAAATGCCTAATGTCAGGTGAGACATTAATAAGGATCAGGTGCTGCTGGACTGATTAGTCATGCAAATTCAATTTAAAATACCTGGTTTTCCACTGTAGACACTTTTTTTTTTTTTCTTGTGGATTTGTGATAACACAATTATGAACCAACAGAGGGTGCATAGGCATTCGTGTACACAATATAGCTACACAGACGCAAAGCTAGGATTATCATCTTCTACTTTTGCATACCATAGATTTGCTGAATGAGCCTCATGGAGCCCTGGGACCATTCTGTAATTTCTATGTGCATTGGTAGTGTGCTTAGTACTATAAAATTTGCAATGTGTCTTGTTGTCTCAAAGAATAGATGGCATTTAATATACTTGTAATATATTTCACAGACATATCAATAGAACTTTACCTTTAGTACAGCAAGATGTCTCTGAATACCAACTCTAACTGAAGGTGTAATGAATGGGTTCTAAAGGTCCAGAAGTTGAGTTTTAACAGTCTGTAAAGACTGATATTCTCTTTTTCTTTCCCACAGCTGGACCATATAGTGGTTTAGGTGAAGTCATCCATCAAGATAGTGTTCCAATGCACACATTTGCCAAGTATCTTTTCACTTGTCTCCTACCTCATGATGCTGAATTGGCATTCAGAAGTGCACTGAGAGCCATGCGGTATGTATTCACAAGTCATCTAGAAAGAACACAAGTAGTGGTTTGAAAAATGGGAAAAAGCTTGGTTGTCAAGACCTAGCCTTTTTTTCTAAAAGCATTGTTCTGTTTAAGGAGAAATTACTTTGGTTCTGTCATCTGTGAAAGCTATCGATATCTGTACTAACTACAGTGTAATTTAGAAATGTAAAATTAGTGTTTATATGCAACTATAAAACAGCATTCTATGTTACAAATCCTTCTAGAATTCCACTATTGGAACTTGTGGTTTTGTATTGAACAACAGCTTTAGCACATGTGTGTGTTCTTTTACTGATATGGTTGTGTGTGTATAATGCTAGTGACAAGGAAATGAGCAAAGGCATCCCACTAGCAGTCTTAGGATCATCTGCTGCTTAGCTGCTTCCCCCCACTTTATATACTGATCATGATGTCATATGGTCTGAAATATCCCTTTGGTCAGTTTGGGTCACCTGTCCTGGCTGTGT